>NC_003280.10:14949860-15279421 GCF_000002985.6 Caenorhabditis elegans | reverse complement strand
ACTAAGCCTAAGCCTAAGCCTAAGTCTCAGCCTAAGCCTAAGCCTAAGCCTAAGCCTAAGCCTAAGCCTAAGCCTAAGCCTAAGCCTAAGCCTAAGCCTAAGCCTAAGCCTAAGCCTAAGCCTAAGCCTAAGCCTAAGCCTAAGCCTAAGCCTAAGCCTAAGCCTAAGCCTAAGCCTAAGCCTAAGCCTAAAAGCCGCAGCTCTCATCTGCATTTTCAGCTTATTCATCTTGGTTCAAAAATTTTTTCATCTTGGTTCAAAAATTATTCATCTTGGTTCAAAAAATTGTGAAAAGCTCCCGGGTCTTACAGCGAATGTGCCTTAAAGGCGCATGGATGAATTTCAATGGAGCTTTTCGTGAAAGTGAAAATTGACAGAATGATGTGGATTTTACATGGATTAAAAGAAATGAAAGAGATTTGAAGGCATGGCGAAAGACTTTTTTGGGGCGATGATTTTTACAAGAAATATTGATACTGATTTTCCTCCGCGGGAGTGAGCGGAATGGGGAAAGTTTAATGGGTAGGCTTAGGCTTAGGCCTTAGGGGAGTTTATGGTCAAGCTGGGGTACTGTAGCCGGTCAAGCTAGGTTACTGTAGCATGTCAAGATGGGGTACTGTAGCTAAAGTACTGTAGCAAGTCAAGCTGTGGTACTGTAGCTAAAGTACTGTAGCAAGTCAAGCTGTGGTACTGTAGCTGGTCAAGATAGTGTACTGTAGCATGTCAAGATGGGGTACTGTAGCTAAAGTACTGTAGCAAGTCAAGCTGGGGTACTGTAGCTAAAGTACTGTAGCAAGTCAAGCTGGGGTACTGTAGCTGGTCAAGACTCTAGGATTACTGTACATATCGTAACTCCCGCAAAATTTTCCAGGTTCTCATAGAAGGCATATCCGACGTCGAAGAGCTCAGCGACCTCGACATAATCCGCCCGCTCACTGCCTGCGGAGGCGACCGATCCCTCTCCTACCTCCAGTATGTACATGAAAACCAGGCACGACGGATGAGGTCTCGAAGCGAATGGTTCTTATCGCCGGTCTCCAACGCGAAAAAGACATCTTCGAAATCAGTGGACTACTTTGGACCAGTGACGATTGAGGAAAATCCAAAGCCGACGCCTCTGCCGAAGCCTGCTCGGGCTCCACTTCAGGTGAGGGAGCTCAGGAAAGCAATCGCGCTCTAATGCACAATTTTCAGACAAGCTCCAAATCCAACATTTCCAATGCTTCGGATGACAGCGTTCCAACACGGAGGCGGTCGCTGAAAATGCAGATGAGAGCTGCGGCTTTTGCTTCGAACCCTAGCGTGAGTTCTGTGAGATTCACCGACCCCCAATACACCCGATCTTACGCGCAATTTTAAATTTTCCTCATTTCCAGCACTCCCTTGACTATCAGGAAGTGGGCGCCTCGAATCCACGTCTCCGAGGTCACACGTCGGTGGAGGATGACACGTGGCTGGCCGAAGTGGTGCCGCACGACGAAATCCCGAAAAAGCGGCGGAGTTTGAAGAAGAAGACATCGACTCAGTTCTGAAAAAATCAGCTGAAAAACTTAATTTATTTTAATTTTTGTTGTTGATTCGGCAGAAAAATTTGGGGAGTGCGATGGAGCGCGGTTGTAGTTTTTAATTAAAAGTTTCCGGATTTTCCAACAGATTATCGATCGATTTTTATCTCGCCGCCGCAACCTCGCTCCACCGCACCACCGGGCAATTCTGCCGAATCTACAACAACCCCCTCAAAACTTGAATTTCTAACACCTTTTGGTTGTGATCTACCCATTAAACTTTCCCCATTCCGCTCACTCCCGCGGAGGAAAATCAGTATCAATATTTCTTGTAAAAATCATCGCCCCAAAAAAGTCTTTCGCCATGCCTTCAAATCTCTTTCATTTCTTTTAATCCATGTAAAATCCACATCATTCTGTCAATTTTCACTTTCACGAAAAGCTCCATTGAAATTCATCCATGCGCCTTTAAGGCACATTCGCTGTAAGACCCGGGAGCTTTTCACAATTTTTTGAACCAAGATGAATAATCGATATTATATTACCTCACTTGCTCAATTTTCACATTGCTTTGTATTTACATGACCCTTTGCATTAATAAATATTAAATCTAAATTTAATTCATATATTCTGTTTATAAAAATCAATATTCAATAAGAACAAAAATTAAAAATGATCCTGTTCTCGAGGACCGCCACCCATTGTGCTCGAAATTAATTCGGAACAACTTGTGACAAAAATGGGCAATATAGTAAAAATTCACAATTTACAATTCCTCTAAAATGGTTAATTTTATTGTTAGAGGACTTAAAATTGATGTCCGAACCCTAAAAATTGAGTTTGTGTTGTCTCAGAGCCATGTCTGAAAAAACAGATTTTTTTTCGAAAATTGTAAAAAGCTCGTGGAAATTGGATTTTTGACAAATATATGCCCTTTTTTTTTAGTTTGAAATTTAGTTCAGTGACATACAATTTCATATATATAATGTTCGTAATTATTCATAAGTTTGTGTTGTCTCAGAGCCATGTCTGAAAAAACAGATTTTTTTTCGAAAATTGTAAAAAGCTCGTAGAAATTCGATTCGTCTTTTTCTATTTCTAGTGGTTTCCAGAAAAATTATTTTTTTGCCCAAAATAAAAGTACAGTCATTACTCTAATATTGCCCATTTTAGAGCAGTTACAAAATAATGGTTTTTTGCCATAAATTGACCATTTTTGACACTTTTCAATAGTTTTCGACGGGTTAAACCTAGTTTTTTTGAATTCAGCATATAAGAATTACCAGTTTTTAGCAAATTTAGACAACTTTTTATTTTTGCCTATTTTTATTTTTCAGCCATCAAATGACTGCACTTTTTTTTGGGCAAAAAGATAATTTTTTGAAATTGTACAAAACATATAGAAATAGAAAAAAGGCAATTTTTAGGGTTCGGACATCAATTTTAAGTCCTCTAACAATAAAATTAACCATTTTAGAGGAATTGTAAATTGTGAATTTTTACTATATTGCCCATTTTTGTCACAAGTTGTTCCGAATTAATTTCGAGCACAATGGGTGGCGGTCCTCGAGAACAGGATCATTTTTAATTTTTGTTCTTATTGAATATTGATTTTTATAAACAGAATATATGAATTAAATTTAGATTTAATATTTATTAATGCAAAGGGTCATGTAAATACAAAGCAATGTGAAAATTGAGCAAGTGAGGTAATATAATATCGATTATTCATCTTGGTTCAAAAAATTGTGAAAAGCTCCCGGGTCTTACAGCGAATGTGCCTTAAAGGCGCATGGATGAATTTCAATGGAGCTTTTCGTGAAAGTGAAAATTGACAGAATGATGTGGATTTTACATGGATTAAAAGAAATGAAAGAGATTTGAAGGCATGGCGAAAGACTTTTTTGGGGCGATGATTTTTACAAGAAATATTGATACTGATTTTCCTCCGCGGGAGTGAGCGGAATGGGGAAAGTTTAATGGGTAGATCACAACCAAAAGGTGTTAGAAATTCAAGTTTTGAGGGGGTTGTTGTAGATTCGGCAGAATTGCCCGGTGGTGCGGTGGAGCGAGGTTGCGGCGGCGAGATAAAAATCGATCGATAATCTGTTGGAAAATCCGGAAACTTTTAATTAAAAACTACAACCGCGCTCCATCGCACTCCCCAAATTTTTCTGCCGAATCAACAACAAAAATTAAAATAAATTAAGTTTTTCAGCTGATTTTTTCAGAACTGAGTCGATGTCTTCTTCTTCAAACTCCGCCGCTTTTTCGGGATTTCGTCGTGCGGCACCACTTCGGCCAGCCACGTGTCATCCTCCACCGACGTGTGACCTCGGAGACGTGGATTCGAGGCGCCCACTTCCTGATAGTCAAGGGAGTGCTGGAAATGAGGAAAATTTAAAATTGCGCGTAAGATCGGGTGTATTGGGGGTCGGTGAATCTCACAGAACTCACGCTAGGGTTCGAAGCAAAAGCCGCAGCTCTCATCTGCATTTTCAGCGACCGCCTCCGTGTTGGAACGCTGTCATCCGAAGCATTGGAAATGTTGGATTTGGAGCTTGTCTGAAAATTGTGCATTAGAGCGCGATTGCTTTCCTGAGCTCCCTCACCTGAAGTGGAGCCCGAGCAGGCTTCGGCAGAGGCGTCGGCTTTGGATTTTCCTCAATCGTCACTGGTCCAAAGTAGTCCACTGATTTCGAAGATGTCTTTTTCGCGTTGGAGACCGGCGATAAGAACCATTCGCTTCGAGACCTCATCCGTCGTGCCTGGTTTTCATGTACATACTGGAGGTAGGAGAGAGATCGGTCGCCTCCGCAGGCAGTGAGCGGGCGGATTATGTCGAGGTCGCTGAGCTCTTCGACGTCGGATATGCCTTCTATGAGAACCTGGAAAATTTTGCGGGAGTTACGATATGTACAGTAATCCTAGAGTCTTGACCAGCTACAGTACCCCAGCTTGACTTGCTACAGTACTTTAGCTACAGTACCCCAGCTTGACTTGCTACAGTACTTTAGCTACAGTACCCCATCTTGACATGCTACAGTACACTATCTTGACCAGCTACAGTACCACAGCTTGACTTGCTACAGTACTTTAGCTACAGTACCACAGCTTGACTTGCTACAGTACTTTAGCTACAGTACCCCATCTTGACATGCTACAGTAACCTAGCTTGACCGGCTACAGTACCCCAGCTTGACCAGCTACAGTACTCTATCTTGATCGGCTACAGTACCCCTAGCTTGGCATGCTACAGTACCCCAGCTTCGCCAGATACAGAACCCCAGCTTCACCAGATACAGTACCCCAGCTTCACCAGATACAGAACCCCAGCTTTACCAGATACAGTACCCCAGCTTGAGCATCTACCGTAACCCAAAACACCTACAGTACCCACCTCTCCAACACTGCTGCTCAACCGATTGTTAAGCCTAGCCATAGTAGGCATAGGCTTCGTAGTTGCTCGACTGGTGCTTGGCTGATTCCGCATCGGCTCGTTCTCCTGGATCGTGGGTACTCTCATCGAAAAACAGCCTGCAAAATTGTCTAAAACTACCAACAAACTTGAAACTATCCGTTAAATTTATTTTTCAATTTTCAGATGAAACATGAAGTAGGTTAGGATCATATTAAAATTTCAGCTGCTTTTCAACTGGCGGACCGAACAAAAAATCGATAATAAAGTTTTCTTAAAGTGGGGCGGGGCGGCTGGCGACACGTAACATGAGAGAACAGTGCGTAGGTGGGGTGCGGGCGCGCTCTACTGATAATTTGTCAGTGGAGCGCGATTTCTTTGTTGTGATTATGATTATCGCGAATTTGATAAGGCAAAAAGGCTGGGGAATGTGGGGAAAAAAGAAAATGAGAAAGAGTGGAAGAGGAAGAAAAAAGAGAGAAATATGAGCAATTTTGCTTTTTTTTTGAAGGGTGTGAGGATTTTTATGTGCAATTGCTCAGGTGACTCCGACTCAAGAAGGGTTAGACGCAGACAGCGAGAGGTTCTGCGTCTTCCCGCCCCTCCTTTTCTCGGCCTGCACGTGGTACAAGGATAGGCCATTACGGTTTTTTTTGTCCAAAAAATGCGATGTCAGCACGATCTGAACCATGCAAAATCAGTTGAAAACATTGCGTCTCTTTTTCCACGTAGATCAAGCCACTCTGACACCACCTAGGCCAGTAGTCTTCAAACGCCTCTAACTCCGCGGAGAAAAATGCTATCAAAAAGTTGTCAACTGAGAAAATATTCAAAATTGTATGAAAAATATTTTGTTAGTTGACAATTTTTTTATAGCTCTCATGGTTGTTGAGATATAACGTTTCAAAGTTTTGCCTTCACTTTTCGAAAATTTACAACTTGATGCACAACAAGCCTAGCAAAAAGAAACGCGCTTGCAGCAAACAAACCAAAAAAGACACACCGAACATTTGCACATAAAAAAGACAAAAAAAGAACAATAAATGTTAGGCCACATAATTCGGGGACTTTTGGGATTTTTGGGATTTTTTCGCGATGAAAAAAAACTTCAAATTAAATGAAATTAAATTAAACAAGAAAGAATTAAAATAAAAGGATATCACAACAAAACAAGTATATTGATATCAAAAATCACAGCTGACCGATGTCCTTAAATCAGTTGGATACGGATCCTTAGCCGCGATCGACACGCTTCTCTTCGGATGATCCGTCGTCTGGGTCAACGCGTGCTGCTTCAGACTCCCGGCACGCCCGACGCCGTTGCCACGTGGAGGCTTCGAGGTTGTCGGAGTGGGCTCCGGTGACGCTTCTTCGGCCAGGTGGATGGCGGCCAGCGAGTAGGCGCCCGCACACTTTGCCGCCAACGCGGAGAACTCTTCGCCACGAGCACGACGGTCTGAAGAGAGAGGACACGGGTTACGGTAGAGATCAAAAAAGACAAACACTATCACCAATTTTTAATTTTTTTAACATAAGTTTTTTTCGGACTACCACAACCACAAAAATATTCTGTAAAGTTTCTGGGCACTGCAATCGCGCTCTTTTAGAATCCATATCTTTTTAAGCAGAGCAGATACAAAAAAGTTGTCAACTAACAAAATATTTGTTTGAAAATTTTGAACACTTTGTTAGTTGACAGCTTTTTTACAGCTTATATCTCCGCGGAGTTATATACGTTTGAGGGATTTTAGCTCATGCCCACTTCAAACTAGAATTTCTCCGCTGGCAAAAGAGCTATCAAAAAGTTGTCAACAAATAAAATATAGAGCAATTTATGAGCAACATTTTGTTATTTTACCATTTTTTGATATCTATTACTTAAATGGAGATATTTCCAGTTTGAATTGGGTGGGATAAACTTCTGTACGACACATTTTTTAATCACATATTGGGAATTGTTGTGTTGAAGTTTTTTTTTTGGAGTTTCTAATGAAATATAAAAAAATTAACGGTACTTTCTTCAAAAAACAATTATAAATTTACTAGGAAAAACCAAAAAGTTGATGAAAAACTGACTGAAACATCTGTGTGCACATCGCTATATAATCCTCGGCGCATTGCAACTTTGAGGCAGTTTTTAAACAATTTTTGAAATTTTCCAGTAAAAGGAAAATTGTTTTTAAAACGTACAAGACTTAATCTACACTTTGACATATTTTTCAAAAAAAAAAACTTAAAGACAACTATTAGAAATGGAACTTTGAAAATGTCTGCTTCTAACTTTAAACCATTATTTCTCTTCAGTCAATAATACTATCAAAAAATGGTTAGCTAACAAAGTATAGGAAATTAAATTTTAAATACTTTGTTAGTTGACAACTTTTTGATATCACCACCGCTCGCGGAGATATAGGCTCTTTTCAACAGAGTGCGATTGCAGCACCGACCAAACCTTGCTCCTGTGTGTGCGTAATGTCTTGTGTGTGTGTCATGCGATGAGGAAAAAGAAAAGAACATTCAAAAAACTAAGTACAACCACCAGTGTTTATTCACCATCATTCCAAATAAAGAACATGAAACAAGGGAGATAGAGAAAGGGAGACACAGACAGGTAGAGAGGAAGAAAGATATAAAAATATTAGAGAAATATAAAACAAAAACCAAAAAAAAAGAGATCATTAAAACCATGCAAGTGTGCTCTACGGTGGGGTGGTGGTGGAAAAAAGTGAAATTTCAAATCGCCATGCGAGTTATCATAAGTGAGAGAGAGAGTGTGGAGATAGTAGAGAGTCTAGAGATAACAAGAGAGACTGTATGTGGGTAGAGGAGAGACGCCAGAGAAATAGAGAGAAAGGGAATACCCGTGATGAAAAGACTACTGTAGATGGACAAGAGGACCAGAGAGTCACTGCTTTTACGGGAACCCCGGGATCCATGCTGTCCCATTACGGTTTGATCTACAAAAAATGCGGGAAATTTTTGCCAAGAAAAATGTGACGTCGCACGTTCTTAACCATGCGAAATCAGTTGAGAACTCTGCCCGCATTTTTTTGTAGATCTACGTAGATCAAAATGGTGACCACGTGCGGGAATTCAAAATTCCGGAGAACAAAATTTGTGGGGCTCGCTAGCCCCGCCCTTTTTTTGCCCGCAAAAACAATAACTCGTTTGAAAGTTAGTTCAAAGTTGCTTGGGTGCTTGGGATTTTTTTGTTGAGATTTTTCGACTTTGCCCATTTTTTGGCTTATATCTCAGCGTGCGTGAGAGATATCAAAAAATTGTCAACTAACAAAATGTGCAAAAAGATTTTTTCCACAGTTTGTATGTTAACAACTTTTTACTAACACCAACACAAAATGAGATGAGAGCCTTGGAACATGACCAAAAAAAATTCCAAGCACATATGGGTTAGCAGTGGTGAGAATGTGTGCAAAAGGGGTTTGGAAGAAGTAAACGAGAAGGGTAAAAAAATTTTAAACTATACAAAAAATTTCTAAAAAAAAAATTCTCAATAGAACAACTCACTGGATGGATTATGAAAAGTGAACATTCGATTCTCGTCGATTCGCAACGTGCGACCCGTGTATCTGGCGTAATACTCGTAGCACTCGCGTGGGAAGAGCTTCGTGTCGCCGAATGAGCAAATTATCGAGCACACAATGTTCGAGGCCAGCTTGAACCGTTGAAGGTCTTCTACTCGCGCCTGAAATTTGGTGGATTTTTACGTTGAAAAAATTATTTTAACTTGGTTTTGGCTCTGGTTTTTTTGTTCTAAAAAAAATGATATTTATTTCGAAAACAAAAAATGTCAAAAGTAGGCGGAGCTTATATAATGGCACGCCCACTTATTGACTCCGCCCAGTGTGTGGGCGTGTCTTGCAATTCCCGCCCGCTTTTATTGATCGTAAAGTAGACCATTTCCTTTTTTTGCAGATATTTTCTAAAGCGATAATTTTTTGTGATATGGGCGGGGCTTATCGGGACACGCCCACTTTTAAGATAATAATACATTTTAGACCCTGCCCCCTTTTTTGGGCGGGTTTACTTTTTTCCCGCCAATTTTTGGTGCTCATCGTTCCCTTCTAATGATTGAAATCGGATATTTTTAATTTCTGATTTAAGGATGAAATGGGCGGAGCTTATTTGGACATGTCCGCTTTTCTAATTCAGACTCCGCCCCTTTTTAGGCGTCGTTTTGATGCTCCGCCCTTTTCCTAGATATACTTTTTGGAACAAAATTAATTTCCGGAAATTGATAATTCCTTTTTTTGGATATAAATGGGCGTGGTCTCTTTGGACACGCCCACTTAAAAATAGTAATCTAGGCTCCGCCCTTTTGTGGGCGTGGCTTGCATTTTTCAGTTGTTTTACTTTTTTTGACAAATTTTTTGTTTGAAAATTTGAAAAAATTTCCCGAAAAGTTTAGGGTGTTTTTAAGATTTTTGTTCCGAAACAAAAAATGCTCACCGTCCGTCCATCGTGTATACAAGTGTGAAAAAGCGATGGTGCCACCGAAATCGCGATCGCATTCGGGTTCATCGCGTTCGAATGACCGTCCGACGAGTCGGCGACGACCCGAAATGTGCCGAAAAGTAGGACGAGCAAGTGTTGGGATGCGACTGGAAGTGATCCAAATATCCTAAAAAATTGAGTTGCTTACATGCTCAGCAGATGCCTTAAAAATAAAGATCATATGATGCTTACCTATAAAACACCTGTCTCTGCTTCTCAATATCCATTCCAGTCGATGCACTATTGAACAGTGTCTCCTCATTATCCCGTCCAAAAATGCCGTTTGGCAACTTTGAAAGAAACTTTTTGATGACAGATGCCGCCGTGTAAACCGTGAAATTCTCGATATTTACAAGCCGCCCGTGTTGCATCACTTGCGACAATTTTCGCACTTGAGCCTGATTTCCGGGCGCTCGCCAAATATCCTTTTTCGCGGGTCCATCCTTGTTCACTTTGAGCAAGAGCATGAGAAGCGTGGCGGGAATGTCATGGGCAAATGCTTCGTTTATGGGTACGCCGAATTTTACTCTGAAAATACGAATATTAGTTCGAGAAATTGTGTTGGAAATTGTTTTTTTTTTAATTTGTTTTTAAATGTTTTATATATCTTTGTATTTATCTTTCTCTCACAGTTAAGTATACAAAAAGTTATCAAATAAAAAATTTAGAATCATGAAATTTGCAGCATTTTGCTAACTGGCAACGTTTTTTGTATATTTTACGATTGCCAAGATAAAGGAGTTTGAAAATTGACAGTTCGAATTTTTTTTTAATTTGTGTCCACTTTTTCTTAAATTTTTTACCGTTTATATATTGCGGATAGCTGATTTTTAAAAAAGTTGCTAATTAAAAAATATTGCTCATAAAATTTTAAACAGTTTGCTAGTTGGCAACTTTTTGACATCTCCTATTTTTAAAGAGATACATCGGTTTAAAAATTAATAGAAAAAAATCTAAATCTTAAGAAAACGTTATATCTCTCTAAATAACAGAGCTATCAAAATGTTGTTAACTAATAAAATATTGCTTATACAATTTTAAATAGTTTGTTAGTTGACAACTTTTTGTTATCTCCCATTTCTGAAGAGATATGTTGGTTTAAAGTTCAATGACCCCACTAAGTACCACATAAATCTTAAAAACGTTATATCTCTCTTATCAAAAGAGGTATCAAAAAAGTGTTAACTAACAAAATATTGCTCGTAAAATTTTAAATACTTTGTTAGTTGACAACTTCTTGCTAGCTTTTATGGTTGTGGAGATAAAACGAGTTAAAACTTTTTTTTGAATATTTCAACAACCATAATAGCTATTAAAAAGTTTTCAACTACATAGTAAAATGTTAAGTATAAAATTTTCTATAATTTGATAGTTGACAACTTTTTAATAATTGTTACAGCTATAGAGATATAAGAGTTTGAAAAAAGCTCACTTTTCGATTCTGCCTCGATAGCGATGATCATCAGATGAGCCACACAGCACCATACTGTAACTCGCCACTGTCATACCGCTACGACGATGCAGATGGTGCTGGTGCTGCGGCGACGTGCACGCCTCGTGCACCGTCGTCGTCGTCTTGGCGGTGGAGGCGGTGGAGCCGGCGGTCGTTGACGAGCAAGCGGTGAAGACGACGACGTCGTGATTCACGGATGATCGGGTCACTGCTGCTGCTGAGCCTAAAGGAGTCGGGCGTCGAGGTGGTGGTGGTGGTGGTGGTGATGTTGAGGCAAATGATACGAGGATACAGCTACCACTAATCTTGGAATACCCGCCAACTGTAAAAAAATTCAAATTATTAAAAAATATACATTAAGGAATAAAAGAGAACGTGAAAGAAGAAAATTTAGAAAACGAGTAACAAAACTAGAATTTTTGAAAATACTGTATCTCGGTTGCAATAAAATCTACGAAAATATTGCTAACTAATAAAATATAGACAATTTTATATAGATTATTTTGTCAGTTAAATACTTTTTCATAACTCAATTACCAACAGAGTTATAAGCATTTCAATTGAAAAAATCAATGAATTACTTTAAAGCTGTATAACTTTTTAATGGCGAATGAAAAGTTGTTAACTAAAAAAATGTAGTAAATTTTATATGCAATATTGTGTTAGTTTACAATTTTTAATAATACAATTAGCAAAAAAGATATATAAACTTGAAAGTAAGTGTCTAATTTTTTATAGCACAAAATGTTTTTTCATTGTGTAATTTTTTGGAAATACAGCTTTTTCAAATTTTTACAAATTCTATATCTATTCGAAGTTATTTTTTTCCCCAAAAAAAAACACACTCCTGTGGGAACCTGTACACACACATCTTATTTTTTGCATGTATTTCGACAAATAAATGTGGGAAACAAGGGAAGAAATAAATAGAAAACTACGAAGGAAGGGAAGATGTGTTATTGATGGGTTGTTGTTGTGGTGGTGGTTCTGGTGGCTGAAGGGAAGTGCGCAAAGTAATTAAGTAATTATGTAGTTATATCGTGAAGGGAAGAGCGCGCCAAAAAAAACAGAACGAAAATAGATGAAGTTTGAAGGAAAGCAGATCTTAGGAACAAAAAGAAATTCCAAAAAGTTGTTAATTAAAAAAGTAAAGTACATGAAATTTGCTACATTTTGTTAGTTGGCAACTTTTTTGTATCTACATTTTGGGCAGAGATAAGTCGCTAGCCAGTTGAATTATCTAAAAGTTGTTAACTAACAAAATAAAGTACATGAAATTTGCTACATTTTGCTAATTAACAACTTTTTCTATCTGCAATATGAGCAGAGATACGTGTGTTACAAGTAAAAATAGCTTAAGCGTGTATATCTCGCTAGCCAGTTGAGCTATTAAAAAGTTGTCAATTAACAAAGTAAAGTACATAAAATTTCCTACATTTTGTTAGTTGACAACTTTTTTGTATCTGCAATATTAGCAGAGATACGTGTGTTACAAGAAAAAAAAAGTTTAAGCGTGCATATCTCGCTAGCTAGCTAAGTTTTCAAAAAGTTGTCAACTAACAAAATAAAGTACACAAAATTTCCTACATTTTGTTAGTTGACAATTTTTTTTGTATCTTTTACGACTACCAAGATACACAAGTTTGAAGTTGGCAAATTGAAAATTTTCTCAAAGACGTGATACTTTTCGGCGAAACCGTACTTGGCAGGGCGCTTCGTTTTTGTTCTTTTGTCTTTCTTTTTGTTTTTTGTTTCTTCTTGCTGCCCAAAAAATGTTTAATTTCATTTCCGTTAGCGGCAAACCGAAACCAGTACGAATTTGAGTCAGCCCGGGAGACGCAGACTGTAAAAGCGGGGAAGGTCAAACTGAAATGATATCACAGTTAGAGTGACACTGTACAATGGGTTTATTGCATTATTACACATACCATTTTAGCTATTGAAAAGTAGCAAGATAACAATCGTAAGAATAATATTATTCGTAATTTGCATACAGTTCCGGAAACTTGGCTAAAACCGATTGCGCGAAAAATTGTGCGTTCCACATACTACGGTAGGTGATGCTCGTCAAATTCGGTGTATGTGAACTTTTTGCATCTGAGAGTACTCAGATGCGAAACCGTGTCAGGCCCGCGTGGCGCAGTCGGTAAGCGCCTTGCTCCCCAAAATGTTAGGTTTGGTTCGAACCCGCCATTGTAATTAACGATATGCATAATTATTTAGCGCACACACAATAAAAACAATACACAATAGGAGAAAAATAACGGGACATGTATGTATGTATGTACACGTACAATATACATGTCGAGTCAGCAGCAGCACATGGTATGAATCAGAGACAACCATGACAACAACTAGATAAGATTCTGCCCCACCTCTCCTTTTTTCTATTCTTCCATCTCATAAATCAATCGACGGGGAAACATTGAAGAATCACAAGAAGAAGACGAAGAATGAATGGAACACAAGAAGAGGGGTGACACGCAAATTATGCAATTCGTTCATTGCAAAAGTTCCTGTTTCTTTACGAAGGGGACTGTATATATATATATAGTTTAGAAGTTTTTCCTATTAGAAGTGCATGGAAATTTGAAAAGGAAGCCAAACGGGGGGAATGAAGTTATGAAACCTTTTTTAGTTTTTTTAGGTTGAGTCACAGTACAAACAGGTACTGAACATTTGCTTTTCAAATCACAAAGTTTAATTTTGGACAGATTAAAAGTTAAAGTTTCGTCATTTTTTGAGCTCAGATACCTTTGCTGGGAATTGTATTATAAAAAAGTTGTTAACTAACATAATGTAGAAAATTGCATGTAAATTATTTTATTAGTTGACAAATATTTTATATCTCTTATGCTGACTGAGATATACCCCTTTAAAGAAGAGAGCTCGCGAAAGAGGGACGGAGCATACTCTAAGCGCGCATATCTCCGCAGGGAATACATTTATAAAACGTTATCAGCTGACAAAATGTAGAAAATTTTATGCAGATTATTTTGTTAGTTGACAAACTTTTGATATCTATTAAACCGACCGAGATATGCCGTTTTTAAAAAATCAGCTTCCAAGAAAGGGGTGGAGCATACTTTAAGCGAGCATATCTCCGCAGGCAATTAATTTATTAAAAAGTTGTTGACTGACAAAATATAGAAAATTTTATGTAGATCAGTTTATTAGTTGGCAAAATTTAGATATCTTCACTGGTGACTGAGATATACCTGTTCAAAGTAGTAGGCTCGAAGCTGAAAGTTAACAGTGGGACGGGGTCCAACTTTCAGCTTGCATATCTCCGCGGGTGTTTAAGTTATAAAAAAGTTGCTAACTAACAAAATGATCTACACAAATTTTACTACAATATGTTAGTTAGTCAATTTTCAATATCACAATTTCCCGTTGAGATACAGGCAAAACAATTTAGAATTCAAATTTCCATAAAATCGTTTCAATTCTTCACCCCCAGCCCATTTCGAATACGCAAAAAAAAACAAATATTTGTCAAAGGAATGATAAGTACCTAAAAGCTCAAAAACAAGTTGAGAGTATATAAATATTCAAAAAGAAGCAACAAAAGATATGGAGAGTACCATAGAGAGAGAGAGAGAGAGAGAGAGAGAGAGAGAGAGAGAGAGAGAGAGGAACATACACATTCACAGTGGGTGGTATGTATTTCTTTCAAATTTCCTCCAAAAAAGTCAATATTTGCGCGGTGTGAGCAGGAGCACAGGCGAGCAGGAGCAGCAGCACAACACACGCGGTGAGCCCAACCGAGAAGACAGTCATCCGCGGCGGTATTGCTCGCGGAGCCAATTGGAGAGAATGATGATGACGCTGGTGGGTGGTGGTGGTGGCTATGGCAATATACGAGGAAATTGGAAATGGAACTCGGAAATTGTAGGCTTTTGGTTGGCTATAGGGGGGGGGGGGGGGGTATGAGAAAAGGAAAGGATAAAAATAATAATTGTAGTAATACTGGTGGCCAAATTGGTGGGAATAGTTTTTTGTTAGGAAAAAGTTTGGCGAAAGTTAAAAATTGCTAGAAAAAAGTTTGGAGAAAGATTTGCGAAATTTTAAAGATCACTGGCGAAAGTTTGGCGAAAGTTTGGCACAAGTTGAAAAATATTCTTAAAAGTTTGGAGATAGTTTGGCGAAATTTTAACATTTGTTAAGTAGCCGAATTTGTCATTCAATTGTAGAAAATTTGGCAAAAGTTGGAATATAACTAGGGAAAGTTTGAAGAAAGTTTGGCGTAAGTTGAAAATCGACAGAAAAAATTCTGCAAAAGTTGAACATTTGTTAAGGAAAGTTTGGCGAAAGTTGGAATTCGACAGGAGAAAATTCGGCTGAATTCAGGCACATACAAATGTAGCGAATTTGGCAGAAGTTGTAGTATAACTGGAGAAAGTTTGGCGAAAGTTGAGAGTTGGCAAAAAAAAATTGACGAAAGTTGAAAATTTGTTAGAAAAAGTTTGGAGGAAGTTGAAATTTGACAGGCAAAAATGTGGCGAAAGTTGAAAGTTTATTGGAGAACGTTTGGCAAAAGTTTGGCAAAAGTTGGAAATTTGTTAGAAAAGTTTGGAGATATATATATAGTTTGGCAAAAGTAGAACATTATTCAGAGAACGTTTTGGCGAGAGCTTGGAGAAAAATTGGCAAAAATTTATATATTTAAAGAAAGTTTGGCGAAAGTTGAATTATCATTAGGAAATATTTGGCGGAAGTAAAAAATAGCTGAAGAAAGTTTTGACGAAAGTTGAAAAAACAAATTGGTGAAAGTTGGTAAATCATTAGAGAAAGCTAAACAAATTGCCAAAAGCTTTATACATCCTAGCCGACAATTCACGAATGTTCAAAGCAAGTTATCGAATGTTAGTAAAAATTTGCCAAAGTTCACCAAACTTTTCTATTGGATATTTCACTTTTTACAGTCTCCAAATCCGCGTTCAAAGGTGAAACTTGAGGAAAAGAGAAAGTAGATATAAATTCGTCCAATTGATAATATCATTTGATGAATTATAATCTATTCATTGACCGAGAAGGCAAATAGGTTGGGAAGGGAAATAAGACGAAGAAAAGACCCAAAAGAATAATACTTATGATGACCGCGTCGTAGTCGTTGCGCACTGTTTCCACGCTGCGTCTCTGCCGTCTCTCACACACTCTCTACGTCTCTCATCTCTCTCTCTTTCACTCTCTCCAGCCAGCCAGCCAGCCGATCGTCATTTTCTGTTCCTTACCGATCACACACATATACATACACACTGTATTTGAATTGGTCGAAATGCGAGACGTTCTGCGTCTCTTCGCACTGCACACTATACCGAAGAGCGCGCGCGCGCGCGGAAAAGGAATCATGGCGCTTGCGCACTGTCAAATAGGTGAGCGAGAGAGACGCAGAGAAGAAGAAGAAGCTTGTTGTTTTTAGTTTTCCCCGAAGGTGTGAACGGAAATTGATAGGTTTTTGTTGATGCGGGGGAGTTTGTACTGTTTTTGTTTTTTTGGGGGGAACTGATAAGCAGGGAGTTTTTGGTATCAGATACTTTTTTTTCAAAATTAGAACGATTATATCTCAAAACTAGTAAGCGTCAGCAAAAAATTGTTTGTGTAGCAACTTTAAACGGTTGTAACTCAGAAACGATACAAGATATCAAAAATCTATCAACTAACAAAATAATCTTCATAAAATTTTCTACAAGTTGTCAATTAGCAATTTTATTTAGTATTTATCCAAAAGCAAGATACAAGAGCTTGAAAAAACGTCCCTCCACGAGTGAGGCACCGCTAAATTTCTGCAATTTAAAGCGAGTTTATCTCAATTTCTGATTGTTCTATTAAAAAGTTGCAGACTAGCAAAACAATATGTGAAAAATTTTAGATTTTGTACGTACAAAAATTTTGAGTCGCGTGGCAAGTGTGCGCCCTCCTTTGAAGTAGGCTTTTTTCCTGCTCAATGTTTTCGCTTCAAACTTTAGGAAAACATTAAAAGTAGAAAATATATAATTGTCTAAAGTTTAAAGTCGCGAGTCTAAAGTTAAGCTTATTAAATAAAAACTATATAAAATTATTTATTGTTTTATACTGCTCACATTGAAAACATTACCTTATCGCATTTAAACAGCTTATCACACGCTTGTTTTTACAAAATTTAACTTATTTAACATATAAACTCCCAAAAAAAAAAAGTTCCTTGCTGTGCAGGTAGACGGCCTAGATACTGTTTGGAGCATATCAGTACTGATCAATGCAATATGGTAGATTTTTGGTCTGATGTTTTACAGACAATAATAAAATTGATAAATCACATCTGATTTACAAACATTTAAAGTATAAATTTGCATTAAAAAAAACGTCAAACTTATCAGAAATTTTTGGAATCCCGCCTAAAAGGTCACAGGGAAGCTATAAAAAAGTCTAGTTGTCAAAAGTCAAGTAAAATGTTAAGCCGTTCTGAAATAGATAAGCGATTCCCACGTGCAGCGGCATCTAATCCGGAGAGTCTATATCTAGACATGCACTTTGAGAAGACGTCTGAAAAGGGAAAAATAAATTGGAGTTTAATAAGACACTGAAAAAATAAGAAAAAAATAAGAAAAAGTAGAGGAAAAAAAAGTTGTGGTGTTCTCTAGAGTGGGGGGTTCCCTTTGAAGTAGACTATTCAAACAAACATCAAGCTGTGTGTACCTACTTGACCTTTTGAACAAGAGAAGGGGACTTAACAGGTCAAACTTCTTTGGCTAGACGCTCAACTTTTCGGGAGCTAAACTGGTTTTGAAGGTGTGCAGGTTTAAAAATTTGATTCCAAAAAATTTAAAACTGACAGTTTGTAGGAAATTTTATGTAGATCATTTTGTTAGTTGAAAATTTTTTGATAGATATCGTGGCTGCAAAGATACAGGCTGTTAAAGCCTAGAAGTCAAATACAACATTTTTTAGAAAAAAATTCTTCAAAAATGCCTACCTACCTCGTGCCTACTGCCAAAATTCTAGGGGACATTAAACTGAGAAGCTGGTGAGAAAAATCTACCGTACCAAATATTTTTGGTTTTTATTTGGAAAACACCGGGAAATTGAAAATTTGAAAGCTCATATGCAGACCATAGACAGGCTATAGGCAGGTCGTAGGCAGGCTTATATACAGGGTCATATGCAGGCCAGAGACCTAGAAAATAGGCATAGGTAGGCCCATAGACAGGTCCACAGACAGGCACATATGCAGGCCACAGGTAGTCCATAGGCATGCCATAGGCGGCCATAGGCATGCCAAAGGCAGACCCATAGGCAGGTGATAAGCAGGCCATAGGCAGGCACAAATGTAATCCATAGACATGCCATAGGTAGGCGATAGGCAGGCCATAGGTAGGCAATTGGCAGGCCATAGGCAGGCCATAGGCAGGCCCATAGGCAGGCCATAGGCAGTTCATAGGCAGAATTAAGAAATTCTAAAATAAAACATCCTTTTGAAGTTCAGGTCCGCCAAAACTTCCAAAAAAAAAATTGTGCATAAGAACTACATAAAGGGATCCGTTTCAAAACCCCATATAAGCCTGTGGGGCTCATTGAAAAATTCCTAAGATGGGCTCAAAAAAGTGTGCTCCAGCACAGCTCACAACTCCAAAGATCGGAAGGCCAAAATACACAATCGAACGGGAGAGGGGGGGGGGGGGGGGGAACAGACTCAAAAATGCATTGGAAAGGCTGGTGGTGGTGGTTTTACTTATTTTCTTGACGAGAGAAAAGTGAAAGTGATAGTTCAACGGGGTCAGACAGAAGACGAAGGAAGTCATCAAAGTTCGTGACTGGAATGGTAATCGGTTGAGGAGGGGAAGAAAAAGGAAGGACAATTAACAAGATGATGGGTTGGAGAATGTAGAACAGCGGGAAAAGGGAAAGTACCTATGAGAGCTAGAAAAAAGTTGTGAACTGGGAAAGGCCAAAAGCCCGATTTTTCAGGCATTTTATGGTCTCTTTTTCTCTGGCGTATGAGTATTTTAAGTCAGAAAATCGATTAGAGGACAATTGGCAGCCTGGCAGCCTACACGTACTTATTTTAAAAGATTGCTTTTGAAAAATTGCCAACTGACCATAAAAAGTATTTTTGACTATCTACATGTAGTGGCAAAATGTCCCATTTTGGTTTGATCTTCAAAAAATGCGGGAGAAATGACGCAGACTTTTCAACTGATTTCGCATGGTTAAGAGTGTGCAGACGTCACATTTTTCTGGGAGAGAAATTCCCGCATTTTTTGTAGATCAAAACGCAATGAGACAGCTTGGCACCACGTGTATCTATAGATAGACTATAGTGAGATTTTTGAGATCTAGAACCTCTTAAACTTGAACACAACTACATAGATAAAGCAAAATAGGAATTGTTAAACAAAAACCTCCATAACTTTTTAACTAAAAAAGCAAGAAAAAAGTTGTCAACTAGCAAATTGTAGCAAATTTTATGTAGATTATTTTGGTAGTTAACATTTTTTTGTATTTTAAACTACTGGCGAAATATTGCAGTTTTAAATTTGTTGTACTAAAATCGTTTTAAAAAAGAGCTTGAACTTTTCTACAACAGCTGAAAAAACGTACAATATAGTTTTTAAAGGGTTTTGTAGGAAAACTTGTAGGAAATTTTATGTAGATTATTTTGGTAGTTTCCAAATTTTTGAAAACTTCAATATCCGTAGAGATATCCGCATTAGAAGTGTTTTTTTAATTTAACAAAATTAATTTTCAAGCAAAACAAGTTTAACATTTTATATAAATTAATTTGCAAAAAAGAACGGTTTTTTAAGCTAGAAAACACAAAAATTCCCAAAAAACCTTAACTCAAAGTACTTAGATCAGAAAAAGTGTAAAATGTACAAGGAGATTAAAATTTGTACGCAAATAAAACCTCAATTATTTCTAGATCTATGACTCAAAAAAAGCCAGAAAATAGAAGCAGGGAGCAAAAAAAAATCCGGAAAGGTGCGAAGAGACGTTGTCATGGATACGGAAAGTGTGGGTGGAGATGAATATTCATTTGGAGAATACTTGCAAATTTTAAAAAATATTTTGCTCTTGCTGAAAAACAAAAAATTAACTTTTAAGGGGGAAATTGTTTTGGAAACTTGGAAATTTTTTTTTTAATTTTTGTGGGATTTTTCCAATTTTAAATTAATTATTTTTGAATTCCCGCTTAGCAATTCATTATTTTTTTTCAAAATTAAGAATAAATTTAAAAAAAATTAGAATAAAAAATTATCAACTCAACAAATATGGCAAACTTTTTTTTTGTAAGGAAAAAATCGCGAAAGTTTAGAAATTTTTTTTAAAGCCTTATATTTCAAAAAGTATACGAGCTATAAAAAATTTGCCAACTGACAAAATATTAGTTATAAAAATTCCAATATTTTGATAGTTAATCATTTTTCCCTAGGTCATATTACAACGAAGATATGATAACATTTATGTTGGTAACAGTTTTGATAAAATTCCAACAAAAAGCAATACAAAAATCAAAAAGTTAAGGAGCAAGGAGGCAAGGATCCGCCGTCCCCGGAACCAAATGGTGGTGGTGGCGGTGAAAACAAAAAATCAATGGGAAAGTAGAATAGGGGGTGATAAGAGACGCAGAGAGTTGGAGAGTGGCCAGTTGTACTAGAATAAGAAGTAGAAGAAGACCACTGCTCTGCTGCTCTTTCTCGATGATGATGATGCTCCGAAGAGGAAAAGAGAAAAAAAAGAAGAGAGGAGCAAAAAGAGCCAATGAGTGAGAGCGTGTGAGGAGAAGGAGCAGCTATTTTTAGCTCCGGATGCACTAGAAAAAGAAGCAATACTTATTTTGCTGTAGTCGCCAGGATACTTTGGTCTTTGGTAGCAACTTTGAAAGTTCGTCGAAGACTGATAATAGCTGGGCGAACATACGCGAGCCTCGTTTGATGTCGGTTGCTTCCCCTTTCTGAGTATCACAACGCGAGCCTAGTTTATTGCCGGCCGCTCCCTTTCTCACAGCTATCATTACGCGAGCCTCGCTCAGTGTCGGCTGCGCAGCTTCTCCAGAAAACTGCCGAAAGTTGAGCGATTGTTGCCGACTTTTGGCAACTTTTTTGTGTTTTTTCTAGAATTTTCTCTTTTTCAATCCGCCCTTCCATTTCTTAATCATAGAACAAGGTAACAACTGGTTTATCAAAAAAAAAAGTGGCCGGAAAATCATAATTTCGACCGTTGGTCTAATTGTAAGACATTGATGACAATATTGAAATCAGAAATCAGCGCGAATTTTTTCTTTTCTTTTATCAGATTTAGAAGGGGTCGAATTTTTGTGAAAGTTTCGAAGTTGAGAGTATGGGTGGCTTTGACTACCCATATCTCGGCGGGTAGTGGAGCTATGGCAAAATTGCCAACTGAGATAATACTTAGAAAAATGTGAGCTAGACTTTATTAGTGGACAACTTTTTTTTATTTATTAAATTCGTAAAGTTATAAGCGTTTGAAGAGCGAGAACCCTAGAGTGGAGGTAGACCTTGATAATAGGTTCATATCTCAGCGGGGAATAAAGCTAGCAAAAAATTGCCAACTAACAAAATATTTAAAATTTCACAACCTATATTTTTATAGTTAGGCACTTTTTCCTATCTCTAGTATTCAGGGAGATATAGCTACACAAAGAAAAGTGTGAAAAACTGATAGCTTCTCCCTCCTTTATATACACAGTTCTGTTGTTGTTTGTACCAAAAGTGGCAACAAAAAAACAACTGGGTTACTGACGTGTTTCCCGTGTTTTTCAGCGCCTTCTTGCAGAAAATAGGAAGACATTTTGCAAACTTTTCCGGTGGTTTTAGGTTTTAGGTTTTTGTCTGGAAAACTATTGAGCACTTTGGGTAACGCTGAAAAAAATAATAAATAATTCCAAAAAGGAAAAGAAAATCAAAAATCTCCAGACACCCGTTCGTTTTTTTGTTGGATTTGAGTGAGCAGAAGGGTCTAGACGCATTAATGGCTTTTTGCTCTCTACCATCCATTAACTGGGTTTGCTCCATTTGAAGCTCAAGACGAACGAGAAGAAAATGGGAGATTTAGGGTGAGCAGCCGACACTTCGCGGCTGCAGGCTCCCACTCTAAATTTAGAAAATGGCAGCGCAGTTCACATTTGAAACAAAAAAAAAACTGAAAACAACCTTAGAAAACCTGAAATTCCACTAGAAAATGTTTTGGAAAACAAGGATTCGACTGGTTTTTTTAAATGAACAATTTTTAGGGCCTTCTTCTGTTTAATTGGATAATTTTGGGGAAACTTGACAGGCGAGGGAAATGACCAGCAGCCGACATTGTACGGGGCATTAAAGTGAGAAGAAAAAAACCCCAATGTGTCGGTTTCTTCAGCAGCCGACGCACCACGGGGGTTGCCCAAACTGTAAAGTGTCGGCTGCTAACAAAAACTGACTAAGAATGCTATGCGGCCTCATACTAACTTGCGAAAAAACCCAAAAAAGCAGATCCAGGTAAGCAGCCGACACATTGCGGGCTATCATTTTTAATTCTAGCAACGACCCTTGCACAAACCCGTAAAGTGTCGGCTGCTAACAAAAACTAACTAAGAATGCTATCAGCCTCAATACTAACTTGAGAAAAAAACACTAAAAAACCAGATCCCGGTAAGCAGCCGACACATTACGGGCTATCATTTTTCTTCATAGCAGTAAATTCTAAGCCCGTAACGTGTCGGCTGCTAATATCCTAGTTGTTAGAAAAATTAAAAACTGTTAAAAAAAAGTCAACCTTGCATCCGACATCAAACAAGGTTCCCTAAACCGACTGGCAAAAAAGGTGACTAACGGAATTATCTGCTAAAATCAGGTTAGCAGCCGACACATGGCGGATTGCCCGTTTTTACAGTGACCCCCAAGCTTGGCAAAAAACCCCCCGTGATTCGTCGGCTGCTGCCAACAACAACTAACGGAATGCTCACCTGAGCCAAACCTATTCCTTTTATACCCCCTGAAATGTTTCTGTACGAAGGACCGGAACCGCCTCGTCGGGGCATAAAAAATTGGGCCACGAAAATTCTCAGAAAACCCCATAAAAATGGTTCCACTTAATTAGCCGAGAGCAAATTGGTGTGGAGTTGGGTCACGCAAGGTGATAAGGCTGCAGCCTAGCAGCCGACGCTTCATGGGTTTTTAGTTTCATCCCGCGAGGTGTCGGCTGCTATTATGTGATTAGTATCATTAAAATGGAAAATTATGCTTAAAATGAGAACAACGAGCTCAAAAACTAATAGAACACCAGCCGGGCTGGGGAAGGGTGTAAAAAGTGCAAAAAGCTGGGCTTGAGAAATAGAAAACGAGTGGGAGAAGAAGGGTGCAAAATGGTTGGCGGAGGGTTGTCTCAGTCTCCGTGTCCAATTCTTTTTTCGTCACCCTCCTCTCGTTTCCCGTGTATACACCAAAACGACTATACGATTTATAAGTGTATGTGTGTATTTGGCGACGTAGTGGAGGAGACGTGAGAAGCAGAGAGAGAGAGAGAGACAGAAAGATGAAAAAGGGCGCTTGCGGACGTCGTCGGGTAGGGTGCCTGAAGTCGATGCGAAGAGATGGGAGTGGAGAGAGTGTGGTCACCATGAGAGACGCAGACATGTACACACATACTCTACGTCTCTCTGAGAAGAGCCGCTGTGCTACTACTATGGGTGCAATAGTATGGAGAAGATGAGAGATGAACCTTTTTAGATTAGAATATTTTGAAAACGTGGGATTCGTTTTTAAATAGATTTTACTGAAATATTGCTGCGAAATTTCCATCAATTTTTTTTCTTTTTTGGAAAAACACAAAAATCAAACTACGGTATAAGGTTGCTAACATAAAAATATTAACAAATTCGCCCTGAATTTTTCAGTTTTTTTTTTAATTTGAAATCGTCGGCCGTAATAAGCCTAAGCCTAAGCCTAGGCCTAAGCCTAAGCCTAAAACTAGCATAAGCCTTCGCTTAAGCCTAAGCCTAAGCCTAAGACTAGGCCTAAGCCTAAGCCTTAGCCTAAGCCTAAACCTTAGCCCAAGCCTAAGCCTAAGCCTAAGCCTAAGCCTACACCGAAGCCTACATTTACGTCTAAGCCTAACCCTAAGCCTAAGCCTAAACCTAAAGCTAAGCCTAAACCAAAGCCTAAGCCTATCCCCAAGCCTAAGCCTAAGCCTACACCGAAGCCTACATTTTTGCCTAAGCCTAAGCCTAAGCCTAGCCCTAAGCCTAGGCCATACCCTAAGTCTAAGCCTAAGCCTAAGTCTAAATTTAAGCCTAAGCCTGAGCCTAGCCTAGACCTAGCCTAAATCTAAACCTAAGCCTAAATTTAAGCCTAAGCCTAGCCTAAGTCTAAGTCTAAAATAAGTCTAAACCTAAACCTAGGAATGAGCCTACGTCTAAGCCTGAGCCTGAGCCTGAGCCTAAAACTAAACCTAAGACTAAGCCTAAGCATAAAACGAAGCCTAATATTAAACCTAAGCCTAAGCTTAAAGTTAGGCCTAAACCTAAGCCTAAGCCTAGCCCTGAGCCTATACCTAAATTAAGGCCTAGGCCTAGGCCTAAGATTAAGCCTAAGCCTAAGCCAAAACCAAGGCCAAGCCCAAACTGAGAAAGCAGCCGACACCTTACAGGTCTGATCTAGAAAATTACGATGTCCCGTGCGGCGTCGGCTGCGTCCGGCTTTTGCGACAAAGATCTATGGAAGAAACTGTATTTCAAGAAAAAATTGGAGCTACAACGAAACCGATACTACTGCTTCTTCATTCAAAGGCACACATTTTCAAAATGGAGCAGAAGAGGGGGGGGGGGGGGGGGGGCGATATTTGAGAACGGAAAATGAAATCGGGGCAAACCGGAAATAGAGGTCCCCCCTCTCCTCAATGTCTCCTCCATCTCTGGAAACCGATATCATTCTTTTTTCGTTCTTTGTCTCCTTGATGGGGGGGGGGGGGGTGACACCAAGAATAAGGCACCGGGGGAAATTGGAGCCAGATTTTGAAGGAAACGGAGTGATGGGGAATTTTTAGAATTTTGGTAACTATGAAATGTTTCAGAATTTCAGAATCTTTCGGCTACTCTGGAGAAAAATTAGCAATTTTTGCAAATTTTAATTTAGACAATTTTCGTCAACTTTCCGCAATTTTCATCAATCTCTCAGAAACTTCTTGCTTCTATTGGTCTCATTATTGCTTTCCTACTTTTCAATCATCCAGGAAATTGAGCACATATGTGCTCAGCAGATGGCAATGCATGAACTTGAAAATTCATTAATACATTGTCAAGAGGTGACATCACTCCTCTGTCGTCGCCTTCCCTCACTGGGTGGCTTAATTGCACCAATTTTCATATATATCTAGTTAGTGATGAGGGGAGAAAGGCAGTCAGTTGAAAAACGGATGCGTTTGTGTATATGTGCATGTGCTCCCAAATGCTCCGGAGCCGATGGGGGGATCAAATTAAACGCGGAGCCCCCCATCTCTTTCTTCACCACCACCACCAACACCACCATTGCTTGATGAGACAATTCGTACAACCGGAAACGGGGTGCGGAAGGCACTGCTTCTGCAGATGCAGATGTCCAATGGAAATTGAGAAAAGGGGACCAAAATGGGGGGAGCGAAACAGCATTGTGATCAGGAGCACTCCAGGGTTATAGTCATGAAGCTTAGGCCTGGGCTTAGGCTTTGGCTTAGGCTCAGGTTTAAGCTTAGTCTTAGAGTTAGGCTTATGCCTGGGTTTAGGCTCAGGCTTAGGCTTAGGCTTAGTCTTAAAGTTAGGTTCAGGCCTGGGTTTTGGCTTTGGCTCAGGTTTGGCGTCAGTGGCGAGCGTTAGCTCATTTGATTTTTTAGCTCATCATTTTTTTAGGCCTGGGTTTATTTAGGCTTAGGCTTAGGCTTAGGCTTAGGCTTAGGCGTAGGCGTAGGTTTCGGCTTAGGCTTAAGCTTAGGCCAAGGCGTAGGCGTAGGTTTCGGCTTAAGCTGAGGCTTAGGCTTCGGCTTAGGCTCAAAGATAGCCTCCAGCTCAGTTTTAGGCTCACCAATTAAAAATTCTTATGCTCAAGTTTAAACTTTTTATGCTAATTAGTTTTTTTTTATTTTGGCTAAAAATTTAGGCTCAGTATTTCGGCTAGATGTGAACTCAAAATAGGTGAATAGACCGATTTTCAGGAAAATTTTTTGGAACATTGCAAAAACAAAGCGGAGGCGGTAGAAAAAGGCGGAAATTGGAAGCTGATGTTCTTTTAAATAATTTTAAAGCTTCGCAGAAATTGTGACTGCAGAACAAAAGTTTTGAAATTTTGCAGGATGTTAGGTAAGCAAAAAAGTTCAAAATTATGGTGTTTCTAGTAACTTCGGTCTCATATGATACTGTAATTCAGTTGGCATATACCAATTAAAGGTGTTGATGTCCCGTAACGTTCCTGACAAAAATATAGTTCAGAAAAATGTTTCTACCCTGGAAATACGCAACGTACAAAGGTCGCCTCAACTTTTTGATTCAGTTCTTTGAAACAAATGTTTTTCCGACCAACCTACATTCTACGTCAGTGTCTGTGTCCTGTATGTGTTTTGTAGTCTTGTTCTTCTGAAACTATTGTCTAGCCCAGGTAGAAGAAGCTTAGTATACGTACAATTTTAATTATATCAATGCTACCTCACTAGCTTTTTTCAAAACCGGCAGTTGACAAAATTGCCGGTTGCCTGCCGGAAATTTCCAAAAACCGGTAATTGCCGAAATTGCTCATTGCCGTAAATCGAAATTGCCTGAAATATAAATTTGATACTTTTTGTAAATTTAAGAGCCTAAAAATTAAGTTTACTGAACAATTTTTTCTTTTCAATTTTTAAAAAATTAAAAAATTTTTTAATTCTGGGATTGAATCATGGGTGGGCGGCAGACGATTTTTTCCGGAAAATCGGCAGATCGACAAATTGCCTGAATTGAAATTTCCGGCAAATCTTCAAATCAGCAATTTGCCGGAATTAGATTTTAAGGCAAATCGCAAACCGGCAATGTTTCGGAAAATTGTGGTTTTGCACTTTTTTTTGGAAATTTAAGCATTTTAATATTAATTGGAAAAACTGTAGGCATCCTATGAATTTTTCTACATCTACTTTGAAAAGTAAGAAAAGTATATAAAAATATCTAAAGAAAACGGGGAAAAAATTTCAAAAAAGCACAATTTTAGGTGTTATCGTTTCATAAAAAATCCCTCTAAAAACTTCTGGCAAATTGATATTCGGCAAACGGCAAATTGGCAGGTTGCCAAAAATGAAAATTGCCGGCAAAAATCGCCAGACCGGCAATTAAACGTTTTCTGTTAAAACATACTAAAAAACATACAAATACTAAACAACTAGGTGAACTTTTTTAAATTGCCGAAAATGTCCGACAAGTTCGGCAATTTCGGCAAATGATATCTTGCTCTATTGCTCTTTGCCCCAACAATCAAACTACAATTGCGTCAAACCAATGTGATTTGATCCCAAACGTGCTTATATTAATTCTATCATTTTTCTTCAGAGTTTTTTAATGCTCCATCAATCAAAATTGATCTCTAGACTTCCTCATTTTCTCCATAGTCTCTCCGTCTTCTCTAATTTTTAATTCCAATGACCATACAGTTTCTAATTTCTTATCGTATAATTTCTTAATTTCTGATTGAAGCGTGTCTTCGTCTAAATGTGACTGATGGATTATTTTGTGGCGGCTGGAGGACGGATCCATATATGCTATTCTTCCTAATTGCACAGCTGATAAAATGATAAAATGATACAACACATTGTGTGATAAGAATTTTTATACATTTGTTGTTGTTGTTTGTCCTCGCCCAATGCATTTTTTTACTCGATTCCATTATTGTTTTGTTATCACTATTATTTCAATAAATGCTTCATCACTGTCAATTGAAAGACAAAAGGTTTGATATCACTTCTAGACTATTGATTGATTGTATGGCTTCAGAGGCAATTATTGAGTGCGTTGAACTTGTCATCTCGTCCGCCACTTATACATCAGGCTCCTGTGATACCGGATTCAATGTCGACTTCAAGAAAGCATGATTTATATGGTGGAGTTTTAGACAAGATCACTCTTGAGCCGAATAGAAAAAGTACGTAGCTTCTGTTCATATCAAAAAGAGTTTGAGAAATTAACTTTTAAGAAAACCCTGTTGAAGCTGGACCATTAATTTTGAGCAATATTGTTTCATTAAAGTTGGTGTAGCCGAATTTTTTTAAAAATTGCTGTATTAGACACAAAATTGTCTGAAAACATCGAATTTCATAATGAAACTTCTTGAAAACTACTCAAAAAAAAGTTATACCGGCTCAAAAAATGACCTAAAATTAGTGAAAATTTTAAATTTGACCGACTTGTCAATGTCGCAGTGGCTGGAAACAATCGACTTTAAAGTAGCTAAATCAAGTTGAAAACGCAAGTTAGTTAATTTTTAAACCCATGATTAGATGGTGATTTCAAAAATGTTTGTTTCCAGCTGACAACGCTGACAAGTCAAATTTTTTAAATTTTAACAATTTTAGATCATTTTTTGAGCCGTATTTTTTTCATATTTTTTTTGAGACAATTTCAAGAAGTTTCATCGTGGAATTCGGTGTTTTCAGACATTTTGAGTCATAGCAATATAAATAAATCTACTATCGTTTTGCAACGCTGTTATTAATATGTATATGGTCTCACTACGTAATTCTTTGAAACTAGAACAGTAATTGTGAGCATAATGGTTTCATTAAAGTTATTACGATTCATGTATATTTTATGCATGCCAACAAATAATTACGTTATTATGTTTGTAAATACATGAACTCGTATTTATTTAAATGCATGTCAAAATATATGTAAAACTATTTTTTAACCAGGAACCAATTTTAAACTCCTCTAGGCTCAATAATGACAAAGTTTGTACTGAGTGCATACGGCAAAACATTATCAAAACATGTTTTGTTTGTGCATATTTTTCAATAGCAAACCTTGATATAGTGCCTCATATTTTAGAGAATAATATCATCCTTGTGTCTCCAAATAAGTTCCGGGTCAAAAATCATAACTTTTTTCGCTGCAAATCGATTTTTATGAAACTTTGGGAATTTATGTTATCAACCATGATCTTTCATTTGACAATAGTCACAAAAGTTTTTGACCACCCCAAGTGGCCTAACTCGGAGCCAATTTTTTCAGCCATTTTTCTGATCTCGGTTCTTTTCAGCTTTCAATTGATGTTTGTGTGCGGATTTTGCTTTGTTTAGTACACAATGTAAGAAAACAAAAAAAGTTTGGAAAAAAATCCGCCCAAAAAAATTTTTTTGGTTGGTCGTCAAAAAATGTTTTAAAAAATTTTTGTCGAAAGTTCTTGATTTTTTATAAAAAAAAGATATAACCAAGTGTAAACTACTTTTACACATATAAATCATTTGAGTTAAAAATTTGAATCTCAAGAAATATTCAAAAAACTAAAAAATTAACCGAAAAAATTATATTTTCTATTATCATTTTAGTGTATCGAACTAAATTGATATGTTTTGTATGTCTAAAAATAGTTTACACTTGGTTACATCATTTTTGTAGGAAAAATCTAGAATTTTCGACAAAAATTTTTTTGAACTTTTTTTGACGACCAACCAAAAAAAATTTTTTTGGGCGGATTTTTTTCTAAACTTTTGTTGTTTTCTAATAATGTATTCTAAACAAAGCAAAATCCGCACACAAAGCTCAATTGAAAACTGAAAAGAAGCGAGATCAGGAAAATGCCTGAAAAAATTGGCTCCGAGTTAGGACACTTGGGGTGGTCAAAAACTTTTGTGACTATTGTCAAATGAAAGATCATAGTTGATAACATAAATTCCCAAAGTTTCATAAAAATCGATTTGCAGCGAAAAAAGTTATGATTTTTGACCCGGAACTTATTTGGAGACCTAATAAATAAATTCAATTAAAAATCTGAAAAAAAAACACACACACACACACACAGATATTTTAACTCGACCTGTAATTCTCAAACTTTTATGTTATAACGAATTTGAATTTCGAGTTTGTTTTAAGTTTTAGATTAATTGTTCTTACTAAAGTTTCAAGTAAATATTAAATCGAATTATTATAATTAATTAGAAATTTCTAGAAATTTTCAACTTTGAATATAATTTCTTAGAGCCTTGAGTATAAATGAATCAAATCATCATAATTGCAAATTTGATCGCATAGGGATACTGTAAGTCAAAAGTGACATAAGATACAAACCACACGAAAAATAATGAGCGCAAAGTTCAGTGGTTTGTCACGTTTAATCACGACTAATAATTCCGAGAGGATACTGTAGAAAAGTGTTGAGTGACGGTTGAAAGTGAAATGGAATTCGAATCATCTGATGTAAGATCATAGTTTCTGCATTAGCAAGAACTTGATCAGTTAAAATTTGAAAACACGACTCAAAAATTCAGAGAAACCCTTGCTAGAAACAATTTCAAATTTTTAATCAAATAGGCAACACAAATCAGCCGCCTTCGACTTTTTGCACTTTCCGTCGCACTTTTTCAGATCAAACTTTTTCTCATTTTCTGATACGAAAAAATCATTTTACACACAGTTTCACACGGGTTAAAAAATATTTTGTGGGTTTTTTTGGATTATTAATGTCCTCCGACGTCAGATTTAAACCTTTTAAACGATTTTTCCTTTCTTTCTCTTTTTTCTGGGAATCCCTTGAAAAATGGAATTGTCCTCCCGTATATGTCTAAGCCTAAGCAAACCCCTAAGACTAAGCCTAAGCCTCAGTCTAAGCATAAGCCTTAGTCTAAGGTTAAGCCTGAGCCTAAGTCTAAGCCTCAGCCTAAACCTAAGCCTAAGTCTAGGACAAAGTGTCAACCTGAGCCTAGGCCTAAGACTAAGCCTAAGCCTAGACTTAATCCTTAGTGTAAGCCTAAGCCTACGCCTAGGCCCAAGATTTCTGAAAACTTGACCGATTGACCAAAACTGCAGAGAGATGGGTCCCGCCACAAAGAAAATATCAATAATTGATCGACTACAGTAATTTTAAAGACGCACACCTTTTTGCATATAACACGAAATTGTCGCTTCGAGACCGGGTACCGTATTGCAAAAGTTGCAAAATCTAAGTATATAAGTTCCAAAATTTTCCAGGTTGGACATGCTTAACACCCGAATCACTTGTGAAGGACTGCTTTCAGTATTCAATTAATTCAATCAATCATGAAATTCTCTCTGCATCCCTTATTATTGATCCAAAGGATACGAATATTAGTATAGTTGTGTACGAAGTCGATGAGTTGTTCGGAGAGTTGCAATACGTGGATCGATTCGAAATTCGCGAAACATTGGATAAATATCATTTTGATATTAGTCACTTGTTCCATAAATGGATGAAGCAAAAAAGTTCGGATAAAATGATTAAGGTAAGCGCGCTCTATTGATAATCGGGGTTGAAGGAGTGCAATGCTCCACGTAGGCATAAGAAAGCCTGCCTGCTTGACTTCAAAGAGTGACAAAAAAACTTAGGATTAGGCTTAGACATAGGCTTAGGCCTGGGCTTTAGCCTAGACTTAGGTATAGACTTAGGCTTTGACTTAGGCTTAGGCTTAGGCTTAGGCTCAGGTTTGGGCTTAGGCCCCGTGAATTCAGGAAAAGAGAAATGAGACATACCAAAGATCGGCAAAAAACCATGAAACATTGCCTGAAATGTGCCCAAAAAAAGCACCAGAAAAGTTTTGCAAGGGTTGAACTAAAAGCCAGTCCTGAAAAATTAAAATATTTTTAAAATTTCTATTTTTGTAATTTTTGAAAAAAAATTCAAATTTCCAGATCGAAATCACCAACTCCAACACTCAAAACGTGATCAATGCCCTGTCGGTGCTCAGAAATGCTCCAAACTTTGATGTTATGGTATTCCAGCCGAATACCGTAACCGCCGGCACTTCGGATTGTGTCGGATGCTGTGTGATTCCGTTTTATGTGAATTTCACAGAAATTGGTATAGTTTTTTTTTAATATTTTTTTCTATTTTAGTCAAATTTACATTTCGCAAGAAAAAAAAAGTTCTGAATATTACCCAACCGTGTACTCCTCTCGGAAAACCCGCGCGCTCTCCTACAAAACGAACCATTTTAGAAAATTTTCAAAATTGTGATTTTTTGCTATAAATTGACAATTTTTGCCACTTTTTAATAGTTTTTGATGGGTTTAACCTAGATTTTCTGAATTCAACATACATGAATTACCCGTTTTCAACAAATTTGGACAACTTTTTATTTTTGCCCAAATTTTTTTTTGGCCATTTTTTTGGCCATAATGACTGTCCTTTTTTTGGGCAAAAAAAAAACTTTTTCGGAAATCGAACAAAACTATTATATTATGAAAAAGGACATTTTTTAGTGGTCGGAAGTGAATTTTGAGTCCTCTAACTATAAAAATAACCATTTTAGAGGAGTTTCAAAATTGTGATTTTTTGCCATAAAATGCCCATTTTTGCCACTTTTTAATAGTTTTTGATGGGTTAAATCTAGATTTTCTGAATTCTCCATACATGAATTACCCGTTTTCAACAAAATTATACAACTTTTCATTTTTGCCCAAATTTTTTCAGATGTTCGTGTAAAAAAACCATTAATTCTCGATTAAAAGCAAAAAAAAAGAGAAAATCTAAAATTCTAAATAATTAATTACGCGAGAGGAGTACACGGCCGAGTTTACTAAAAATTTGCAGTTTTTGCACCAAAAATACGGTACCCGGTCTCAACGCGACAATTTTTCGTTAAATTCGAAAATGTGTGCGCCTTTAAAAATGTACAGTAGTTCCAAACTTTTGTGGCTGCGGAATTTTTACCGATTTGATAAAATTTGTGTTTTTATCGCTAATTTTCAGTTAAAACAAAATTAATTATTCGATTTTCATAGAAAACTAGGAAAAATCGATAAAAATTCGAGAATTTGAATCTACAGTAATCTTTAAAGGCACACGAAGCGGATTTTCATCGATTTTTTGTCCCACAACGGTTTGATCTACAAAAAATGAGGGAATTTTTTCCCCAAAAATGTGACGTCAGCACGTCTCAACTCCCGCAATTCTTGTAGATCAACACGAAATGGGACATTCTGACGTGAAAAAAACTATGAAAATCGATGAAAAAGTTTGAAACTACAGTACACCTTTAAAGGCGCATACCCTTTCGAATTTAACAAAAGTTTTGTCGCGTCGAGACCTCCTGGTACCGTATTTTTGGCAGAAAACCTCAAAATTTTTTCTTTATTACGAGAAACTCTAATTACGAGAACAACATATTTGACGCGCAAAATATATCTCGAAGCGAAAACTATAGTAATTCTTTAAATGACTACTGTAGCGATTTTGTCGATTTACGGAAATTATTTATTAATCGATAAAATATTTTTTTAAAAGCACAAAAATGAGGAAAAAAATCAAAACCCCGTAAATCGACAACAAGCACTTCACGAATGTGTAATAAGAAAATGTCAATTTTTTCACGAATGTGTGATAAGAAAATTTCATACTTTTTTCACGAGTTTGTAATAAGAAAATTTAAAATTTTTTTCACGAGTGTGTAATAAGAAAATGTCAATATTTTCACGAATGTGTAATAAGAAAATTTCAAATTTTTTTCACGCGTGTGTAATAAGAAAATTTTAATATTTTCACGAATATGTAATAAGAAAATTTCATACTTTTCTCACGAGTGTGTAATAAAAGAAATTTCAATTTTTTCACGAATGTGTAATAAGAAAATTTCAAATTTTTTCACGCGTGTGCAATAAGAAAATGTCAATATTTTCACGAATGTGTAATAAGAAAATTTCAAATTTTTTTCACGAGTGTGTAATAAGAAAATTTAAAATTTTTTTCACGAGTGTGTAATAAGAAAATGTCAATATTTTCACGAATGTGTAATAAGAAAATTTCAAATTTTTTTCACGCGTGTGTAATAAGAAAATTTCAATATTTTCACGAATATGTAATAAGAAAATTTCATACTTTTCTCACGAGTGTGTAATAAAAGAAATTTCAATTTTTTCACGAATGTGTAATAAGAAAATTTCAAATTTTTTCACGCGTGTGCAATAAGAAAATGTCAATATTTTCACGAATGTGTAATAAGAAAATTTCAAATTTTTTTCACGAGTGTGTAATAAGAAAATGTCAATTTTTTCACGAATGTGTAATAAGAAAATTTCTAATTTTTTTCACGAGTGTGTAATAAGAAAATGTCAATTTTTTTACCAATGTGTAATAAGAAAATTTCAAACTTTTTTCACGAGTGTGTAATAAGAAAATTCCACTTTTTTTTCACGAACGTGTAATAAGTTTTTGAAAAACTATTGCAGGCTGGAACGACTGGATCCTGAGCCCGCCGGGCTTCTACGCCAACGTTTGCTCCGACACAGTGTGCTCCACAGAATCCGACGAAGTCTATCAATTCATGAAAGCCGCCATTTCAGACCTCCCAGAGCCAAAGTGTGCTCCGAATTACTATGGAAGTGTCGATATGATTGTTGCTCTGAGCCCTCGGGATATTCGGAAAACCAGAGTCCATGGATTGCGTGCTCTTTCTTGCAGTTGTACTTAGAGCATTTGGAGTTTATTTGGACGACAAAAAAGGAAACAAAACAAAACAGAAAAAACAGGATATATTATGAGAACAAAAAAAACAAAAAAAAACAACTAACAATTAAAAAAAAAACATTCCGATCTTTTTCTTGTTCAAAAAAAAACTTCAAAAATTATTATTATTCATCCGTTAAAAAGTGACCTTCTTGCCACCTCCCTTGCCGCTCTTTCTCTTCGCCTTCAAAATTTGACGAACATCCTGCTTGGCGGTCTTATTGCGTAGTGGAACGTAGGCGTACGGCTGAACACTCTTCTGCTGTTGCTTCGGCTTGTTGGGCTTTTGCTTCTGCTGACGCTTGGCTCCCACGGAGCTTCCAACTTGTGATTTTCCGGATGTATCTCTGCAAAAAATTTGTTTTTTTCAAATTGGTTTCGAATTATTAATTTGAATGTTAATAAATGTTTTATTGTATTAAAGGTTTTTTGCAATATTTTGCTTTTTCGAGAAAAAAATTTCGAATTTTCAATAAATTCCCGGCATTTTTTAATATTTTACCAGGAAAAAATGAATTTTTTTCATCAAAATTAACTTTTTTGTTTCTGGATAAATCTAGAATTTTCTCCATTTTTCGATTTTCTCTGAGAAAAAAAAACGCGAAAAATCGAAAATTGCATGATATTTTTCGTCAAAAATACGGTATTTTCGGTCTCGACACGACAAATTTTGTGTTCGATGCAAAAATGCGTGCGCCTTTAAAGAGTACTGTACTTTTGAACTCTCGTTTCTGCGGAATTTTTGAATACATTTTAATAGTTTTTCCATTGAAAATGTATGTTTTTTATCGGAAAACTATGAAAAATCGATAAAAAGTCCGCAGGAAAGAAAGTTTGAAACTACAGTACTCTTTATAGGCGCACATACTTTTGCATCGAACACAAAATTTGTCGTGTCGAGACCGAAAATGCCGTGTTTTTGACGAAAAAATCATAAAATTTCGCATAAATTTTCGATTTTTGGCGTTTTTTTCAGAGAAATTTATAAATCTTTCAAAAAAAAAAAAAAAAAAAAAAACGATGATGATTTTGATGGGAAAAAACCTTTTTTCTCTTTGAAACAATTGAAGAATGACAGGAATTTATTGAAAATTCGATTTTTTTTCCTCGAAAAAACTAACTTTTCCTATAATAACGGGGTTTTCTTAGATGTTGTCGAAAAATTTTGAACGTTTTATCAAATTCCATTTTTGGACGGAAAAATACTACAATTTTCTAGCCGTTCTTCGTAAAATCCAAATTTTTATTCGCAAAAAAAAAGGGCCAAACGAAAATTTTTCGTTTTTCTTTTTTTCTTGAAAAAAAAAATCGAATTTTCAATAAATTTTCGTCATGTTTTTTTCATCAAAATCAACTTTTTTTCGATTTTCTCTGAAAAAAAAACGCGAAAAATCGGAAATTTTCTTTTTTTTTCTTCAATTTTCTGAGGCCATTTCAAGCCTATTCCAGCTCGAAAAAAAGTGATGACAAGCATTTTTTTTTTCGGAAAAAAATCTCAAAATTCATCGAAAAATCGATTTTTGTTCCATTGGCCTCAGAAAATTGAAGAAAAAAATTTCCGATTTTTCGCGTTTTTTTTTTCAGAGAAAATCGAAAAAAAGTTGATTTTGATGAAAAAAAACATGTTTTTTTCAGAGAAATATTAAAAAATGACGAAAATTTATTGAAAATTCGATTTTTTTTCAAGAAAAAAAGAAAAACGAAAAATTTTCGTTTGGCCCTTTTTTTGCGAATAAAAATTTGGATTTTACGAAGAACGGCTAGAAAATTGTCCATTTTCAGCAACATTTTTTCTCCACAATCTTCATTGAAAAACCAACCTATAGATACCCTTTCCACCATACGACGGAGCTGCTCTGCTGACAAAAGTCTTGGCATCCTTCTCATCATCATCATCATCATCATCGGAAAGAATCTCATCTTCCGAATCACTATTCTCCTTAACCCGCTTCTTCCCCTTCGTCGGACCATCCTCATCATCCTCATCATCATCTCCCAGACCATCATATCCACTTCGCATCTTTCTCTTCCCGATCTGCTTCTTATCCTCATCCTCCTCATCATCTCCAAGCACAATCATCTTTCCATCCTTGGAGAACTGGAATCCAGCTTCAACCTTCTGCCGTCTCTCCAACGCCTTCTTCTTTCTCTTCTCAAGAATCGCCGGATTCATCGTGGTGATCTGATCCATCATTCTAGAAGAATCGAGAAGATCCATGGGGACATCTCCATCGGATTCATTCTTCAACCAGACACTTCCGACTCGAGACTTCTTCATCAGCTGCTCCTCAGAGTCACTCTCATTGTCGGCATCCGAATCTTCCAAAAGTTCGAGAATTGTGTCAGCTCCAGCAGTTCTTCCAGAAACATTCGATCCACTGATCGCACTTGCACCATCCTCATCATCGTGCTCCATCTCAGCCTCCCCAGCCTTCCGAACCTTTCGCTTTCTGATCTTCTCGATATTCTTCATCTGCTTCAGCCAATCTGGCTTCTCCGTGTACTTCTGGAGCACATTAACTCCGAACTTCTCGACGAGAACTTCCAGAAGCAGCCGGTTGGCTTTCCGAACTTTGATCGTCAGATCACTGGTGAGCTGCCCTTCGAAGACTGTAGTCAGGATCTGCTCACGGAATTGTTGGAGCATCACTTCAGGGATCTTCTGGCACAGGACACGCATCAGACGAATCGCGAGAATTCGAACAGCGGCACGTCCTTCTCCGATCCAGGAGCACGCGAACGAGATCATCTTCGACGTGGCGATCGTGTTGAGGATTTTAACCTGCTTCTGAGCGATAATATTCGCTGCGACGAGGCAAGACCGAGCAACATGCAACGGAATGTCTCCAGTGGTTTTTTGCTCGGCAGAGATTGTGGTGAGCTCGTAGAGCTTCGAAAGCACCGGCTCCAGAGCAGCGGATGGTGTGTCGATTGTGGGATCGTCGACGAGATCCAAGATCTTACTACAAATGAATTGAATGCACTTGCTCGAGTTCTGTCGGGTGTGCACATTGTTATCCTTGTCGAGAAGCAGTATGATGTTACGGATGAGCTTCTCGGTGAGATCGGTGACTTCTTTCATCGTATTGCAGCCGTCGTAGAGCATATGCACGCAGGAACACTGAAATTTTGGAGAATTTTCGATCAGAATGACTGGAAAAGTTTAGAAATTTCCCGTTTTTTCGAAATTCTAACTTTTAAATTGCAAAAAAATTTTCGACAATTTTAAGGCAAATTGTCGATTTACCGAAAAAACGGCAAAAATTTGGCAAATTGTTGGAAAATGAACATTTCCGGGAAAATGGCAATGTGTCGAAAATAAAAATTTCCGGCAGTTATCCGAAAATCAATGTTTCCGGCAAATCGGTAGTTTGCCGAAAATCAAAATTTCCGGCAAATCGGCGATTTGCCAAGAATCAAAATTTCCGGGAAACTGGTAAACCGGCAATTTTCCGAAAATCAAAATTTCCGGCAAACCGGCAATTTTCAAAACAATAAAAATTTTCGGCAAATCGGCGATTTGCCAAGAATCAAAATTTCCGGCAATTTGGTAAACCGGCAATTTTCCGAAAATCAAAATTTCCGGCAAACCGGCAATTTTCCAAAAATAAAAACTTCCGGCAAATCGGCAATTTTTCGAAAATCAAAATTTCCGGCAAATTGGTAAACCGGAATTTTTCCGAAAATAAAAATTTTGGGCAAATCGGCGATTTGCCAGAAATCAAAATTTTCCGGCAATTTGGTAAACCGGCAATTTTCCGACAATCAAAATTTCCGGCAAATTTGGTAAACCGGCAATTTTCCGAAAATAAAAATTTTGGGCAAATCGGCGATTTGCCAGAAATCAAATTTTCCGGCAAATCGTCAGTTTGCCAAAAATCAAATTTTCCGGCAAATCGGCAGTTTGCCAAAAATCAAAATTTCCGGCAAATCGGCAGTTTGCCAAAAATCAAAATTTCCGGCAAATCGACAGTTTGCCAAAAATCAAAATTTCCGGCAAATCGGCAGTTTGCCAAAAATCAAAATTTCCGGCAAATCGGCAAATTGCCGGAATTGAAAATTTCCGGCAATCTGGTAAACCGGCAGTTTTCTGAAAATCAAAAATTCCGGCAAATCGGCGATTTGCCAAAAATAAAAAAATTCCGGCAAACCGGCAGTTTGCCAAAAATCAAAAATTCCGGCAAATCGGCAGTTTGCCAAAAATCAAATTTTCCGGCAAATCGGCAGTTTGCCAAAAATAAAATTTTCCGGCAAATCGGCAGTTTGCCACAAATCAAAATTTCCGGCAAATTGCCGGAATCGGAAAATTCCGGCAAATTTGCCGATTTGCCGAACTGCAATTGCCGCTCACGGTCCACCCCTGATTCGATAATTTCACACTACTTTGTATAATTTTGCTTTGAGCTGCTTACATAAGAAGCTCTAGCCGGGAAACTGATCGATTCAATCGGCTTGAACAGCGCATTCTCGACGTAGTCATTTCGAGTATCGAGAAGATGCTCAATTTCTGGATGGGATCTTCTTTGAATAACTTCCTCCAAAATTCTAAAAGCCTTCTTCTGTACACCATTGGTATCGCTGGAGTTGAACCAAGGCATAATTGTGTCCAGAATCTTTGAGACATTCTCATTTTCAGCAACTTTAGCCAGCGCACACAGAATATCCAGGACTCTGGCTTGCTTTTGTGATGCTACCGATTCGTCATGATCCTTGGACTTGGCGATCGCACTATCGACATAACGGGTGACCAGATCGGCTGGAGTAACTTCTGTGTAAAGCCGTATAGCTTCAAGAACGGAAAGCCGGACACCCTTATCATCATATCCTCCATCCACAACTGATCCAGTGTACATATTGAAGAAGATTGGCATGAAATTCTTCGCGTATCGGCTCATAACCTCCACCCGCTCTGCAGGAGCATCAGGCTCCAGGCAGAAGCGAAGAGCCCGACGAATCGCATTCAGCACCGTCATTCGAAGATCCTTCCGCTCGTTCAACGCGGCTCCGAGAATCGGTGCAATGTCGGGGAACGCAGTCTCAAGATCGGATGGAGATTCGCAGAACGAGGGGAGCAACTCCCAGAGCTGGAACTGGAATGTGCTGTACAGGCGTTGAACCTGCGGCGCCTGAAGTGTTGGAAGACGTCGATGGATCTTCATGGCGATCGGAAGGAAGTGTGAGATGAAGAGCGAGATCGGAGCATTGTGGATGTTGACTCGGAGCACAGGGAGAAGCCATGAACGTGTGAAGTCTGTTGAGAGAATTGCTGCGTCTGGATCCACTTCCAGCGAGAGAATGTTCATGACATGGGCGACACCAATGTGACGGACGGCGGCTCCGATTGTCTGGAAATATATTTCATTCAATTTGGGGAAAAATTCACAAAATTCCAGATTTTATCAAAAATTTTCCTTTTTTTTTCATTAAAAAAACCCCGCAAACCGATCGATTTTCATGTCTAAAAACGGAAATTTTGCCATTTTTCAAAATTTAAACGTCGGAAATTCGGTTTTTTCGGGCTCATTTTTGATCTATTTCAGCACAAATAAAAAACATAATACGTGTTTATCCAGAGATGAGAAAAATCGCCATATCTGCCGCGCAAATGAACCCACGGGAAGAGACAAGATTACTGTAGTTTTTAACCAATTTGTGTAGATTTACGAGCTATTTCGTCGTTTTTGAATTTAATTTTTAGGTGTTTTTTTCAAATTTTTTATGTTTGTTTCAAGATTTATTCAATAAATTATTAAATTATAAAAACGTGTGAAACGCCTGAAAATTAAAAATTGCGGCTAAAAATTAAATTCAAAGATGACGAAATAGCTCGTAAATCTACACAAATTGGTTAAAAACTACAGTAATCTTGTCTCTTCCCGTGGGTTCATTTGGGCGGCAGATATGGCGATTTTTCTCATCTCTGGGTAAACACGTATTATGTTTTTTGTTTGTGCTGAAATAGATCAAAAATGAGCCCGAAAAAACCGAATTTCCGACGTTTAAATTTTGAAAAATGGCAAAATTTCCGTTTTAACACATGAAAATCGATAGGTTTGCGGGGGTTTTTTTAAATGAAAAAAAAAAGGAAAATTTTTGATAAAATCTGGAATTTTGTGAATTTTTGCACATTTTGGTCAGTTTCTCTTTGATTTAGGCAACTTTCAAGTCAAAATGAATACAATTTCAGTAATTTTGAATGTGTTTCGATTTGAAATGTGCCTAAATCAACGAATAACCAAGGAAAAGAAAAAATTCACGAAATTTCATTTTTTTTTAAATTAAAAGTTGGTATTTTTTCATCAGAAACTCAAAAAAATCGATCTTCATGGGTCAAAATCTCGGAAAAATGGTAAATTTTTGTTAAAAACGGAAATTTCGTCAACTTTTCCTTGTCACAGCCGTTGGAATTCAATTTTTTAAATGAAATTATCACATTTTGGTCGTTTTTTCGCTAATTTAGGCACATTTTGAGCATTTTTAATGCCTGTCGGCTCAAATTGTGGCCTAAATCAACGAAAAATCGACCAAAATATTCAATAAATGAGATAATTTCATTAAAAATCGAATTCCATCGGCTGCGACAACGAAAAGTTGGCGAAACTTCAGATTTTATCAAAATTTGACATCTTTTCAGCTTTTTGACCATACTTTTTTAAAAGAAATTTTTAGACTTTTCAAAAAATATCCAAAACGTTATGGTGGCTCAAATATTCAGAAAAATTAAAATTTTGCCAACTTTTTCGTTGATTTAGGTACATTTTTCGAATTTTTCCATATATAAATTAATGAAAACTGAATTTTAACGGCTACGACACGGAAAAACTCACGAAATTTCAGATTTTATCAAAATTTGGCTTTTTTTCGACATTAAAATTTTTCGACTTTTCAAAAAAAAAATCAAAAATGTTATGGCGGTTCGAAATTTCCGAAAATGTCAAATTTTGTCAATTTAGGCACCTTCTGAGCATTTTTTTTTTGTATGTATATCGGCTTAAAATGTGCCAAAATCGACGAAAAATTGACCAAAATATGCAGAAAAGTGTAATAATTTGATGAAAAATTCACGAAATTTCAAATTTTATCAGAATTTGGCTTTTTTATCGCTCCAAAAACGTACAAAGTCGAGTTCAGTCTTGCAGAAGCAATCATCCGATTGCCGGAGCCTCGCGAGATCCTCCATAACCTTGGTGAGCTCCGCACCCTGTAGACCTTCTCCACACGTCTCGTAGAGCTTCATCTGTGCTCGAAGAATAAATTTCCAGACTGACGCCGACTTCATTGTCATCGCCACGTGGAGCTGTGAGAGCAAGAATTTGCCGCACGCCGCATCATCTTGAATACTATTCTCAATGACACGAGTCAACGATTGATAGGTGACCTGCGCGAGTTGCTCATTTCCAGCTTCGAAGATCTTGACGAAAAGTGGAAGCGTCTGGAAGGCCTGTTGAACGGATTTCTTCGAATCCTTTGCAGTCAAGCACACGTGAGCTTCAGCGAGAGCTTGCATCCAGTATGCAGTGACAGTCACATCTGTAACAGATGCTCCGAGTTGGCGGAGAGCAGTGAGCAGCAGAGCATTCGTCTCGGTGGGAAGAGCCGAATCGCATGGCTGACGCTGAAGAGCACGATGGAGACATTGAAGAGCCGAGCATTTGACCATTGAGTCGGAGATTGCGAAGCATTTCAGCATTGCTTCAGCCATTTTCTTGAAGAGCACAGCCGGCATTTTGTGCATGACACCTTCGAGGAGACAGAGGAATCTGACGACATTGGTGTTGTCAGCGCTCGAGCGGCCTGAAAATATTTAATTAGAAATTTTAAATTTATTTTATGATTTTTTTGCTCTAAATTACAGAAAACAAAAAATTGAAAAAAAAAGCGTTAAAAATGGTTTTTCTTGTAGTTTTTCACATTTTTTTCCATGGAGAATACTCCGAAATTGGGCTCAAAAATCGAAAATTTTGTGGGAAAAAAAACTGAAAATTTGACAAATTATGAGGAGGAAAATAGGAAAATTCAACTCTTTCTATTTTTTTTTGGCGAATTTGAAAAAAAAATTGGTTTTTAACGTGAAAATTGATTCGAAAACCTAGTTTTTAACTGTAAATTCGAATTTTTTGACAATTTCTCCATGGAGCGTACTTTCCCAAGCTGGCGAGAAATTTGAATTTTTGAGTTAGAAAACACGATTTCTTGGACTATTAAGTGAAATTTGATTCAAAAACCAGAATTTTCTACTGTAAATTTGAAATTTCGGATATTTTAGCGGTAAACTTGATTTTTTGAGTTAGACACACGTTTTCCGTTGATTTTTTTGGATTATAAAGGAAAATTCGACGAGTTAAAAAATATTTTGTCGAATTTTCAGAGATATTTCCGCGAAAAAATTAAAGTTAACGTTAAATCATCGATTATTGTTCAATTTCAGACATTTTTCCGTGAAAAATATATAATACGCTAAAATTGGGCAAAAAACGATGATTTAACATTAGTTTTTACTTTTTTTGCCGGAAAAAAAAATCTGAAATTTCAACTTTTGAGTTAGAAACACGACTTTTTCAATTGTAACGTCAAATTTGGCTTAAAAACTTGAATTTTAACTGTAAATTCGAAATTTTCGAGTTAGAGACACGTTTTCCATTGATTTTTTGGATTATAAAGTGAAATTTGACTCAGAACTCGGAATTTTCGAGTAAGAAACACGTTTTCCGTTGACTTTTTGGATTATAAAGTGAAAATTGATTTGAAAAGTTGAATTTTAACTGTAAATTCGAAATTTTCGAGTTAGAAACACATTTTCCGTCGATTTTTTGGATTCTAAAGTGAAAACTCAATTTTTTCGATTTTTTTTCATTTTTCGCGGGATTTTTTACTTTTTGGCTGCAAAATAACTTTTTAGCAGTTATTTTTTGGTAATTTGAGACCGATTTCTTCTCTCAAGCCAAATTACGAACCCAAAAAGCTTTCAATATGATTCAAAATCAGTTGTCCAACTGCTCCGCTCGCCGGATGCAACCCGTTATCCGTCGCAGTAACCGGATCGGTAAGAACCGCCCGGATCACACGACGAGCCATCGTACGGACCCACGGCTTGTCGTGAGCCGCCAGAGCAGCCACAGAGACGAGCATATTCCGCGTATTGGCGCTGGACCAGACGGACGCTTGCTGGGCACGGAGGATGATTCCGAGCACTGAAATGAGGTTTTTCAACGCGGATCCTTCGGTGCTATCGACGTTTTCTAGGAGTTTTGTGTAGAGAATCTGCAAATTATTGATTTTTTTAAATTATAGGTGGATTAAAAACATGCCTATGGGATCACAATGACCGAATATCATGATTTAAAAAATCCAAAAAATTTTTCTAAATTTTATATGATTTTTTTTTGAAAATTGCAAATACCCCATTTCTCCCCTAATTCCTATTTAAATTCCCGCGAATTGGATTCGTGCGGTAGAGCGCTGGCACGTTTTCTAAATTTATTTATTTTATTTTTTGTTATTTATTTTCGTCCGATTTTTCATGTTTTCAGTGTATTTTTGCTTGAAATTTGAAGGAAAATTTGAGATAAATGCAAATAATTGATGAAAAAGCAACGAGACACAGTCTGAAAAAAGAAGAACTAACGATTTTAAACGACATCGAATCAGAATTGGCTGATTTCCTAGATTTACGATTTACGCATTTACGCAAATCTATTACGCAAATCGCAAATCTAGGAAATCAGCCAATTCTGGTTCGATGTCGTTTAAAATCGTTAGTTCTTCTTTTTTCAGACTGTGTCTCGTTGCTTTTTCATCAATTATTTGCATTTATCTCAAATTTTCCTTCAAATTTCAAGCAAAAATACACTGAAAACATGAAAAATCGGACGAAAATAAATAGCAAAAAATAAAATAAACAAAATTAAAAAACGTGCAAGCGCGCTCTATCGAACAAATCCAATTGGCGGAAATTTAAATAGAAATTAGGGGAAAATTGTGATTTTTCCAATTTTCAAAAAATCATATAAAATCTGGAAAATTTTTTTGAACATTTTTATCATGATATTTGGTCATTGTGACCCCATAGGCATGTTTTAAAGCAATTTCCCCACTGCCGCTGCTTCACAAAAAGCCCATACCTGCACAAATCTGTGAAACTGAGCTTGAAGCACCTCTTTCGGCACCTTTCTCACAATCAGATGAAGCAGATAAGCGATTGCTGCCGTTCTTCTGGGATTTCCCAGCGAGGATCCTTCCAGCGCGGTCATCAGAGCCGCACAGTACTCAACGTCGGATTCTTTGCCTGAAAATCCCTAATTTTTAGGCCTAAAATTATGGGGGAATTAAACTACCATCCCGCTCTTTGATGACTTCAGCGATTGCTGCCAAAACCGAGACAACCTCTGCTTGAATAGAGGACCCAGATCTGAAGAAATAAATCTATCAGTCTACGGCTCGTGCTTTGGAAAAGAGATTCAAGAGTTTAAAATCAAATTTGAAAATAAAAAATTCCCGGTCTCCTGGAGTGTTATAAATAATTATTAGAGCGCGCTCGTGCGGCACCTCACGAACTCCAGAAGTCGCGGGAATTCGTTCCGCGGGGACAGCAGTTTTTTTGCTATTTTTGGCTCCTATAGGAAATATTTTTGATTTTTTGTTTTATAATATTCTTGAGAAGCATCATCCGAATTGAAAATGTGTAAAATTATGAAATTTAGCCGAAAACTGAAAGTTTTACAGAAGGAAGCCACTACAGTTTTAAAAAAATGTATCAGGATCGCCAGTTTTGCGTTTTATGTGTCGTAAAATATGTCATTTTGTAGAGAATTAAAAGTTTCATACGAATTTTCGTTTGAAAATTTAAAATTGCTTTTATTAAAAGCTTAAAAATTTAAGAAACAAGATTTTAACGTAAAATTGTTGATTTTTTGAATATTTTTATATTAGAAATTAAAGAATTAAAATTTCAAACGAAAATTCTCATGAAACTTTTAATTCTCTACAAAATGACATATTTTACGACGCATAACTCGCAAAACTGGCAATCCTGAAACATTTTTTTAAAAACTATAATGACTTCCTTCTGTAAAACTTTCAGTTTTCGGGCAAATTTCATAATTTTACACATTTTCAATTCGGATGATGCTTCTCAACAATATTATAAAACAAAAAATCAAAAATATTTCTTATAGAAGCCAAAAATAGCAAAAAACTGCTGTCCCCGCTGAACGAATTCCCGCGAATTCTGGAGTTCGTGAGGTGCCGAGCCAGCGCGCTCTAATAATTATGAACACTCCAGGAGGTCGTGAAATTTGTTGAATTTTTGGAAAAAACGCTAAAATTCTCACTTCCAGACCCGATTGACAGAATCAAACGCAGGATTTGTGCAAGCCGTGAATCCGGAGAGCTTAGACAAGCCTCCCTCGGAAACCATGCTTTTCGACGAAGAGCCGATATCCATCGAATGAATCGGAAGAGCCGAGAGCAGCATATCGTCGGCGGCGGCGGTGTTCATGAGACGATCCTCGACGGCAAGCATGCCGGCTCCGCCGAAAGAAGCATTTCTAGCGGCATTGGCAGCGGCGCGATGCTTGCTTCTCGTTGGGTTGCTTTCACATCTGAAAAAACAAAAAAACAATTAAATTTAATTATATTCAACGAATTTATCGACGTTTTCACTCACGCTGATCCTGAATTAAATTTCGCTGCTCCCTTCTTACTTGTACGATGACGGAAATTGCCACCTCCCATTGTTTTTATCTGAAAAAATGACAAATTTGATGGAAAATTCCTAAAACAAGGCGATAAACTGTTGGAAAACGATGAAAACTGATAATTTGAGTGCGCAAAAATTTATTTTATTGATTTTAAGTAAAAAATAACTGAAAAAAACCTTTAAAATGCAAGATTCTCAGCAAGAAATCGGCGAAGAATAGCGAAAAAAAATAAATTGTTCGGTTTTCGTGGCGAGACCCGAGGTGTCCAGAGGCCGCGTCCCCCCGCGTTTTCTAGGCCGTCACGCATTGAAATTGGCGGAAACTCAAATCGTGAAGCGATATTGAACGACAAAAGCTTTTGGAAAAGAGTCAAAATATTTTAAAACATTGTAAAACAAAATTCCAATTTTCATTCAGGTATAAAAGCAATATATTCAATATATAAATCTGAGTAATTCACAATTTGACAGCGAAATTTGCAAAAAAAAAAGTGGTGAAAAACCGTGGGGATTTGTGGGTTAGTGGAAAAGAGGAGAAAAATGTGAATTTTTGGCGAGAAAATGATCAATATCACTCAATCTCATACAACAAATATTCCTTCATAACCGGCGGGATCATCAGCGGCTTGATGCGTTTGTCGGGGTCTGGTCCCATTATGCTTCGGAAACGACGTCGACACAGTTCGAACAACGGTAGCATCTCGACTGCTGAAAAAAAAAAACAAGAATTTCGATTTGGTTCTGGCTTTTCTCGAATTTTTACAACTAAAATTTAGCTAAAACCGAGCCGAGCCGCGACGCGACGCGACACGCAAAGCGCCGTAAATCTACACCGGCCGTGGCCGATTCACAGCGCGTTGCGTGTCGCGTCGCGGCTCGGTTTTATTTGTAAAACATGATTTTAGAAACCGCGATTTCTCAGAAAAGAAACTCCGAGAAGGAGATCTACAAAAAGACAGCCATCACACCCTTTTTTCTGCGCCGCACGTTTACAAAACTCACGTTCCAGTGATCCCAGATGTGTCATGGTAATCTCACAGTCTCCATAAAGAGTCGCCACAGCTGGGTATAATCGTTTTCCCCGGAGATTTTGGAATACAACTCCGAGGTACTCGTTGTCTGTGGCGAATGACAGATTTCCTTGCTCCATGTCCAGAATGCAATAGATCTGAAAATTGATTGTTTTTGGGTTTTTGATCAAAAATTTCAAAAAAAAAAATGTTTTTTTTGTTTTTTATAGCAAAAATGGTTTTTTTGGTATTTTTTGGCAAAAAATTGGTTTTTTTTGTTACAAAATTGAGATTTTTTGGGTTTTTTTAAAGCAAAAAGAGATTTTTTGCCAAAAATAGGTATTTTATTGGCAAAAGATAATTTTTGCCACTTTTTTTTTGGCAAAATTGAGATTTCGGTTTTTTTGACAAAACTTGATTTTTTTGGGTTTTTCAAAACGAAAATTGATTTTTTATCTGGCGAAAATGGTTTTTTTTTTGGGTTTTATGGCCAGAAATTGATTTTTTCGGTTTTTTTTTTTGGGAAAATTGTTCACCTTTTCAGGAACATTGAAACCATCTCGACCATTCCCGTACGGATACTTCCACTTCCACGAACCGTAGTGACATTCTCGTGTAGCTGAAAAAATTGAAGAGTTTGGGTTTTCAATCGCTTTTTCTAAATTTTCTTTTTGTATTTAACATTTAAAACTGGCCAATTTGCATAATATTTGCCTATGGGGTCACAATGACCGAATACCATGATTAAAAATTCAAAATAATTTTCTAGATTTTATATGATTTTTTGAAAATTGAAAAAATCTCACTTTTCCCCTAATTCCTTTTTGAATTTCCGCCAATTGATTCGTTCGATGGAGCGCGCTTGCATTTAAAAAATTTTTTTTTCATCAATTTTTCGCATTTTTGACTGATTTTTCATGTTTTTTCGTGTAATTTTATTGGAAATTTACCGAAAAATTCAAGATAAATGTAAATTGTTCATTAAAAAGCGGGTATTAAAGTCTAAATTTGTGAAATTGAATATTTCAGGCTCTCAACGTCGTTGGAAAACGTTATTTATTTGTTTTTCAGTTATTTATAGTGAACAATTTACGCTTATCTTCAATTCTTCAGTAAATTTCCAATAAAATTACACGAAAAAACATGAAAAATCAGTCAAAAATTAGAACAATTGATGAATAAAAATTAAAATAAAGCAAGCGCGCTCCATGGAACATCGAACTATTGGCGGTAATTCAAATAGGAATTTGATGCAATTCGAGACTTTTTCGATTTTCAAAAAATCATATAAAATCTAGAAATTTTTTTCGAATTTTTATCATGGTATCCGGTCATTGTGACCCCCACTGGCGCTACTCCACCTTCAAAAAACTCACCAATATTCCATCCATAACTTTCATTATTGGATCCAACGAGTGTCGTATATTCGGCAGCTTGAAGTGGAGCATTCTTCGTCGCAACTCCAACCACAGCATGTGTTCCTCGCTGCCGTTCAGGCCATTCGATTTGCCATACGTGGAATCCCCGGCTGTAGCCCATCTTTCCGCGAATACAATCCGTACAGTTCGGTACGGGATGCCGGTAGAGTGTTAATTTGTCTTGGTCCTTCACGATGATGTTCGGCGATCGATCATCTGGATTCCATGAGTGTTGCTCTTGAATTAATCGATTCGGCGGTGCCATTTGCAAAATACGATCGAACTTTTCCGGTCGTGAGCCCATAGCTTCCACTGGGTTGCCGAGAAGCTTCAAAAATCCCGGGGGGCTCAATGAGCTATGACGACGTATGGAAGACAAGCGGCGGACGGTAGAGGACGGAGTGAGCAGTATTTTGTCATGTTTATTTGGTTTTTAGGTGATAGAAATGGCTGGAAATCAATATTCAGCGGGGGAGGTCAAACGAGTAGGTCAAATAGTGAAAAGTTTAGTTTTCAAGAAAAAAATTCGATTAATAATCATTAATTTCCAATGAAATGCTTGAATTTAATTGAAAAACTAGAAATTCCAGAGGAAAATTGTTTTTTTTGTGAGTAAATATCGTATCGCCAGCTTCGACGGCGCATCGACTTTAGTGAGTGGTGGGTCTCGACGCGACGAGAAATTTTGTCTCGCGCAAAATATCTCGTAGCGAAAACTACAGTAATCCTTTCAATGACTACTGTAGCGTTCTATCGATAAAAAAATTATTAAAATTCAATTCAAAATCGAGATCCCGTAAATCGACACAATCGCGCTACAGTAGTCATTTAAAGGATTACTGTAGTTTTCGCTACGAGATATTTTGCGCGTCAAATGTGTTGCGCAGTACGCATTCTCGGAACTTTGGGTTCTCGTAATAGCAACACGTTTTTAGAATTATTTTTTGAAAAATATACTGTGAAAATCGAATTTTAAAAATCGGATTTTTTCGATATTTTCTCTTTGGAGCGCACTTTCGCACTTTCCCCACGCAAAAAATTCATTAAAATTCCAAATTTCATTGAGACAAAATACAAAATCAATTGGAATTATCCGTAAATCACCAAAAAAGGAAAAATCAATAAAAAGAGGTGGGAGAGCGGGAGAGAGAGAGAGAAACAGAGAAAGAGAGAAAAGACCCCTGATTGTGTGAATTTTTTTTTCAAATTCAAAGGTAAAAGCAAGAAAACGGAGGAGGGAAGAAAAAATGAAGTGAAATTGGTTGTTAGTAGTGTACATGGGGGAAAAACCTTAAGGTTAGGAGGATTTTTGCATAAAAAAATTTGGAAAAAAAAAACACAATATATTCAATATAAAACTGAGAGTGTTCACAAATTGATCAATTTTGACAGGGTTTGTGGGAAATTTTGAAAAATTCAAAAAAAGTAAAAAAAAAGACGAAAAAAATCGGAGAAATGTGCGAACCGAGGGGCGAAAACCCGTGGGGATGTGTGTGTGGGGAAAATTCCAAAAAACTTCAAAAATGAAAAAGATTTTTAAAAAAAAGTCAAAAAGCTAAATGGGAGAAAAGGCACTATACATCGAATGGTACAATTAACTTTTATCAGGTTATTCATGTGATGACGAATAATGTCAAAATTGCATTTTTATAGATTTTTCCCCGGAAAAATGTCAAAAAATGATAAAAAATGTCAAAGACAAATGCAGAAAAATGTCAAAAAAGCATTCAGTTTTCAAAAGAATTTTTCGACATTTTCCTGCTTTTTTTTGACATTTTCCTGCATTTTTTGACATTTTTCGGGGGAGAAAATGCCTTTCTAAAAACATTTTTTTGCATTTTTAGAAATTTTTCTGCATTTTTTTGACATTTTTCTGCATTTTTTTGACATTTTTCGGCATTTTCAGACATTTTCCTACATTTTTTTTGACATTTTTCGGGGAAAAATGTCAAAAAATGCCAAAAAAAAAAGTCAAAAAATGCCAAAAAAATGTCAAAAAATGGCAAAAAATGCCAGAAAATGCAGGGAAATGTCAAAAAATTAACGCATTTCTAAAAACATTTTTTTGCATTTTTAGAAATTTTCTACTTTTTTTTGACATTTTTCTGCATTTTTAAGACACTTTTCTGAATTTTTAGACATTTTTTCTGCATTTTTCTGCATTTTTTTAAACATTTTTCGAAGGGAAAACTTATAAAAATACGTGTTTTGCATTTTTCGAAATCACACGAATAACCCCATTAAAGTTTTTTTTTAGGCTTTAATCAGTCAGCGAGAAAAAGCGAAAAAGGCACACACTGAAAATTTGAAAAAAAAGTGAATTCTTGATGAAAATGCTGCAATAATCAATCAATACTGATACATCAAATATCGCTTGAGAATCGGTGGAATCATCAGCTGCTCAATGTGATCTTCCGGCTGGGCACCCATCTCGATTCGGACACGGCGTCGACACAGTTCGGACAACGATAACGGCTCGGCTGCAAAAACATGACAATATTGGAGAATTTTCTGGCCGCCGCCGGCAGAGTGTCCCATTTCGGATTGATCTACGTTGATATACAAAAAAATGCGGGGGAAGATCTTCTCGAGACGCAGAGTGTTCTCAACTGATTTCGCATGGTTAAGCACGTGCTGACGTCACATTTTTTAAGGCGAAAAATTCCCGCTTTTTTTGTAGATCAAACCGTAATGGGACGGGGGATTACCACTGAGACACAACCGACACGGGGGACACGGGAAGGGGTCTAGAATGAAAAAAAAAGGAATTTGGAAAATCTAGAAAAATGCCTAGAAAACTAGATTTTATACAGGAAAACTAGTGAAAATTCAAAAAAAAAAAAAGTGCACCGGGTCTCGGCACGACCAATATTTGTTAAATTCGAAACGGTGTGCGCCACCATCAAAGAGTACTGTAGTTCCAAATTTTCACTCTGCGGTTTTTTTTCTCGTTTTTTCTTGTTTCATTTTAGTTTTTTTTTAAAATAAATATATTATACTCGAAAAACTATGAAAAATCGATATGAATTTCCGAAAGAAAAACAATTCAAAACTACAGTACTCCTAATGTGTCGTGTCGAGACCGAGAACCGTATTTTTGGTGTGAAAAACTGCACAAATTTCGCGAATTTTGGGTCAGGTCTCGACGCGACATGTATTTGTTAAATTCGAAGCGGTGTGCGGCTTTAAAGAGTACTGTAGTTTTGAACTATAACTTCTGCGCGGATTTTTCTCAAATTCTCACATGTTTTATTTCAGTTTCTTTAAAAAATAAACATGTTAATAAACGAAAAAGTATGAAAATTCGGTATAAAAATCCGCAAAAAAAAAAATTCAAAATTACAATACTCTTTAAAGGCGCACACCTTTTTGCATTTAACACAAATGTGCCATGTCTCGAGACCGTGAACCGTGTTTTTGGTGTAAAAAACGGCAACATTTTTCAATTTTTGGATCAGGTCTCGCCACGGCAAATTCTTGTTAAATGAAAAAAAAGGTGTGCTCCTTTAAAGAGTACTGTAGTTTCAAATTTTCGATTTTTCGCATGTTTTGCTTATTTTATTAGTTTCTCGTAAAATAAATGGTATATTAATATCGAAAAAGTATGAAAAATCGATGAGATTTCGAAATTTAACAAAAAGTTGTCGTGTCGAGACCAGAAACGCAAAAATCGCAAATTTTTTCGCGTCTTGTTAATAATCACCATTTTTAAAACTAATTTTATGATTAAAAATGTGAAAAATTGACGAAAATTGCCAAAGTGTCGAAACTACAGTAGTCCTTAAAGGCGCTCACTCATAGTGATTCAAAATATTATTTTTCGGTCGTGTCGAGACCGAAATCGCTAACCTGCATTTTTTTCCTCTAAAACTAGAAAAATCTCCCTTTTTCCAATTTTCAATCCTAAAAATGCCTAAAATCCTCAATTTTTCCCTAAAATCTGGACAAAAACGAGAGTATGTATATTTAACCAAGGTTTACGATAAAGTTACGAAAAGAACAAGGCGCGACAAAAGCTTTCAAAAGAATTTCCTATAAAATTATAAAATCGAAGTGCCCAAAAGTCCCAACCCATCGGTTTGAGTTTTCGAATCTCCCGGTGTCAACGGAGGTCCGAAGAGCTCATTCGCGGCTCGAACCGATGATGATGGTGGAGCCGGAAGATATAGGGATGCGGTGGTGGTGGGTGAAGAAGCCGATGGGGTCTCATCAATCGGCAAGTCCTCCCTATCAAATTTGTGCCATTCGGCAGGCGGTTCAAAAAGAGAGTACGAGCTGGACGAGCTGGACGCCCCGCCAGCTTGAAGATCGTAAAACGAGAAAATCTTAGCGAGATCGGAAAACGGCGAGAACGGAAGAACTGGGGATTGGGAGGCCGCTGCTGCTGCCGCTTTTAAGGCCGCCGGCGATTCAGTCCGACTTCTAGGCTTAGGCTTATAGACAGGAGAATGAAAGAGCGGAGGGGACCGGCGGTGGTGGTGGTGATGCTGAAGAGAAGACGGTGGTGGTCTCAGTGGTGGAAGGCGTCGCGGTGGAGTGGGTGAAGAAGAATCGAAAGAAATTAGCTCACGTTCCAGTGATCCCAGATATCTCATACTAATCTCGCAGTGACCCCAAACGGCCGCCACAATTGGGTATAACGTTTTTCCTTTGAGATTTCGGAATGCAACTCCGAGGAACTCGTCGTCTGTGGCGAATGCCATGTATCCTTCATCCATATCCAGAATACAGTAGAACTGAAAAAATGGGATTTTTTAAAAGATTTTTATGGGTAAAAAAGGATTTTTTGTTTATTTTTAATGACAAAAATGGAGTTTTGAATTTTTTTTACAGCTGGCGAAAAATGACTTTTTTTTCAGTTTTATGACAAAAACGGAATTTTTTAAATAAATATTTTTCAATGAAAAAAAAAATGTATTTTTTCTATTTTTTCTGGCGAAATTTTTTTCTTTTTTTTTCAGTTTATATGACAAAAACTGGCATTTTTCGGATTTTTAACATGTTTTTTAAAAAATAAATTGATATATTTTTGGATAAATTAATTTTTTGTGGTTTTTTAAAGGCAAAATTGTCTTTTTTTTTTTGGCTTTTTTAAAAATAATACTTTTTCAATGGGAAAAATGTTATTTTTTCTATTTTTGGGGCGAAAAATAACTTTTTTTTCAGTTTTATGACAAAAACGGAATTTTTTAAATAAATATTTTTCAATGAAAAAAAAAATGTATTTTTTCTATTTTTTCTGGCGAATTTTTTTTTCTTTTTTTTCAGTTTTTATGACAAAAACTGGCATTTTTCGGATTTTTAACATGTTTTTTAAAAAATAAATTGATATATTTTTGGATAAATTAATTTTTTGTGGTTTTTTAAGACAAAATTGTCTTTTTTTTTTTGGCTTTTTTTAAAATAATACTTTTTCAATGGGAAAAATGTTATTTTTTCTATTTTTGGGGCGAAAAATAACTTTTTTTCAGTTTTTATGACAAAAACGGAATTTTTTAAATAAATATTTTTCAATGAAAAAAAAATGTATTTTTTCTATTTTTTCTGGCGAATTTTTTTTTCTTTTTTTTCAGTTTTTATGACAAAAACTGGCATTTTTCGGATTTTTAACATGTTTTTTAAAAAATAAATTGATATATTTTTGGATAAATTAATTTTTTGTGGTTTTTTAAGGCATAATTGTCTTTTTTTTTTGGTTTTTTTAAAAAATAATACTTTTTCAATGGGAAAAATGTTATTTTTTCTATTTTTGGAGCAAAAATTGATTTTTTTTCAGTTTTTATGACAAAAATGGAATTTTCTTTTGGATTTTGATTTAAAATAGATTTTTTAAAGGAAAAAATTAACGCTTTTTTGGTTGATATGACGAAGGTTGATTTTTAATGAAAAAAATTGTTTTTTTATAGCAAAACATAAAATTTTTTCAAAAATTATTATAAATCGTTTTACTCACCTTATCAGGAACATTATACACATCTCGACTATTACTGAACGGATACCTCCATGTCATTGTGTGCTTCGAATCGTGATGGCATTCTCGTCGTGCTGGAAAAAAAAGACTGTTTGAAATTTAGGAATTCGACCAAAAAAAAAAAAAAATCAAAAAATGGGTTTTCAAGTTGAGAAAAATACATTTTCCTATAAGGCAAGGCGCGCGTTGATTTGACAAGAATTTTGTACTACACGTGGACAAGTGCGAATTGATTTTTTCCACGTCTTTAGGACTTTTAGACCATTTTTTTTGCGAATTTTTTGTATTAATTTTTTTAAAACAACACTTTTTGCTTATTTAACGTTTAAACCTAACATTTCAGAATAAATTTGATGCACTTATTATTCAAACGCTAAAAATCTTGTTGTTCCTGTAGATTTCCATAATATCCATTAACTTAATAATTTTTAAAATTTTCAAAAAATAAAGTCAGAAACAGTCAAATTCCAGCAGGTTTTCAAAAACATGCAAAAAAAAAAACACATTTTTTGCACTTGTCCGTGTGTAGTACAAAATCCTTCGTAAATCGACATAGAATCACACACGGTAGGCTTGCAAAACCTTCACTCGGGGGCTAAGGGTGTCGGTTTTTCGATTTGATTTAGAAAATCAAAAAAACGAAAATTTTTGGTTTTTCGATTTTTTGAAAACCGAAAAATTGAAAAACTCCGTTTTTCCTTTTTTCGATTTTCCGATTTTTTGAAAATTTGCTTCATATTTTGGCCATTATTCTTCTTTTTTGAAAAAATTCGTATGTTTTTTCTTAAAAATATAAACAAAATTAGAAAAAAAATTATACTTTATGGTTAATTTTCTGAACATTTTTTTTTTTCGATTTTTCGGTTTTTGAAAATCGAAAAATGACACACTTGCTCGGGGCCTTTTTAATCGCTATTTTTAGGAAAAAAAAAATAAATAAAATAAAATTCAGATAAAACTATATAGTTTCCTGGAAAAAATCGGTTTCTCGGTTTAAAAATTGAAAAATCTATAAAAAATCACTGAAAATGATGTAAAATTACCAAATTTCCTGGAAAAATTGGATTTTCAGTGAAAAAACTGAAAAATTCAATAATTCAGGTTAAAATTCAATTTATCCACGTAAAAATTTGATTAAAAAATTGGTAGACTAATTTTTACAAAAGATTAACGTAGCATTTTGTTTTTTCAGTGAAAAATTGAGAAAAATCGGGTTTTTTTTTCAGTTTAATTTAGAAAAATTGATTTAAAAAATTGAAAATTGAATAAATTTACGATTTTTCAGTTAAAAATGTTAAAAATTGAGGAAAAAGCTGAAAAATCCCAAATTTCTTGCAGTTCGATTTTTCAGTAAAAAAAAAGCATTAAAATTGACCCAAAATCACAAAAAATTTGCATAAATCTATCAAATTTCCTGAAAAATTCTGAAAAAAAGATGAAAATTACAAATTTTTCGAAAATAATCTTGTTTTTCTGTAAAAAACTTTAAAATGAAAAAAAAAACACAAACGCTGTTTTTTTTCACTTTTAGCCTTTCCAACCGCCGGCCTAACAGAGTTAATAATTTTTTAAATTTAATATTAAAAAAAAACCAAAAAAAACTCACTAATATCCCATCCATAACTCTCATCAGTGGTACCAATCAATGCCGTATATCCGGCAGCGTGTAGTGGAGCATTCTTCGTCGCAACTCCAACCACAGCATGTGTTCCTCGCTGCCGTTCAGGCCATTCGATTTGCCATACGTGGAATCCCCGGCTGTAGCCCATCTTTCCGCGAATACAATCTGTACTTTGTGCGACAGGGTGCCGGTGGAATGTGAATTTGTCCTCGTCTTTCACGAATATGTTCAATGATCGATCTTCTGGATTCCATGAATGTTGCTCTTGAATGAATTGATCTGGTTTTGTCATTTGCATAATACGATCGAATCGATCCGGTCGTAAGAAGTCATCCATACCGCTCATCTGTAGCTTTTTAGAGGTTTTTTTCGGGGTTTTTTCGGGATTTTTAATGAGTAATTGAGGCTTAAAGGAGGACTAACAGTTCGGACAATTTTGAACGTAAAGACCCAGAATAAGCTCAAATGAACGAAATTCGTAATGAAACTGCTCAAAAATTTTTCGTTTTTTAAATTTTTTATGGCAGTTCAAAATTTTGAAAAAATTTCACTGATTTTGGCTAAAATCACGAATTTTTCCCATTTTTCCGTGTCAGATCTGTCCGAAGTTGGCTTTTTTGGAATTATCGTCCTTTATTACATATATCGGTAGTTTATCTCTTCTAATTTCGTCGATTAAGGTACATTTAAAGCCGATAGGTAACCAATTTCGATGATTTTTGGTTACCTATCGGCTTTAAATGTATTTTAACCGATGAAATTAAATGAGATAAACTACCAATATATGTAATAAAGGACGATAATTCCAAAAAAGCTAACTTCGAACAGATGTGACACGGAAAAATGGGAAAAATTCGTGATTTTAGCCAAAATCAGTGTAATTTGTAATTGTTCAAAATTTTGAACCGCCATAAAAAATTTTTGAAAATTGTTTTGAGCAGTTTCATTACGAAATTCGTTCATTTGAGCTCATTTTGGGTCGATACGTTCAAAATCGTCCGAACCGTTAGTCAGTCCTCCTTTAATGAGTAATTGAGGCTTAAGGGGTTATTCACGTGATGTAGAAAAAAGCATGCATGCATTTTTATACATTTTTCCTTTTATGTGTCAAAAAATGCAAAAAACGCATCCATTTTTTCATTTTTCGACACTCATGAATAGGGGGGAAATGTATGAAAAAACATTTTTGCATTTTCCTACATTACATGAATAACCATGACGATGGTATTTTTTAAGAAATTTTTATGAACATTTTTTAAGTACCGAAATATCAGTTTTTTGTTGGTGTTTTAGGACGAAAAATTGATTTTTCCAGTTTTTCATTTAAAAAAATGTGGGATTTGTTTGGAAGGCATTCATACCGCTCATCTGTAGCTTTTTGGGGTTTTTTTGGGGTTTTTACTGGGTTATTGAGGCTTTTAGAGCACTGATTTGATTAGATATAAGAGATTTTTAAGAACTATCAGTTTTTAGTTTTTAATGGGAATTTGAGACTGCATAGAGTGTTGTTTTGATGAGCAATTTTGGGGGGTTTCAAGCCGAAAATAGTGTTTTTTCTAGTTTTTAATGGCAAAAATTGACTTTTTTTCCGGGTTTTATGTCAAACAAAAAAAAAAGATTTTTTAAAGGTTTTTTTAAGGCAAAAATAGATTTTTAACGTTTTTTTTTATGTGAAAAGATGGATTTTTTGGGGTTTTATGGAGAAAAATTGATTTTTTTTGGGTTTGTTATGGAAAAAAAGGTTTTATTTGGTTTCTATGGCAAGAATGTTTTTTTTTTTTTGGTTTTTATAGTAATAATAGTTATTTTTTGGTTTATTAGGATTTTTAAGGCAAAATAGATTTTTTTCGTTTGGATTTTGATGTCGGAAATGTTCTTTTGTCAATTTTTCTTGAAGTTAATCCCTTTTCAACAAAAATTGTGATCAAAAGTCGTTTTTTTAATGGAAAACTGATGGAAATTTGTATTTTTCACAAGAAAAATTTAGTTTTGTATTTGAATACGTATTTTAAAGTGAAATTTGAGTCAAAATAATATTTTTTTTTTCGAGTTTTCTTTTGTTGGAGCACACTTTCCACAAGTGGTTCGCGGGAAATTTGAATTTTTCAATTGAAAACTTGACCGATTTTCTCAATTTTTCACTGTTTAAATTCAAAATTTTTCAAGCTTTTCTCATTGGAGCGCACTTTGTGAAAAATGCGAAAATTCGAATTTTTGTGTTAGAAACATGTTTTTCAACTTTTTTGGATTATAACGTTAAAATTTCCGTAAGGATCAGATTTTTTCGACATTGATGTGAATTTTTACTCGAAAATTCGAAAATTTTTACTGAACACTTGAATTTTCGGCATTTTTCAATAGAAAGTGAAATTGAAAAGTCAAGAAATCTAGATATTATAGTCTAATCGATAAAAATTATGATCGAGGCGAAAAAAAATTGGTAAAAAACACACAGAACCACTTTTTGAGACGGGGGGCATAACTGACAATGCTGGTGGCTTCGTAGGGTTCTATGTCTCTTTTGGTCTCACAAAAACAAGTTCCTCTTATCAATATATCAGCCAGTCAGTCAGCACATAGACATCTTTATCGATAAAGATGTTGACGGGGTGGTGGAGGACGAATTATTATGAACTTTATCGTCAAAATTCAAAAAAAAAAATGGTTTTTTCGATATTACTCATCCGCAAAAAATTCATAATTTTTCGCGTCTATATAATAATAAACTCACCACTGCACTCGGATGAGCCGGCGAAAGACTCCGCATCGGTGCGGATCTTCCGGCCGCCACTGCATAGCTTTTTCGTTCACGAGTCGCCGCTACAGGCCGTGTGGAAGAGCCCGAGGAGTTCGAACGATGGTAGCCGTCGCCGCCGCCGGCGTTTGATGATGAGGATGATGAGTTGTTGCCGGCTGAATGCGCCGCCGCCGCCGGGCGGGCATATGTTGATGAGCTCGTCGAGCAAGCATCAGATGATGGGGACACTGAAATTGGGGAAATTTTATTAGAAAATTTGGGTTTTTTTTTTGTTATTTTTCATTACAGTGTCGCTAGATTTCCGGCAAATTGGCAAATTGCCGGAATTGAAAATTTCCGGCAAATTGGCAGATTGCCGGAATTGAAATTTTCTGAAAATCGGCACTTTGCCGGAATTGAAAATTTCCGGCAAATTGGCGAATTGCCGAAAATAACAATTTCCGGCAAATCGGCAAATTGCCGGATTTGAAATTTCCGGCAAATTGGCAAATTGCCGGAATTGAAAATTTCCGGCAAATCTGCAAATTGCCAAAAAGGAAAATTTTCGGCAAATTGCCGGAATTGGAATTTTTGGAAAATCGGCAATTTGCCGGAATAGTTAGGCTATTATAGATTTGTTAAACTCTCAAATTCACAATTTTACGGTTTTTATAGATTTATAGATTTTCTCAAAATTTACTGAAAAAAAGACTCGCAAACAATTGTTGATTCGTTTCGAGACCTTTCGGAAAATTCTGATTTTTTTTTAAATTTTTCAAAAACCGGTTTGTTTTATTTATTTATTTTTTTGTTAAAGGCGCACACCATTTCGCATTTAAAGAAAAATCGTCGTGTTGAGACCTGGCATTTTTTCCGTGCAAAATTTCGCGAACGTTATACATCTATGTGGTTATTCAAGTAGTGTCGGAAAATTAAAAAAGTGTAGAAAAATGACGTCATAAACGTATTTAAATACATTTTACAACACTACTTGAATAACTTTAAGTAACGCCGCTTCTGATGATCGATTTTTCAAACTTTTTCGAAAAAATATTCAGTTTGTTCTCGCCCAATCAATTAAATACAATTTCCAAGGGATCACATGTATGCTTCCAAATTTTTCGGCTTCTTTTCCACACAGTGCCATTGTGTGTGTGTGTATGTGTATGGTGTCCGGAAAAAATAAACAAATGTTTGTTTTCCGCATGCTGACGCCGTATGGCGCGGCGGAGCGCGGGATGTTTGTAGAGCACACAAACACACTCAGTGTGAGTGAGTGTGTGATGCCATCGATATTGGTTCTCTGGAGCGAGAAAAAAACACACACACACACACACATTGGAATATGTATTTTTTGAATCATTGTTATTATCACTACTATCTGTATCTGTACAGTAGTATTATGGACACAGTAGTACACAGAACAATAGATATATTACATACATCAACTAGAACAGTTCTGGTTTCACTCTCTTACCATACTCGTTCAAATAATACTGCCAGAGTAGTGCATGGACATTCGTCGTAAACTCGTGCCCATTGCCAGAACGGGATTGTGCCAAATAGAAAATGCTCTGCAAGATCTCTTCACTGAGCCGGGACACTAGGTCCTCGGGGATCGGCGGCTGGCTGAGCACGGAAGATGATTCGGGGGTGGGTGGAGGAGCGTCGACGACGCTTCGTCTCCGCTTCTGATCGTGAATTAGCAGCTTCGGGTTGTCTTGTTGGCATCGCTTTAGCGGGTTTTGTGGTGGTGGCGGTGGTGTTGTATCAAGTTTGAAATTCGACGATTGTAGCAGGGAAATGGAATCGGCGCGTCGAGGCCGTAGGCTTTTGAGACGCGTTGAAATTGAAATTTCGTCTCGACTCATTTTGTGGTGGATAGTTTTGAATTTTTTGAATTGACCAGACTGCTGGTTGAAGGAGAAAAGTAGATGAATAATAGAAAAGGGTGAAGACGACGGAAAGTGAAGGTGAAAGTCTTCCCCACTGACCCAGAAAGAAGGTCTATAGAGTACTGTCGTGTGTGATCCAGGAGAGACAGAACTTCAAAGGTTTTTCTTTTCTTTTCCACGAGCAGAGCTTCAATCCAACAACAACAAAAAAAGTCCAGGAAATATAGAAGATCAATAATAGAGAAGAATGCTGCTGTGTTGCCAAGCTTGATCGTCCGTCGTCGGTCGGTCGGTCGGCAGAAACAGCCCAGAATAAGGAGGAGGAGGTGGGGGGTAGCAGCGCGCACTTTCGCGTCTCGTTTCGCTTTCTCGGAGGCGCGCGCAAGCGCGGAGAGATGCGGTAAGATCGAGATGAATAGGCAGATCGGGGAGAAGGTGGAGGAGGAGGAGAAGAGGACTAGCTGCTAGTTGCTGCTTCTGCTGTCTATTCCGATAGGGGGGCTTTACAGTCCTTCTCTCTCTCTCTCTCTCTCTCTCTCTCTCTCTCTCTCTCTCTCTCTCTCTCTCTCTCTCTCTCTCTCACTCTTTCACTCTCGATTCCAGTGACTTTGGAATTGTGAGGTACTGACCAGCACACACGGGGGGTAACCGTTTTTTATTTGTCAGCAACTCTTATCATTTTGAGGTCCTAGTAGAATTCGGAACAGTAATGCTACGATCCGTGCCAGGAGGTCTAGTGGTCGGGTTTCAGTTTCACACGTGACTGATAATATTGTATTATATTTACAACTACTAGGGAAATATCAAAAAATATTTACCCTCAAAAATTGTCTGAAAACACCGAATTTTATAATGGAACTTCTTGAAAACTTTTCAAAAAACAGTTATGACGGCTCAAAAAAATTGCCTAAAATTAGTTAAAATTTGAAATTTGACTTGTCAAGCGGCTGGAAACAATTTTTTTTTTGAAATCACCGCCAAATTTTTAGTATACAATGTAATTATCTTGCGTTTTCAACTCGATTTAGGTATTTTAAAGATGGATTACCGAAATTAGAGACTTTGCTTTTTAGACCAAAATCGGTCCAAAATTACCGAATTTCGTAATGAGACGTCCTGAAAATTTCTCAAAAAAAAAGTTATGGCGGTTCAAAGTTCGGGAAAATAAGGCCCATTTTCAGCTAAAATCAAAATTTTTTCCAACTTCTCGGTGTCGCAACATCTGGAACCTAATTTTTATTTATTTATCACTTTTTCATAAATATTGTGGCTTTTGATCAGGCGTTTATTCGTTGATTTAAGTACATTTATGGTCAGTGTGGCACAAAAGGGGCACAAATAAAAGTTACTTTTTTTTTGTGCCACACTCACCATAAATGTACCTAAATCAACGAATAAACGCCTGATCAAAAATCACTATACTTATTAAAAAGTGATAAATAAATAAAAATTAGGTTCCAGACGTTGCGACACCGAGAAGTTGAAAAAAATTTGATTTTAGCTGAAAATGGGCCTCATTTTCACGAACTTTGAACCGCCATAACTTTTTTTTGAGAAATTTTCAGAACGTCTCATTACGAAATTCGGTAATTTTGGACCGATTTTGGTCTAAAAAAGCAAAGTCTCTAATTTCGGTACTCCACCTTTAAAATACCTAAATGAAGTTGAAAACGCAAGAAAAATTTGACGGTGTTAAAAAAAAATTGTTTCCAGTCGCTGACAAGTCAAATTTCAAATTTTAACTAATCTCTAATCTCTTAGGCCATTTTTTTGAGCCGTCATAACTTTTTTTTGAAAAGTTCTTAAGAAGTTTCATTATAAAATTCGGTGTTTTCAGGCAATTTTGAGTATAATCAAGCAATAAAAAACACTGAGAGTTTTTCTTCAAATTCGCAATCAGTTTTACCTGATCTCAACTCGACAAGCCGTTCCATTTCACTATCCGTCGAAAATCCGGCGTCCGTGTCCATCGTCTCATAGGTTTCAGCGACCGATGATGGCACAGTGCTGGTGGGCACCGAGAACGAGCTATCCGCCGACGACTCGTCGTACATCACCATATCGTAGTCGTCGTCTTCGGATCCTTCAGGCGTCGTGTCGAACAGTTGCTCTTCTTCTTCTTCGCCCGGGCCCATCATGTCTTGATGATCTTGTAGGTTCTGTGTGCACATATCACGTTTATAAATCTAATATGAAGAACATTCACGAGAAAGAAATAGAGAAGAGAGAATAAAATCAGGTTTGATCTACGTTGATCTACAAAAAAATGCGGGAGAAGATCTGCTCGAGACGCAGAGTGTTCTCAACTCATTTTCGTACCGGCTAAAAATTCCCGCATTTTTTGTAGATCAAACCGTGATGGGACAGTCTGGCACCATGATTTTATAAAACCAAAATCAATAGGGAATGCTGCCTATTTTTGGTATTAGTATTTACTGACTAATGTAAACGACTAGAGAGAGAGAGAGAGAGAGAGAGAGAGAGAGAGAGAGAGAGAGAGAGACTGTGTGCAGTAGCAATGAGGGAGAGAGAGATAATAAAAGGTGAAGAGGCGCAGAGATGGTAGGAAGGATGAGTCTAAGGTAGAATCAATAGAGTGCAAGTGCACTAATTATGTAGGTTCTAAAATTATTTTGCAATCCAGAAAATTTCAAAACTTCACATTAGCATTGGGAAATCTTGAATTTATGGCTAATTGGAGAACGTTCAAAACATTTCCAAAAGGGGCCTCCAACAAATCTGAGTTAATTTTTTTCGGCTCACGACGAATGTTTGAACAATAAACTACCGGCTGGAAATAATTTTGTATTGGCCAAATGCGGAATTTTGTGATTTTCGCTCCAAAACGGGTCTCACCACGACCAATATTTCTTTAAATTATGGTTTTTTTTTCTCTGAAAATGGAAAAGTTCTAGGAAAATCTAGCAAAATGGAGGAGTGTGTGGAATTATATAGTAAAGGTGCAGATTTTTCTATATTGGAAAAGTATAGGAGTGCCCAATTTTGGAAGCAAAAATCGAAAAATTTGCCATTTGGATAATAATGAAAATGAGGTCGACAAATTCGGCAAATGGACGATTTGCCGGAAATTTTCGATTCCAACAATTTACCGATTTGCCGGAAACATTTATTTTTTGGGAAATTGTCGGTTTGCCGGTTTGCCGGTTTGCCGGAAACTTTTATTTTCGGCAATCTGCCAATTTGCCGGAAATTTTCAATTTTCCCAAATTGCCAGAAATTTTAAATTCCGGCAATTTGACGAAAGCCGGAAATTTTCAATTCAGCCAAATTGCAGGAAATTTTCAATTCAGCCAAATTGCAGGAAATTTTCAATTCAGCCAAATTGCAGGAAATTTTCAATTCAGCCAAATTGCAGGAAATTTTCAATTCCGGCAAATTGCCGATTTGCCGGAAATTAAAATTCCGCCAATATTGCCTATTTGCCGGATATTTCAATTCCGGCAATTTGCCGATGTGCCGGAATTTCAAATCCCGTAATTTGCCAATTTGCCGGAAATTTTCAATTTTCCCAAATTGCCGGAAATTTTCAATTTTCCCAAATTGCCGGAAACATTTATTTTTTGGGAAATTGTCGGTTTGCCGGTTTGCCGGAAACTTTTATTTTCGGCAATCTGCCAATTTGCCGGAAATTTTCAATTTTCCCAATTTGCCGGAAATTAAAATTCCGCCAATATTGCCGATTTGCCGGAAATTAAAATTCCGCCAATATTGCCTATTTGCCGGAAATTTCAATTCCGGCAATTTGCCGATGTGCCGGAATTTCAAATCCCGTAATTTGCCAATTTGCCGGAAATTTTCAATTTTCCCAAATTGCCGGAAATTTTCAATTTTCCCAAATTGCCGGAAATTTTAAATTCCGGCAATTTGACGAAAGCCGGAAATTTTCAATTCAGCCAAATTGCAGGAAATTTTAAATTCCGGCAATTTGACGAAAGCCGGAAATTTTCAATTTTGCCAAATTGCCGGAAATTTTCAATTTTGCCGGAAATTTTCAATTCCGGCAAATTGCCGATTTGCCGGAAATTTCAGTTCAATGTTTAATTCCGGCAATTTGCCTATTTGCCGGAATTTCAAATTCCGTCAATATTGCCTATTTGCCGGAAATTTCAATTCCGGCAATTTGCCTATTTGCCGGAAAAAATTGCGATCGTATTTTTTCGATAATAAAACGAGTCAAAATAAATCGATTTTTATTCGATTGTTCAAAGGAAAAAATTCCTAGTTTTTAACGGCCTCCATTCTCCTCCACAAACCGTCATCATATTGGTATTGTGTTGTATATTCGAACGAACAAACTAGCACACACACACACACGACGTGGGGCATAGACCGAGACAAAAGCGCGAAATGCGTGCACAGCAGAGTCTCCCAACTACCTGTGTGTCATTCAGAGTAGTAGTGTATATTGGAAGAGATCAAGTGGATCGGCGCGACGAATTGTTCTGCCAGTGCTGCTGCTTCTTCTTTCTCAAAAAAAAGAGCATTTCTCACGCGTGGGAGGTAAATGACAGTTACAATGATATAATCGGCAAAGCAAATATAAATCGGAGATCGGAGTTGGATTTCTGCCAAGTTTCAATTTGTTCTGTATCTGATTTCTTGGAAGATTTCGGAGATAAGATTCGATTTGATCGCTGATGATCAGGAAAACACGTCAACCTTGGTGTTTTAACATGTTTGTTAGAATTCCGCGGGTCCCGACACGACAAATTTTTGTAAAATGTGAAAAGGTGTGCGCCTTTAAATAGTACTGTAATTTAAAATTTTCGTTGCTGTGGAACGTTTTTTTTTCATTTCATTTTTGAGTAAATATACAGTTCACATTACAGTACTCTTCAAAGGCGCACGACTTTTTTGCATTTAACAAGAATTTATCGTTTCGAGACCAGGTACCGTATTTTTGGTGCAAAAATCGGCAATAAAAATCTTCATTACGAGACACGAATATCTCAGAATGCGTACTACACAACATATTTGACGCGCAAAATATCTCGTAGCGAAAACTACAGTAATCCTTTAAATGACTACTGTAGCGCTTGTGTCGATTTACGAGATCCCGTAAATCGACATAAGCGTAAGCGCTACAGTAGTCATTTAATGGATTACTGTAGTTTTCGCTACGAGATATTTTGCGCGTCAAATATGTTGTGCAATACGCATTCTCAGAATTTAGTGTTCCTGTAATAAAAGTACACGCAATTTTTCGAAGTGGGTCTTGCCACGATCTAGTCAGTCTACAAGTGCCAAATTTCACTAGCTGCACGTGGTGTCAATGTGTCTCATTTCGGCTTGATCTACACAGATCTATAAAAAATGCGGTTCTCAACTGATTTTTTGGCGAAAAATTCCCACATTTTTTGTAGATCAAACCGTAATGGGTGTAGCTGCCTAAAGAATGGATAAACGGGGCAAATTATTCCAGAAAAAAATCCTATTCCAAAATCAGATACTTTTTTTTAGAAAAAAAAAAGGAAAAATTAGTTCGGAGCTCACAGGGAGCTTAACAGGAATATAATATCATAATCCTAATAGCTAATCCCCTACTCTATTCTAAGCCGCGAGAAAAAAAAAACGAAACATTTATCGATTGGATTAATGTTTGGATTTCATAAGACAAGGCAATAATTGCCGATGATGTGAAGATTCGCGAAAAAAAATAAGTGAGAGACCGACCGGTGGGGGCGCGAAAGACCCGTAGAAACACGTGATCTATCTCGAAAATAGTTTTGCGAAAAACGGCACGCAACACAACTAAGATTCTACTCTACTTGTGTATGTGTGGTGTAACTGACCGCTTCTTCTTCTTCTACCTCTTCTCCACCTAATGTTAGAAGACGAAACTGTGACCGTACCGAACAGATGTGCGAGACGACGATCATCATGTGATGATGAGTAGTAGAGTAGACGGCATTTCTCTTACAAGTAACTGATCCCAAGGGGACAAAAACGACGAAAAGAGTGAGAGAGATTGTTAGGTGAAATGGCAGTGAGTGAGTAGGTAGCAGAAGGCAAAGGGGCAAAACCAGTTCCCCGTCGAACTTTTGCCCTGTCTCGACTGCCTATATGTTTAAACTGTACTCCACCTGCGACTCATTACACCCCGCGCCCGCGCGCGTGCACACTCTTTTTGAAAGGTACTATACCGAAATACCAAATACTAAAATAAAATATACACCTATTTCCGAAGGAGCACTAAACCAACAATAGATGAAGCTTTGCAGAAGAAGCCGAAAAAAAAAATGTTGTATTTAAACTTTAATTAAAAGTTAAATTTCGTGATTTAATTTGTTTCAACGAACGTGTTTTCCCGTGTTGTTACAACATTTTTTATTGAACCTTGCAACGGGAACTAGTCTCGGCAGGCGAAAACTTGTCCCTTATCGTTGTGTGTTCCAACAAAATAATTGGATAATATCACTTGATATTTCAATAGAGAACTGGGGATGTGTGTGGTAATTGCCGGTTTGCCGGAAACTCTTATTTTCGGAAAATTGCCGATTTGCCGGAAATTTCTGATTCCGGCAACTTGGCGGATTGTCAGAAATTTTCAATTCCGACAATTTGGCGGTTTTCTGATTTGCCAGAAATTTTCATTTTCGGCAAATTGCCGATTTGCCGATTTGCCAGAAATTTTCAATTCCGGCAATTTGGCGGTGTGCCGAAATTTTCATTTTTGGTAAATTGCCGGTTTGCCGAATTGCCGGAAATTCTCATTTTCGGAAAATTGCCGATTTGCCGGAAATTTCTGATTCCGGCAATTTGCCGATTTGCCGTAAATTAAACATTCCGGCAATTTGGCGGTTTGCCAGAAATTTTTAATTCCGGCAATTTGCCGATTTTTCAGAAATTATCATTTTCGGAAAATTGCCGATTTGCCGGAAATTTCTGATTCCGGCAATTTGCCGATTTGCCGTAAATTAAAAATTCCGGCAATTTGGCGGTTTGCCAGAATTTTTCAATTCTGGCAATTTGCTGACTTTCCAGAAATTTTAAATTCCGGCAAATTGCTGGTTTGCCTATTTGCCGGGGCAAAATCGTTTGGGGGTTCTAATGTTTCCTAGTGAACAACACAAAGACGAAGAGAAAAGAAGACGGAAGGGGTATGTAAAATGCATGCCGTGTTACCCCCAAAACTACCACTCCGGCAAACATTTGTGTGTGGTGCCAATCGAACAAAGAGGCACTCACTCACGCGCCGGGGGCAAAAACATGTGAAAAATTGAGAAAATTTCAATAAAATGTCTGGATAGCCAAAATACTGGGGCTCCAGGTGGAAAAATGGGGGGTTTTCGTGGAATAACGTAGAAGGCAAATTGCCGGAATTCAAAATTTCCGGCAAATCTGCAAATTGCCGGAATTCAAAATTTCCGGCAAATCGGCAAATAGTCGTAGTTGAAAAATTTCGGCAAATCGGGAAATTGCCGGAATTCAAAATTTCCGGCAAATCGGCAAATAGCCGTAGTTGAAAAATTTCGGCAAATCGGGAAGTTGCCGGAATTCGAAATTTCCGGCAAATCGGCAAATAGCCGTAGTTGAAAAATTTCGGCAAATCGGGAAATTGCCGGAATTCAAAATTTCCGGCAAATCGGCAAATAGCCGTAGTTGAAAAATTTCGGCAAATCGGGAAGTTGCCGGAATTCGAAATTTCCGGCAAATCGGCAAATTGCCGGAATTCAAAATTTCCGGCAAATCGGCAAATAGCCGTAGTTGAAAAATTTCGGCAAATCGGGAAGTTGCCGGAATTCGAAATTTCCGGAAAATCGGCAAATTGCCGAAAATCTTCTGCAAATTGTCGTTTTGCACATTTTTTAAAATGAAAATTTCAGAATTTCCTAAAATTTCAAAAAGGCGGTTTTAAGGGTCCCTCCTTATACAAAATCGCTCTAAAAATTTCCGGGAAATCTGCTATCCGGCAATCTGAAAATTGCCGGAATTTAAAATTTCCGGCAAATCGGCACAAAATGTTCGGCAAATTGTGGTTTTGCACGTTTTTTTTTTGGAAATTTCCAAAAATTGGTGGGTTTTTACTAGAAAAAATATTTTTTATAACTCGAAAATTGTTGTTTTTTCTTCTTTTTTTCTGCATAAAAAGTAAAAAAACTGGAGAAAAAAACAAGAAAAAATTCGGCCATTAGCACGCAATAAAGGCTTATAGCATGCGTGCGCACTAGTGAATTAGAAGAAAACCGGTCTTATCTACTGGTGATAAAAGATTAGCTTTTCTATTTTTTCGCGGCATCTTCCTCGTTGAAACGCTATTAATATAAATATTTAATCAATTTTTTACTTTTAAAGGTGGTGTAGTCGAATTTTTTTTATTGCTTTATTTGACTCAGAATTGTCTGAAAACACCGAATTTCATGATGAAACTTCTTGAAAACTTTTCAAAAAAAAGTTATGGCCTCTTGAAAAATGGCCTAAAATTAGTGAAAATTTGAAATTTGACCGACTTATCATTGTCGCAGCGGCTGGAAACAATTTTTTTTGAAATTGTCGTCTAATTTTGGTTATAGATGTTTTTTATCTTGCGTTTTCAGCTTTATTAAGGTATTTAAAAGTCGATGGACGAAGAGATTTTTCAAATTTTTTTTACCAATTCTCTTCGTCCATCGACTTTTAAATACCTTAATAAAGCTGAAAACGCAAGATAATTGACATTCATAACCAAAATTAGACGACAATTTTAAAAAAAATTGTTTCCAGCCGCTGCGACAATGATAAGTCGGTCAAATTTCAAATTTTCACTAATTTTAGGCCATTTTTCAAGAGGCCATAACTTTTTTGTGAAAAGTTTTCAAGAAGTTTCATCATGAAATTCGGTGTTTTCAGACAATTTTGAGTCTAATAACGAAAACAAAAACTAAGAAAAACATTGTTAATTGAATGTTTTTGGTCAAAATCGGTAGAGAGATTCTCAAGGTCGCGTGTCACTTTTTTTTGTAAATAATACTGTCAAAAAACAGGTTTTGAAATGGAAATTAATGCATCAAGACATTGAAAATCTCGAGTGTGTAGTGAAAGTTTGAGAGCACACAGCAACGGCTTCTGGGTGGGCACGAGCAGCAGCAGCAGAAGAAGCACATGACAGAATATAGAAAAAGCCGAAAGACTGAGAAGCGGGGGAGACGCAGTCGGCGAAGGGAGGCCGGAAATTTTACATTTTTTGGCGAAAAATTGATTTTTTTGGAGTCTTGGAGCAGGGGTACCACCAGAGGAATATCTTAAAATCTAGATTTTTTCAAAAATTTACGACCAGAATCGATATTTTCGCGTTTTACGGCAAAATTTATTGGATTTTCTTCATATTTTTTGCCGCAACCTGATGGAAATTCGTTGAGCCTCTGAAATTGGCCTAAAATCGATAATTTCTCGTTTTTAAGCCTAAGCCTAAGCCTAACCTAAGCCTAAGCCTAAGCCTAGGCTTAAGCCTAAGCCTAAGCCTTAGCCTAAGCCTAATATAAGCCTAAGACTAAGCCTAAGCCGTAAACTGACTGAAATTGATATAACGTTTTTAAATTCATTTTTTGCCGGAAAATCGTCTAAAAATGATGTTTCAACTTAAATTTTACAGAAAACGTCAAGAAAAACGAATTAATTCACCGGGAAACACGAAAAAGCTTGAATTTCCGCTCAAAATAGCAGGAAATCTTTTTTTTTTCATCACGCGACCAGTGTGATCACTTCCGAAACATTGGATCAACTTGAGATCGTATGGAGATTAGATAAATCGTTCATAGATCGGAAACTGGAGAAAATAAACAGAAAAAAAGTGTTTTTCGTTCGAAAAAAGCGAAAAATCCAATAAAAATAGAGCTGAAAAACCAGTTGAAAGTGAAATTGTGGGTGGACACACACACACACACACACATACACAGACAACAATGTATATTCGGCCTCCAATTTTCGCAATTTCGACCGAAAAATGGACGAACACGACTGGTTAGGCTGTTTGATTCGAATGGCACGGCGGAAGAGGGAGAAACAGCGCAAATTTACTTGTGAAATGACAATTTTAAGTGGAAATTGAAGAAATTTTGTGAAAAAAGCGAGAAAAACCAACGAAAATTCAGTTTTTTGGAGGAAAAAATTCCGAAAATGCATTTAAATAAAAATGAAAAATTTCTGCGCGTGGGTTACGGTATGCAAGTCCGCAAGCACCGAACGCCGGCGCGTGTTCAAAATTTGATTTTTTTTCGAAGAGATTTTCAATTTTCAACGAGAATTCCAATACATACATATACAAATACTACGAGATTTAAGATCAACTGAACGAGAACTAAAAGCTAAAATGAAAGTAATCGGGCAGATGAAAACGAAATTCGGAGATATAGATCTAAGCACCGCCCGTGCTTTACCTCTAAAACGACGAAGAAATTACAGTTTAAACTGCGAGAAATGCAATCGAATAGGAAAGGCCGTTGTCAACAGTGAGAATTTCGAAATTTAATTTCGTATTTGAAAATTTGATGCGAAAAGAAATCTGAAAATTGACCGAAAAATGGATTTTTGAGAAGTTTGCGCGTCGAATTCGGTGTATCGGCCTCGTCCTTTTCGCCAAGGAAAAAGATCACGAACAAGTTGAACATAAGCCACGATTGAACGTAAAAATCGTTCTTCTGCCTCTCCAATCCCTAATCCTTCCACCAACAGTACATTTTCTTCTTTTCCCAACCTACTTTCCCTTCGAGTGTTCTCCCCTGTCGAAAATCACGTATTTTCTTATCACTTGGAGCCAATTTGGCTGAGGTTAACCAAATTTCGGCTGATAACAACCACAAATCGACCATCAGAAGCAGTTTTTAAACATTGTGCATCGTGCCAGGCAATACACCATATCGTACGCGCATTTTTTGAAAAATTGTTCGAAAAAGACTCACCATGGTGTTTTTTTTTAAGTTTTTAAGACAATTTTTTTCGGTTAAAAAAATCAATAAAAATTAGTAAAGACTCACCTTGAAAAGTGTCGTGATGTGACGTCGTCGATTGTCGAGCTCCCATCATAGACGAAACTTCTTGTCGCTGCAAGAAGAAAAACGGGTATAATTCGATTATCGAACTATTTTGGCAGACATTAATCAGGCAAGTAAGGTCAAAAGAACTTTGAAAGAGGTGGGTTTAAAGTACTTGAGTAGGAAGTGTAATGTGATGATAAAAAGAAGAAAAGTTTTTGGATGGTTTTGGTGTTTAAGAGGAAATTTGAACTTTTGAAATTTTCGCGTCAAATATGATGTATTGAGTAGAAACTACACGGCTACGTGGAGTCAGAATGTCTCATTTCGCTTTGATCTACGAAAAATGCGGGAGTTGAGACGCAGACATCTCATCAGATTTCGCATGGTTAAGAGTGTGCTGACGTCACAATTTTTCTGGATAAATATTCCGGCATTTTTCGTGAGGGGTCGTGAGGGCGAGGGGTATGAATTTTTTGATTTTTTTGCTAGAAACTTAGAAAAAATTAAAGTTTGCGCGTAAAATACGATGCATTGAGGCGGTGTTCGCACATTTCACGAAAATCTGTAGTTCACCAATGCAACACACCACATTTTACGCGCAGTTATTTGAAAATTGTAGATTCTATCGAATAGAATTGCTTCAAAAAATTTTTTTTTTAATTAAAAACTTTTTTTTTCGGAAAACTGATACATTTTTCTTATTTTTACCTTAAAATTCTATAATTTTCAATCAATTCACGGAATTCTGGCTTCCCTCATAAATTGAAATGGCAGAGTTTGCCGAACTAGGCCATTTTGGGTCGGAGAGAATTTGTGTAGATTTACGGCGCGTCGCGTGTCGCGTCGCGGCTCGTTTTTAGTTGTAAAACTGTTGTATTTGTCCGTGTAGAGTACACGACGCTTTTCCACGCGCTGTCCGGCAGGCGATTGCCAATGGAGCGCGAAAATTCAATGAGGAAGGTCAGAACCCCGTAGGTGCAAACGTGCTCCAACGCTAACCAAATCTAAAAATTATCAATGGAGCGCGTTTGCACACTCAAAACCTTTCAAAAATTACCGAACGTGTTGCGTTGAAAATCGGTTAACAGGTAGCTCTCGACAGAGCAGCAAAAGAGAATGTAGGTAAATGTGTATAAAGGTAAATAAATACATGGTGTTCGGTTGGCAAATACTACTACTTTTCCGTCCTCCGAACTCTCGGGGGCACGGGGGAGCGGCGGTGGCGGTGAAAAAATGTGATACACTCATACACAGCAGTGGTTTGTTAGGAAAAGAACGACGAAAAGAAAAGCAAAAAAGTGAAGAAGAAGAAAAAGAAATGTGACATTTTGAAGCGAGAAAGATCACAAATCAATGGTCCTTTTTAGTGAACTACGATACTCCGCTGTTAGGCTCCGCCCCTTAATACGTGTCGTTTATATTTAAACAAGATTTAGAAAGTGTTAAAATTCTATTTTTTTTCAAAATTCTACTTGAAAATTTACAAAAGTTTCTAAGTTTTGCGCGTCAAATATGGTGCATTAGGTCTGCAATTGAACACATAAGTTCTTACAGTACCTGAATACATAACATTTGACGCCCAAATATAGATATTTAATTTTGATTTATTGATTTTTAGAATTAAAACGTGTTTTTTTGCTTAAAGTAAATTTTAGTTTTATTAAAAATACCTCTAAAAATTAAATTTTTCAAAAATTAAAAAAATTTTCCCAGTGTAAACTATGAATTAAGGAAAAGAATGTTTTAAAAAAGAGGCACAAAATTCTTGCCTGCCTGCCTTTATGGCGACCTACGCCTGCACCAAAGTTTACACAAAAATGCAGAAAATAGGCGGTAGGCAGGCGGCAGGTATTAAAAACAAAATCAAACAGTCAATGAATTAGCCTGCAAAATAGCCCGAAATAGGTCTAAATTAGACGAAATAATCATCATGATGACCAACGAAACCAGTTAGGAATGACAAAATGATAAAGAAGGAAGTTCGTTGGAGATGGGTAGGTTAAGACAATTGCAATTTTTTTTCAGTCAATGATATCTTCCCAGAGAGAGAGAGAGAGAGAAATAGAGATGACACGTGATGCACGTGCTGTCAACGACAGGAGGATCTTCCGATCACTTTTTTCTTCATTTTTTCGTTCATTTCAGTTGTTTGTGTATTTTTCTCTGTTTTCCGATTGTTTGTGTTTGCAATTTGATCATTGTTCATGAGATTTGTTCGAACATTTAATTGGATCGACAGGTTTAACTCAGATAAACAACTCCAAAATATATTTTTTTTTTCGGTTTTTTGTAAGTAAATTGCGCTTTAAAAGTTTGCGCGTCAAATCTGGTGCATTGCAGCTGTGAGGTTCACCGGCGCGCAATGCATCATATTTCACGCGCAACTTTATTTGAAAAATAATCGTTATTTTGCACTCACGGGGTTCTGGGCTTCCTCATTGAAATTTTCGCGCTCCATTGACAATCGCTTGCTGGACAACGCGTGGGAAAGTCGTGTACTCCACACGGGCCGCGACGCGACACGCAACGCGCCGTAAATACACCCCAGATATGGCCGAGCCAAAAAATAAATCCGCAAACTCTTACACTACAAAATATGACTTCAAAAAAAATCAAATTATAATTGGTTTTTTTTTAAATTTGGCTGTAAAATTTTGAACACCAAAAAAAAAGAAATAAGAGATTTTTGAACATTTTTCTTCGCAAAAAGTAAAAAGTACTCTTCCCCCCGATTCCACTTCCCAACACAAAATACTTTCATCTGTTTTGTCTCTAGACGACCCCCCCCCCCCCACCCCTTACTTATTTTCAGTTTTAGGTGAAGAAGACTGACAGAGGTCATTTGTCTATTGTTACCCCTTGGGGAGGGTGTAATGGCAGATGACCTGAGAGGTTAGTTCAAAAACAAAAAAGAGAAGATAGATCAGATGGAAAACATAAAAACAAGTCACAAAAAGTAGTGAAATTTGACGTATTTCAGTGATAAAAATTCCAAGCTTTAGAGCCCGTATATCTCCTCGAAAGTAGATTCTATCAAAAAGTTGTCAACAGACCAAATATTTTTCAAATATTTTCTGATTTTTTGTTAGTGGAAATTTTTTCGATAGAACTTACATGAGCAGAGATATACTGGGTTAAAATTAACGAGTTTAGAAAAAAAAACATCAAAAATTACACATTAAAAAGTGGCGAAAAACATTAGAAAAAGCTACAACGTTTGAGCTTAGGCTTAGATTCAGGCTTAGGCTTAGGCTTAGTCTTAGGCTTATGCCTAGGCTTAGGCTCAGGCTTGGGCTTAGGTTAAGACTATGGCTAAGGCTAAGGCTTAGGCTTAGGATTAGGATTAGGCTTTGGCTCTGGCTTAAACTCAGGTTTAGGCTTGGGCTTGAGCTTAGGCCTAGACTTAGGCATAGGCTAAGTCTTACTTTGGCCCATTTGCTTCAAACTCAGTATTTCTCATAACCATTACAAATATAATTATAAAATACAGTATTCAAATCATTTTGAGATGAGTAACAGAAAAAAGGCAGAAGCCAAGAGATACCGAATGAAAATCCAACTTTCTAAAGGGGGCGCGAACGGGAAATTTCACAGGAATGAGTCAGAAAAGAGCACGTTTTCGAGCTCCGCGAGGAGCACACGTCTCTGCCACCTTTTGGTTGCTCGCGCCCTTTCCGCGCGGAATCATCATTCGAATAGCAAAAAAAAGTCTGATTGACACTGAGAGATCACTGGAGACGCAGACAGAGAAAAGAGTCAGCGGAAAAAAGTGAATTGAGAGCAAACAGTGTTGACATTTGAACGTTTTTCGAAAAAAAAAACGAGACAGCAGGGGCGGAATGGCGGCGCGGCGACCCCGAAGAAGGGGGGGAAGGAAGCTGCCAACTACTTTGGTTGTAAGAATCATCATCATCATCATCAGAAGAAGAAGAAGAAGAAGTAGAAGAAGAAGAAAAAGAATCGGGTCGGGCTGGAATTGGAAGAAAGAGGCGCAGGTGACAAAGAAGGTCATATGGTAGGCGCTTTTGGCACGACCTTTGCAATTTTTTTTTGAATAGGTATTAGAGAGATGAGAATGGGGGAGGAGAAAAAGAAGACGTCAAGGTGTTCGGTTTATTGGTTCTAAAGGGAATCCGGGGAGGAATTAGGAACCTGACCTAGACCTGCGCTTTCTCTCACACTACGTTCTCTTCCCCCCACCTAGAATTTTTAAATTTTTTTTAATTTTCAAAAAAACTGGCAAAAATTGTTTTTTAATCGTTTCGAAAAAAAAATGTTGCTCCACTTTGCAAGTTAGTTAGTTCATTTTAAAGATATCAAGAAGTTGTCAACTACAAAATTAAAGAAAATTAAATAAGCAATATTTTGTTAGTTGAAAATTTTTTTGATAAAATATAAAATAAACGAGAAAAAATCAAAATTAATTAGAAAATTTCAAATTTTTTTTGGCAGTTTGGTTGGCAAATCTTCAACAACACCAAATTTGGGGGAAAAAAGTTGATGAAAGCGTTCCCTAGGTTAGGGGGAAGTGAATTGAGAAGAAGGAAGAACCTTGAAAAAAGAATGTGAAGGAGAAAAAATTGGCATTTCCTTTATAAAGTAGTTTGCCGAAAGTTGCCGGTTTTTGCTACATGGCAGAGAAAACTCGGCCACCAATTCTTGAAACGCGGCCACGTTGTAAAAGCCGAATGATAAACAATTTGGGAAAGTATTTTGAAAAATGAATATTATTTATGACAATTATATTTTTAGGATTTGTGAACATTTTTTAAAATCTTCAAACACTTCAAACAATTGAAATTTCCGGCAAATCGGCAAATTGGCAAATTGCCGGAATTGAAAATTTTACGGCAAATTGGCAAACTGCCGGAATAGAAAATTAAATTTCCTGCATATCGGCAATTTGCCGGTATGGAAAAATTCCGGCAAATCGGCAAATTGTTGGAATTGAAAATTTCCGGCAAATTGGCAAATTGTTGGAATTGAAAATTTCCGGCAAATCAGCAAATTGTCGGAATTAAAAATTGAAATTTTACGGCAAATTGGCAAAACAGCAAGTTGCCGAAATTGAAAATTAAATTTCCTGCATATCGGCAATTTTTGGAATTGAAAATTTCCGGCAAATCGGCAAATTACCGGTATTGAAAATTTCCGGAAAATCAGCAAATTGCCGGAATTGAAAATTTCCGGCAAATCGGAAAATTGTTGGAATTGAAAATTTCCGGCAAATCGGTAAATTGTTGGAATTGAAAATTTCCGGCAAACCGGCAAATTGGCGGTATTGAAAATTTCCGGCAAATCGGCAAATTACCGGTATTTCAAATTTCCGGCAAATCGGCAAATTGTTGGAATTGAAAATTTCCGGCAAATCGGTAAATTGTTGGAATCGAAAATTTCCGGCAAATCAGCAAGTTGCCGGAATTGAAAATTTCCGGCACATCAGCAAGTTGCCGGTATTGAAAATTTCTGGCAAATCGGCAAATTACCGGTATTTCAAATTTCCGGCAAATCGGCAAATTGTTGGAATTGAAAATTTCCGGCAAATTGGTAAATTGTTGGAATTGAAAATTTCCGGCAAATCAGCAAGTTGCCGGAATCGAAAATTTCCGGCAAATCAGCAAGTTGCCGTAATTGAAAATCTCCGGCAAATCGGCAAACCGGAAAAATGTAGATTTGCCGAATCGTTTCCCCCATTAATGTTTTGGCAATATATGATTTTGCCCAGCCTTCTTCTACTATAAGTATGGTTCAAGAGGGTACACTAAAAAAGAATAAAAAAATTCCGCAAAAACTTTTTTTTGCCGGAGCCTAAGAAGAATTGAAAATAAACAATAGTTACAAGGGAAGAGTGTCCTAAAGAGCCCCCCTCAGAGGACTGGAAGTTCAAACTTTTTCAGTACATCCGACTAAAAAATGTAAGCGGAAGAACTGAAATCGGAGACCACCCCAATCCCGCTAAATTGAAAAAGGGCAAAGTGAAAAGAGCAGTGCATTCTGGAAATATTTTTGAATTTTTAGGAAGCTATAGATTTTCTGGAGGATCAAAATTTGCAAAAAAAAAACGCCAAATCCGAAATTTGGCAACTACTTTTCAGAGGCAAAAGCACGCACGCAGGCGACCTCTGATCATTATTTATGGGCTTCTCCCCATCTTTTTCGCCTATCTTCTTGTTCATTATCACTTTGCTGTCAATTCATTCAAAAAACGTCCATCAAACATGGAAGTTAGCTCTTTTTTGCCAGCTCCCGCACATTTTTTTCGTGTTTTCGTTGAAAAATTTTGAGATAAACTAACGACAAACATCGACTGAAAGTTAGCAAAAGTGGCAATAAGTTGTAGATATTTGACAGGCAAACTTCCGCTGAAAAATGAAAATTTTTGACTTAAAATTCGTCGAGTTTCTACAAAAAATTGCCAAACTTTGGCAGAAAGTTGCAGGAAAATTCAGAAAGCTGCCGCTTTTCAGCCGAAAGTTGTCACTTTTTCAACTTCTAATGACAGTTCTTACAAAATGACAGTATTCCAAAAAGTTGACAGAAAGTTGCCGCTTTTCTGCCAAAAGTTGGCGACAGCTAACGGAAAGTTAGCGATTTTCTGTCGGAAGTACTCGACGTTTGACAGAAAGTTATCACCTTTTTGCCGGAGAGTTGCCAAACTCTGTAAAAAATTGCGGTCCTGGACAGGACAATAGAAAAAAAAATCAAAGATCTACAGAAAGTTGGCAACTTTTGACAAAAAGTCGTGTGGGACAACGTAAATTGAACAAAATTTATATAGAAAGTTTCCAACTTTTCAAAAAAAAAAGTTGTAGAGAACGTACATTACTAAAAAGTTTTACAGAAAATTGAAACTTTTCTACAAAAAGTTGGAGACAACGTAAATTTAATGAAAGTTCTGCAAAAAGTTGACAACTTTCGACAAAATTCTACAATAAGTTCACCTAGCCTCGACCTCTATAAGTTCTTCAAATAAGAAAAATCTCGAGAAAGAAAACGAAGCAAAAGTAACCGGTTTCCCTTCATTGTGGAGGGTTTTCAGAAGCCATTTCCATGTCCAATTTATTGAAATTTTCCCTAGTTTTTCGCTTTCTTTGTTAACTTTTCTCTTCCATCTCTCATACTGCTTTACAGTCGAATATTATTACACAGAGAGAAAGGGCCAAAAAATGGAGAAAAGGGTCATCTTTGTTATGTTGAAGGCATTTTTTTAGGTTGACCAGAAGGTAACAAGGGGGAGTAATTGCTTTGTACAGGGTGGGCCAAAAGTATGGTAACACGTTTGCAGCTCTATAACTTCACGGGTGGAGAGAGTTATTACATCAATTTGTACAAGTTTTGTTCTCCATAAAATACTGACCAGATTAACGTTTTGAATTTTCAAAATTTCCCCATCCGCATCGCTACAGGCCTTCAGAACTTTTGAGATCACGATCTTTTTGGCACGCAAGTCGGCATTCTGCGGGATTTCTACATTTTTCTCGAGGAATCCAACTAGTATCTTACAAGTTTTTATGGTTTAAAGAATGCTCTTGGTCTGGAGATTCTTTAAAAACAAAAATCCAAAAAATTTCTGTCGTGGTATTTCTGTCATGGACTGTGGCATTAGTTTAAGTCTTGAATGACTCAGTCGCCAGAAAGATGGATGTGAGCGGCGGCAGCAGTATGAATAAAAATTCATTTTAGTACTTTTTGGCACGTTTTGACCTGACTTTCAAGAATTTTTAGAAAACATTTAGCTCGGATGATTTTGTGAGTCGTTACACCTTGTGAAGACAAAAAAACTGAGTAAATTTCGCAAAGTTGAATTCATGAAATATTCAAAGGTTCTTGCTAGGCGCCAGTGTCGACACAGAAAATTGTTATATGCTACAAAAACAATCAAAACGCTTCTTCACTTCTTTAACTTTAAATTTAACATAAAAATAAAACATCTGAAAATTATTGGCGTGGGTGGGAGGTGTGTTTGTGTCGGAAGTGCCGCGTGCCAAAACACCGTTTTTTCGAAAAGGTTCGCCAAATTGCCGAGGTGATTAAAATCGCACTTTATTGGGAAACATTACAAATTTTGGGTCAATTTGAAGGAAATTTATTCAGCTATCAGTATTCGATAGAAGAATGTACGTATGACGTGGCAGTCGCGCGAAAAGCTCATGTAAAAGAGCGTTTCATGTGTTACCATACTTTTGGCCCACCCTGTACGTGACTGATTGTTTGCAGAAAAATTGACAATTTTTTATTTCGATTCGAATCGTTATCATTGATTCAACCTTGTGTAGCAGCTGATACTACGAACTTGTCTGGGGAAGTGGAATTTAAAAATTGAAAAAAAATCGGTGGCCTAGGATTTTCTAGGCCACTACTTAGAATTGAAAAACAACATTTTTCAAAAATGTGGCCTAGGATTTTCTAGGCCATTTTTTAAAAATTTGGGAAAAGTTAGAACTTGAAAAAGTTGAGAAAAAGATTTTCAAAAGTATTTTAGAAAATCAATAATTATTTCAAACAGTTTTTTCAGAAAAATGGCCTAGGATTTTCTAGGCCACTATTTTAGTCTGTTAGTTAAAGTCTAGGATTTTTGGCAATTTTTAATCATTAAATAAAAAATAAAAAATAAAACTTTCTAAGTCATTTTTACAAAGTTTGAGAAAAAAGTTTGAAATTAAGTTTATAAAAAATATGGCTCATCTGGCCTAGGATTTTCCAGGCCATTTTCCATTTTGATGTGCTTTTTAATATTTTCAATTGTATTTTGGAAAAACAATAATTTTTTCAAAAAAGTTTTATTCAGAAAAGTGGCCTAGGATTTTCTAGGCCACTTCTTAAAAATTGTTAAAACTTTCCTAGGATTTTTTGAAAATTTTTTACTTAAAATTAAAATTAAAATTAAAAATTTGTATAGGAAATGTGGCCTAGGGTTTTCTAGGCCAGTATTTTTTCAAGTTTTGTTGATTTTAAGGCATTATTTCAAATCTGAAAAAAAATGAAATCTGGCCTATGATTTTCTAGGCCACTACTTAAAAATGGTTTAAGTCTAGGTATTTTTTCAAACATTAAATTAAAAAAAAACAAATTTCTTTCAAAATAGTGGCCTAGAATTTTCTAGGCCATTTTTACAAAATTAGGGAAAAATATAGAATCTGAGTTTTTTTTCGAACCTGGCAAGAATTAAAAAAAATTTTGCAATAGTATTTAGTATTTTGGAACACCAATAAGTTTAAAAAAAATTAAAAAATTAAATTCAGAAAAGTGGCCTAGGATTTTCTAGGCCATTTTTACAAAATTTGTAAAAAGTTCAAAATCTGTCATTTTAATTAAAAAAGATCAATCTTCGAGGTGTTTTTGGAATTGTTTGTGGAAACTTAACAAATATGCTCTACAGATTTTAATTTTAAATTCACAGAAAATAGTTAAATTTTAATTAGCAACGGAGCGCGTTTGCTGCTTAAAAAATCCTTAAAATTCTAGGTAAATTTGATAATAAACATTTTTAAACAAATTTGAAATGAGGTATTTATCAACAAAAGAAACGAATTAATTTTTTAAAAAATTGTTAGAAAAACCTTACAGATAGAAATAATAATGTTTTTTTCTGCAATAAAAAAAACCTTCCCAGCGACCTAATCTTTCTACTACAGTCCAAAAAATGCAACAATAACAAAAACAACACAAAGAGTCAATAAAAACAAAATTAATGAAGAAGAAGAGGAGGATGGCAATAATAATTGTCTTCTTCTTCTTTTCTTCTCTCTCCACCTTCAAGAAGCAAAAACCTCTGAGAACAAGATAGTAACCTAGAGAAAGAGAGAGAGAGCACTGATCAAGAAGTCATAGAATGTGGAAAAAACATGGGAATTGTCCTTTTTCCTGGACATGTGATAAGCATGTTTCATTGAAACTGCCCCGAACAAAGTGTACAGTACTCACTGGTTGTCTCCTGTAGTTTAGTGCATCCATGATTCGCCTCGGCGCTTCTTCGTCCTCTGAAATAGAGAGAAAAATTGTTTGATTTTGTCATGTTTTTGCCGCGTTTTTTGATAGTTTTGTTTTCGATATTGATCTTGTCAATATTTATCGATTTCTTGCCTCTATGAAAAATAAAAATTAAAAATATTTGCGCGTAAGCTTTGGTGCATTGTAATTCACTACAGTTAAGCTTCTAGATTTTGAAATTAAAAAAAATCAATTCAGGGATGGGTGGAAAACGGTTTTTTTTCCGGAAAATCGTCAACTCGGCAAATTGCCGGTATTGAAAATTTCCGGCAAATCGGAAAATCGGCGATTTGCCGGAATTGAAAATTTCCGGCAAGTTGGCAAACTGCCGGTCTTGAAAATTTCTGGCAAATCGGCAAATTGTCAAAATTTAAAACTTCCGGCAAATCGGCAAATCGCCAATTTGCCGAAATTAAAAATTTTCGGCAAATCGGCAAACCGGCAAATTGCCAATTTGCCGAGTTTGTCTATAAAAAAATTGCAGCAAAGCAAATCTTTAATATCCATGGCAGCGAGGCTCTTTGTACCTATAAGACTATTTTTACGCCTGCCTGCAGGCAGGCAGTAGGTTGCTAAAAGGTAGGCAATTCGGAACCTTTCTTGGATAATTTTGCCAAAAAATATGATGATTGAAGACTAAATTTTTATTGATTTTTATGTACAAAAAATAAATCTGAAAATGACCACTAAAAATTTGTCCGCCTAAAACATTGATTTTCTGCTCAACATTTCCGGCAAATCAGCCAACCGGCAGTTTGCCGATTTGCCGAATTTATCATATGGCTCACCTCGATCCCTATCATTTTGATCGCCAGATCCTCCGAACATCCTGCTTCGTAAGAACCACATTGCTGTCGAAAATTTTCAAATATAAATGATTTTATAATTTTTTCAATCCTGAAATTAAAAAAAAAAATTGAAATTAAAACGAAATACCAAAGTACTCAAAAAAAAATACAAAGAGATTATAACAATGTACATAGATGAACAAATTTTGGTCTTAAAATGATCTTTTGAGGTGAAACATGAGAGGAGATTTGGTACATGAAAGTTCGACAAAAAAATTAGGATAAAAAAATTGTCCGAGAGGAGTACACAAATTAAGCAGGACTTTGAATTTTTTATTGGTTGAGCAGATATTTTTAGAGGCAACTCTTTACTAAATTCTAATTTTTTTCTTCCCCAAAACCGGAAGCTCCAACTTAAAATCTCTAAGGAGTGCACATTGATCATCCACATTCCCTTAGCTCCCCTATACATAAGCCGGATAACTTGCACTTTTCTAGTATCAGGCAGGCACAGCTTCCTGCCTATTTCTTGCCTACCAGGGGTGTGCGGCAAATTTGCCGAACTTGCCGAGTTTGCCATGCTTGGCAAATGTTGGAAAAAGAGATTTGCCGCACACCCCTGGTGCCTACCGTGCCTACCTTCTACAAACTTCGGCCCTTGATTTTGTGGGATTTCACGTTCAAATCAGAATTTCAAAAAAAAAGTTTTAAAGGTAGGCAGGCATTTCTGTGCCTACATTTGTGTGATCAGCTGCGATGTTCTCATAACTATTTCAGGTCGTTTGCAAAAAAGAGAACCAGACAAAAAACGATTCGTAAATAAATCAGAGATCGGAGCCGCCTGAGTAAACAGCCGGAAAAAGTCGATAGGAAAACTTAAAAGTTTCATAAAGTTTCCTAAAACTGTAGAATTAAGAACTTAAATATAGAAAAAAAGCACTAAGAAATTTATAGCAGGGGTGTGCGGATATCGGAAATTACCTGTAATCGGCAATTTCGGCAATTGCCGGTTTTGTAAATTGTTTTAATTTTCAAATTCCCGAAACCATTTCTAAAAATTTCTATATTTCCGCAACCACTAGATCTATCAGAAAGTTGTCAACAAACAGAATGCTCAAAATTTTGAGAACAACATTTTGATATTTTATCATCTTCAACAATTTCAAATATAAAAAGGATACTTATGGTTTCAAAAACGTAGCGCATCGAAATCATCAAGTTTGTATTGATGATCATCACGTGTGTGGAAAGAGTGTATATTTGTAGAGACAATTGACACAGAAAGACGCGAGCACGTGGTGAATTTTGAAGTTAAAAATGTGAAAGTTGCCAACTAGCAAATTGTTAACAATATTTTTGATTGTTCAAGGTAAAAAAAATATATATATATAGCTATTTATTCAAAGTTGAAAATTAAATGTTTCGTGTGTTACAAGAAAAGTTAGTGATAAGACATTTTTAAAAACATTCAATTCAAAAATTTATAAGCTAAATTTCAGTTTAAAAAAATGGAGAAATGTACCTACTTTGAAGCTCAAAAAATGCCTGAAAGCTAACTACCAGGTGTCGAAAAAAATACACATACAAAACACTATTTTTTTAAGTCGAAAAAAATAGAAGTTCACTAATTTTTCAAAAATTTCAATTTCAAATTAAACTCGCACCTTTGAACTTCACACTTGAATTCCAAATGGATGAAAATTCATCATTTTTGCGGCGAGATTACATGCGAGTCTAGGGGATTTTATGAAGTGTCTGGTGTGGCAGGCAATGACGTAGGTAGGCTTCTAACCAAGTTTTACAAAAAAAAATATATACATTTTTTTGAAACCTGAAATTTAAAAGGTAAAATTTTGGGAAAAGTAAACCTTTGCAAAACATTTTTTTCTGTTTTTTAATTTTCATATTTTCTTGTTTTTTCTTAAAGAAATTATTCACGGAATTCTGGCTTCCCTCATAAATCGAAATGGCAGAGTTTGCCGAACTAGGCCATTTTGGGTCGGAGAGATTTTGTGTAGATTTACGGCGCGTTGCGTGTCGCGTCGCCGCTCGTTTTTAGTTGTAAAACTGATTTATTTGCCCGTGTGGAGTACACGGCACTTTTCCACGCGTTGTCCGGCAGGCGATTGTCAATGGAGCGCGAAAAATCAATGAGAAAGGCCAGAACCCCGTGATTATTTTTTCATTTTTTTTTTCAAACAGAAATTTAAGAGATCGGAAGTAAATCTACACTGTCCTGTGTAAATCTATATTATTCTTTGTAAATCTACACCATCCCGCGTAAATCTACATTGTCCTTCGTAAATCTACACAGCAATAAAATGTGCCAAGTAAAAAAACTACGTGATAACATAACAAATTAACTTAACAAATTGCGTTGGAAAAAAAACGGGCTAAACTTATGGAAAAATCTGGCGGTGGGAAAGGATTAGATTAGAGCTCTGTGAGCCGGAGCAGCAGCCACCATCACCTCGTAATCCTCTCTCCCCCCACCACCACAATCAACAAAACTATATGAAAAGCTGAAAGTATTGGGGAAAGAGGTATTGGAGAACACAAACAATTTTCGGTTCAGTGCTCTTGTTCCGTTACTTTTTACTCGTTATCATCTCTCGGCGCCTCACGTGGGCTCGCTCGGAGCACACCGCACCTGACTCCCCTCTCTCTCTCTCTCTCTCTCTTTCATTCTCTTATTATCTTTTTTGAACAGATGATCTGATCGATTTGTGTGTGCTGCTCTCTCCGAAAGTTGAGGGTGGAAGAAGAAGCAGAAGAACACATGGAGATATTGAGAAAAGAGATGAGATCCTAATCCAATAAGAAGTACAAAGAGTTTTCTGGGAAAACAAAAAGAAACGGGATTAAATGATAAGGTAGAAGACCCGGAGATTTAAGACTTGACAACTAAATTGACAACACTTTTTGCTCATTTTTTAGATAGCTATGAATATCATAAATTGAAATGGAAGAGTTCGCCGAACTAGGCCATTTTGGCTAGGCCATATCTGGGGTCGATTTACAGCGCGTCGCGGCTCGGTTTCAGTTGTAAAACAATGTATTTGTCCGTGTGGAGAACACGACTTTCCCACACGTTGTCCGGCAGGCGATTGTCAATGGAGCGCGAAAAATGCAGTGAGAACGGTCATTACAGAATCCCGGGAAGAAGTGAAAACTAGATTTCGGAATTTGAGCAAAAAGTGCTGTCAATTTACATTTGACGCGCAATTTTAACTTGCGTGCTCAGTGCTGAAAATTTGTTTTCAATATTCTACTAACATAGAATATTTATCAAAACCCGACATATGTATGACGTACTAGCATCATTATCGTACATCTTATTTTGAAGAATGTGTGTTATTTTTGAAATGAATACTGGGAAATTAGAGATAAAAAGTGAAAAATATACAAAACTTTTTTAAGCGAAAACAACAAAGTTTTTCTAGACAATTTTAGGCTGAAATTTACGTGGCCGGGGAAAGTGAGAACTCGGCCGCCAATTTTTCCAGCCGGAAAAATAAAAATCCGCCAGAAAAGTTATAATTTCGGTGGCCGCAAATAGATAAAGTTCGCCCACTCACAGAAAAAAACTCGGCCACCAATTTTTTCCAGACGGCCACGTTGCTAAAGTCGGTTCGTAAAAAGTGCCTTAAATTTCCGTGGCCGCGGGAAGATAAAGTTCGGCCACTTGGTCATTAAAAAAAACTCGGCCACCAGCACTTTTTTCAAGGCCACCACGTTGCTAAAATCTGCCTAATTTTTCAGAAAATATAAATTTCCGTGGCCGCGAAAAGTGGAAACTCGGCCACCAGGAAAAAAAATATGCATCAAATATTCGAGAAAAAAAAACGTTCGCAAATATGTGCAAAATGTAAGTTTCTCAATATCTCGTGAGTTCGAATGGTCGGGAAATCTCAGCCGGGAGGGGGGAGAGCACATAATTGCGACATTCGTTGTCGGAGGACCTCACAGAGACGTTACACATACACGAAGAAACTGAGAATGGGGCAATACACAGCTTCTTCTTTTTCTTCTTATTTCACCCCTTTTTCTTTTTTTCTGTTGTTTTCACTAGTTTTCGCACTCCGTACATGTTCTGAGAATTTGGTCGAATTCTAATAAGATTTAGAACCGACAGAAAGATATACGCAAAAATTGGGGGCGAAAAAGTGCAGGAATCGAGTGACTGCCTATATGCCTACATGCCTGCCTTCATGCCTGGTTACGTGTCTGCTTACTTATTTGTCCACGTGACTGTCTATGTGCCTGCCTACATGCATGTTTACGTGTCTGCCTACTTATTCACCTATGTGCCTGCCTACATGCCTGCCTATATGCCTGCCTACATGCCTGCCTACATGCCTGCCTACGTACTTGCCTACACGCCTGCCTGCATTTCTTTCTACATGTTTGTCTAAGTTTCTTTACTACGTATCTGCCTACGTCTCTGCTTACGTACCTGCTTACCTATCTGCCTACATGGTTGCCTACATGCATGAATGGATGCCTTCCTACATGATCTAAGTGCCTGCCTACATACCTGCCTACGTGTCTGCCTACATACCTGCCGTAGCTTGGACAAAGACTAAGAAATGAACAAAAATGGAAGTGAATAAAATATTCAGAAAACTAACAAGAGACTTTTTTTTTCAAAATGAGTCAGGAGCAGGGGTGTGCGGATAACCGATTTTTTCGGCTAACGGATAAATCGGCTAATGCCGATTTTTTGAGAACCGGCTAACGGCTAATTCGGCTAACGGCTAATTTCAAAATTTTCGGCTAACGGCTAATTCGGCTAATCTCAGTCATTCAAATCGGCTAATTTCCGGCTAATTGGGCTAATTCGGAAAATATTCATTTGGTTAAGCTTTTTTTGTCCATTCTGTTAATTCAGGTTTTGGGTTAATTTTTTCACTGTTATTGAGCAAATTCAGGGATGAACGACTGTTCAAATAGGAAAAAATCATACAAATTCACCACATTTTGTTTTCCAAAAAAATATGTTAGTTGAATTAGCCGAAATAGCCGATCGGCGAATTCGGCTAACATCGGCCAAAATCGGCTAACGGATAACTACGTATTAGCCGAACTGCCAAAAAGTCGGCTAACGGCTAATTCGGCTAATCGGTAAAAAGGTCGGCTAACGGATAATTCGGCTAATATTAGCCGAGTTAGCCGAATTAGCCGATCGGCTAATTCGGCTAATTCGGCTATTATCCGCACACCCCTGGTCAGGAGGCGTCCAATTCAGCCGAGATGAACTTTTTTTCAGAGCACAAAAGTGCAGAATAAAAAAAGAGGAACAAATTGAGCAAGAGACCATGGGGAACGGAGAGACGGCAGAGAAACTAAAAAGTTATTAAAAATTCAATGACAATTGAGAAGCCAAGTGCAGACGGACGGAAGAAATTTGGTGCACTTTTTTTCTGGGAATTCGGAATATTGGCGTAGAATTCGGAAAATGTTGAAAAATTATGCATAGGTGCGTAGGCATAAGGTAGGCAGGCCTCTGAACCTTCCAAAATCGAAATTTTAACTCGGCGGTCTCTTCTTTATCGCACCTCCTCCTGTCTTAAAAATGTCACCTTTCAGTTTTATCTTTTTGATAAGATTGTCATGTGAAAATTTGGAATTGGTAAATAGGTTTAAGTGTTTTTTTTCGAAAAATGGAAAACTATCAAAACAGATAAAATATTTGGTTTTTGGAAAAAATTTGGAGTTTCTTACAAATAAAAAAAATAAATTGACTGAAAAATTTAAAAAATCTTCCACCTAGGTACAACTTACCTTCCTGCCTGCCTTCCTGCCTACATATTTGCCTACTGCCAAAATATACCTAAAATATTTTTCTTTTGGCCTATAAATACCACGTGGAGTCAGAATGTCTTATTTCGATTTGATCTTCTTTATTTGAATGCGGGAGTTGAGACGCAGACATCTCATCTAATTTCGCATGGTTAAGAGCATGCTGACGTCACAATTTTTCTTGAAAAAATTCCCACATTTTTTGTAGATCAAACTGTAATGAGACAGCCTGACACCACGTGTTTTACTGTGTAAACGCGAAATACCGGAATTCACGCAAAAATGCAGACAGCAGGCAGGCAGGCAGGCATAAACGAGACGTGCCTGTAGAATTGCCTACCTATTATAGAACACTCAAATTTGGAAATGTTAGGAAACAAAGTTACATAACGCCAACAAAAAATGAAAAGCCGAAAATTTTTTTTTTGAAAATTGCAAAATTTACAAAAAGTTTGAAATTCTAAAAATATCTGGAAGAAATTTTCCACAAAAAAATTATTTTAAAATTGTTTAAGTTTCTGAATCTTTTCGCTATTTCATTTCTAACACAGATGCTCAAAGAGCACATAGTAGTTCTCAAACTGCACTTCCCACACAATTCGTTCCATTTCTGATTTAGGCTAATAAGAAAAAAAAACGCGGCGCGAAAAAAAGTGGCTGAGAATGCTGAAAGGGGAAGAAATTGACGAAAAGACGGGGCCTTGCGACACGAGAAAAAGAGTGGAAAAACAAGAGAGACGCAGACGCATAAAGTAGTATTTGTGAAGAGCACACACATATGAGTAGCAGGGGGAAGAAGAAGTCCTGAAGAAATGACGGAAGTAAGAGAAGAAAGATGGAGGAAGAAGAAGAGGAAGAAGAAAAGTTAGAGAGAGAGAGTCACTTCTAGACGAAAAGATTGTTTTCAGACTGCCCAGCTCAAGCAGCTGGGAATTCTCTAAGAGCTCCTCCGCAGAGCCACCAAATTTGTCACCTTTTGCTGCTGTCTAACCAATCGGAACCAATGACTAATGGGCTTCATGCATTTTTGAAAACTCACGAGAAATGTTGCAAAATTGGTTGCAAAATTTTTGTTTTTTTGGTATAAATGGCAAAATATGTACAGTCCCAAAATACCGAATAAAACTGTTAAAAAATTTAAAAAATTTTCTAACGTTTTTTAATGATTTTTTCAATTTTGCAAAAGAAAAGGCTGAATTATTTTTGAATTCCCGCACAAATGAGTGACGTCATTTTTGACATTTTGTGTTTTCCGGCTAGTTTTAGGCACTGTCTTCAATGAAAAAACCTCAGAAAAAATTTGAGAAAAATTCCCCACTACGGTAGCAAAAAATAATTAAGAAGCTTCTGGAAAGTTCTGAAAAAAAACCGGAAAAATGGAAAAAATAACTGGAATGTTTCAGGAATTTCTGAAATTTTTTGATATCTTTCTTAAGTTTCTAGAGGCTTTTGGAGAATTCTGAAAAAAAAATTAGATACTATTGAAAATTTGAGGAACTTCTGGAAAATTCTGAAAAACACTGGAAAAGTGAAAAAGTGGAAAAACAGTTAAAATTAAAAAAATAATTGGAATGTTTTGAGAATTTCTAGAAAATTTTAAATACTTTTGAAAATTTCTGGAAGCTTTTGGAAAATTAAAAAAAAAATTGAAAAAGTGGAAAAAAAATTGAATAGTCCTAAAAACTTCTGCAAAATGTTAGGGTACTTTGAAACAGGAATGGGTGGCAAACGATTTCCGGCAAAATGGCAAATTGCCGGAATTGAAATTTCCCGCAAATCGGCAAATTGCCGGAATTGAAATTTCCGGCAAATCGGCAAATTGCCGGAATTGAAATTTCCCGCAAATCGGCAAATTGCCGGAATTGAAATTTCCGGCAAATCGGCAAGGTGCCGGAATTGAAATATCCGGCAAATCGGTAAATTGCCGGAATTGAAATTTCCGGCAAATCGACAAATTGCCGGAATTGAAATATCCGGCAAATCGGCAAGTTGCCGGAATTAAAATTTTTGCCAAAATGGCAAATTGCCGGAATTGAAATTTCCCGCAAATCGGCAAATTGCCGGAATTGAAATTTCCGGCAAATCGGCAAACCGGAATTGAAATTTCCCGCAAATCGGCAAATTGCCGACATTGAAATTTCCGGCAAATCGGCAAGGTCCCGGAATTGAAATATCCGGCAAATCGGTAAATTGCCGGAATTGAAATTTCCGGCAAATCGACAAATTGCCGGAATTGAAATATCCGGCAAATCGGTAAATTGCCGGAATTGAAATTTCCGGCAAATCGACAAATTGCCGGAATTGAAATATCCGGCAAATCGGCAAGTTGTCGGAATTAAAATTTTTGGCAAATCGGCAAGTTGCCGGAATTGAAATTTCCGCCAAATCGGAAAGTTGCCGGAATTGAAACTTCCGGCAAATCGGTGAACCGGCAAATTGACGATTTGCACATGTTTTTGGAAATTTCCGACTTTCAATTTTAATCAGCAAAATTCTACGCATCCTATAAATGTTCCTACATCTTGCATTTTGAAAAGTAAGCCAATTCTATGAAAATATCTGGAAAAAACGGGAAAAAATTTCAAAAAGGCACAGTTTTAAGTGTTTCCGTCTTATAAAAAATGCCTCAAAAAACTTCCGGCAACTTGATGTTCGGCAAATAGAAAATTGATAAATTGGCAAAAATGAAAATTTCCGGCAAATCGGCAACAATCAAATTTGCCGATTTGCCGGACGGAAATTGCCGCCCACGCCTGGTTTAAAATAATCTAGAAGTTTCTGAAAAATTCTGGCATCAAAATTGCACAAGATCCACGATTCTAAAAATGTGTACTCAATACTACTGTAGCCTAGAGCTCCTGAAAAACTAAAGAACAAGATGTTCATTGATGAGAGTGGCTGAGGAGGAACAAGTGTATGTGAGTTCTTGTCAAGATCATAGTAGTACTCTTTTTCCTCCCCAGTTCCCTCAAGGGATTCCAGTGCCTCCGTCACTCTCTCTCTCAAGAATCGAAAAGTACTAGAGGAGCGTCAATTTCTGATGATTTACAACAAATTCCACTGGGGATATGGATTTCTGAAAAAATGTAGAAAATGAAAGTTTCTCTTGCATTTCAAAAACTTATTTTTAGTACTTGAATGTGTTGGAATCATTCGTAATGTGATTGGGTGGCGGGAAATGTTTGAACAATTTTATGAGAAATGCTTCACTTGGGATGAATGGAAAAAAAGGAAATGGGGTTTTGTCTGGAACCAGGAATTGTTCAGAGATGTTTTTTCCCGAAGCTTCCAGAAATTTCCAAAACTTTTTTAAATTTTCTTGACTATTTTTTATTTTACAAAACTGTTTAGCATGTTCAAATATACTAGAAAACACCAAAAAAAATGGTAGCTTCTACGGAAGTTTATTTAAAAAAAAAACAGAATGTATCCGAAAGCTGTTAATTCAAAAATTAAAAAGTACTGGAAAATCATGTGGAGTCATTCTTTTTTATTTCATAAAACCGTTCAGCATAGTCAAAATTACCAGAATATGCCAAACAGAGTATATTAGCTTGTACGGAAGTATTTTTTTAAAAATTGATAAAAATATATAAAAGCTGGTTTTTTCAAAAATTCAAAAGTATGGGAAAATCATATGGAGTCATTCTTTTTTATTTCATAAAACTGTTCAGCATAGTCAAACATACCAGAATATGCCAATCAAAGTATATTAGCTTGTACGGAAGTATTTTTTTAAAAATTGATAAAAATATATAAAAGCTGATTTTTTCAAAAATTCAAAAGTATTGGAAAATCATATGGAGTCATTCTTTTTTATTTCATAAAACTGTTCAGCATAGTTAAAATTACCAGAATATGCCAATCAAAGTATATTAGCTTGTACGGAAGTATTTTTTTAAAAATTGATAAAAATATATAAAAGCTGATTTTTTCAAAAATTCAAAAGTATGGGAAAATCATATGGAGTCATTCTTTTTTATTTCATAAAACTGTTCAGCATAGTTAAAATTACCAGAATATGCCAATCAAAGTATATTAGCTTGTACGGAAGTATTTTTTTAAAAATTGATAAAAATATATAAAAGCTGATTTTTTCAAAAATTCAAAAGTATTGGAAAATCATATGGAGTCATTCTTTTTTATTTCATAAAACTGTTCAGCATAGTCAAAATTACCAGAATATGCCAATCAAAGTATATTAGCCTGTACGGAAGTATTTTTTTAAAAATTGATAAAAATATATAAAAGCTGATTTTTTCAAAAATTCAAAAGTATGGGAAAATCATATGGAGTCATTCTTTTTTATTTCATAAAACTGTTCAGCATAGTTAAAATTACCAGAATATGCCAATCAAAGTATATTAGCTTGTACGGAAGTATTTTTTTAAAAATTGATAAAAATATATAAAAGCTGATTTTTTCAAAAATTCAAAAGTATGGGAAAATCATATGGAGTCATTCTTTTTTATTTCATAAAACTGTTCAGCATAGTTAAAATTACCAGAATATGCCAATCAAAGTATATTAGCTTGTACGGAAGTATTTTTTTAAAAATTGATAAAAATATATAAAAGCTGATTTTTTCAAAAATTCAAAAGTATGGGAAAATCATATGGAGTCATTCTTTTTTATTTCATAAAACTGTTCAGCATAGTCAAAGTTACCAGAAAATGCCAAACAGAGTATATTAGCTTGTACGGAAGTATTTTTTTAAAAGTTGATAAAAATATATAAAAGCTGATTTTTTCGAAAATTCAAAAGTATGGGAAAATCATATGGAGTCATTCTTTTTTATTTCATAAAACTGTTCAGCATGTTCAAATATACTAGAAAATAGTGAATGAAGTATGCTAGCATGTACGGAAGTTTATTTTAAAGAAAGCTATAGCTATAGCTTGTACGGAGGTTTTAATTGTTTCCACTTCTCTTTTTTGTTTAGAATTTTCCACAAATTTTCAGAATATTCCAGAAGTTTCTAAAATTATACAGAAGTTCCAGATACATTTCAATATTTTTTAGAGGTTTCTCAAACTTTACAGCATTTTTCAAAAAAAAAACAAATCTGACAAATTCAAAAAAAAATTGGTATTCTAGTATTTTTTAGAAAATACAGTACCACTACGAATCCACACAATTTTCAACAATTCTTTGTAACTTTTAAAGTTCACAAACTTTTTTTTTTCCTGAATTTTTTCTGCAATTTTCAGAATCACAGTTTACGTGATACCCTCTATTTAAGCATCACTTCCAGCAATTTTCTCTAAAAACCGTAGACTACAAAGTCCATGACAATACACAACATCCCAGTCTCCACACATTTCAACATTTCTGCGTTTCCTATTTGAGTACTATCTCGTCTCACTAATGGCGATCAAAAAGAATAGATTCCGAGGCAATTGTCATCATTGGGCATTGGTATAAATAGTCAGCATATGTTTTTAAAGGTATCCAGACATTTCTGGTTTGTACATATAAATTCAGAAGTGAACACTTTCAAAAATGTTATCTGATTTTTACCTATTATATTTTCTTTATTAATTTACGCCAATTTCCCAACGTTTTACCAAAAATATTGATCAAAAAATAATTTTTTATACTATTTTAGTAAAACATGCCTTCCTACAAGCTGACCTACTTCGACATCCGAGCGTTCGCCGAGCCAGCACGCATGCTTTTCCATCTTGGTGGAGTTCCATTTGAAGATGCTCGTATGCCAACGGATGATATTGTACCGGGAATTCAAAGTGACCAGTTTTTGGCGTTGAAAGAAAGTGAGTTTAGAATTTGAAATTTTCAATTTTGATAATGTTAGGTGCCGGGGTAATTCCATAGATTTTCTATAGTTATACTTTCAAAATAATAGCATGTATTAGTATATATCAAGGGTGGGCGCCAACAATTTTTTTACCGGCAGATCGGAAAATTGCCGGAATCGAAATTTCCGGCAAATTGCTTATTTGCCGAATTTGCCGGAAAGTCGGCATTTGCCGAAAATTTGAAAAAAAAAACTGATAAATTGGATATGAAAATTGATATCCCGCGAACGTCAAATCGGCAATTCGCCAAAAATGAAAATAAAAAAAAATTTTGCCGAAAATTTTGAAAAAATCCGGCAAATTACCGGAGCTCAAAATTTCAGGCAAATCGGCAAACTGGCAAATTGTCGATTTGCAGAATTTGCCGGAAAAGCGGCAAGTTGCCGAAAACTTTTGGTAAATTGTGGTTTTGCACCTTTTTTTTTTGGAAATTTCAGAATTTCAATTTCAAATGGCAAACTTGTACGCATCCTATAAATGTTCCTACATCTTTGAAAAGTAAGAAAATTCTATGAAAATATCTAAAAAGAATGGGAAAAAAATTTCAAAAAGGTACATTTTTAAATGTTTCCGTCTTATAAACAAATTCCGCTAAACACTTCCGGAAAATTGATATCCGGCAAAATAAACGTTTCCAGCAAATCGGCAAACCGGCAATTGCCGAATGTAAAAATTTTCTGCAAATTGGCAAACCGGCAATTGCTGTAATTTAAAATTTCCGGCAAATAGGCAATTGCCGCCCACCCCTGGTATATATCTCTTTTCCAGAAACCCCATTTGGAAGATTCCCGATCCTTGAGTTCGATGGATTCAAGATTGCCCAGTCCGCTGCTATCCAACGCTACCTTGCCAGAAAATTTGGATTTGCTGGTAAAACTCCGGAAGAAGAAGCCTACGCTGACTCAATTGTTGACCAGATGAAGGAATACATCGAGTCATTCCGACCAGTACTTTATGCCCAGAAAAGTGGAAAACCGGAGGAAGAAGTCAAGAAAATCCACGATGATGTCTACATTCCTGCAAAGAATAATCTCATCAAGATTTTGAATCGACTTTTGAAAGATAACAAGTCAGGATTCCTAGTTGGAAATGGGTTGACTTACGCGGATCTAGTCGTGGCTGATCATATGTTCACTTTGAGCAACATTAAGGAATTGGATTCAGAGGATCCAACTCATAAGATTCTGAAAGATTTTCAGGAAAAGATCTATGGACTTCCAGAGTTGAAGGATTACATTAAGAACAGACCAGAAAGAGATATGTAATTTCTTTATTATATTTTATTGTACGTATATTGTCCAATTTTTATTTGCAATTTGAACTGAAATATTTTACTATGTTTTCACCATAAACTTTGCTTGATTTATTGAACAAAAATCTGTTACTGTTTTACAAAAATCCACATTTGGAGCAAATATTTCCAGGAAGTCTCCAGTCCAGCTATATCGATTCATGGTTTCTCTGAAATTTCAGTATGGTGATATTCATAAAACAGGATATCATATTGTTAGGTCGGATGGTTCTGTTGCAACTGTTACATGTGAAAATGAGACAATTGGAATGATACATATTCAATCAAAGTGTGAAGACAAAAAACTCGAATTTTTTGTGCATGACAGAATATACGATTTAATGAACCCTGCTGTGTAAAGAATAAATATGAAATTTGATTTTTTTTTTTCAAATTTTTTTTCCGATATCGACCGCTAGCCTCACAAACTATTGTTGTTGTGATTTTCATGTCAAACTTTAGTCTACTTAATCTGACGCAATCATAGACATTTAGTGACCCTCCACTTTTTGGACTATCTCTTCTATTAATTAACGATTAGTAGCAAACACTCCAAACACTTTTGTCATCATTAAATCGAGTGAGGTGGTAATTGGAAAAGGTATAAATGCTTGTTGATCGTGGTAAAGATCAGTACTCAATACTGAATATGCCTTCCTACAAACTAACCTACTTTGACATTCGAGCATTCGCCGAGCCAGCACGCTTGCTCTTCCATCTTGGTGGAGTTCCGTATGAGGATGTTCGAATGCCAACTGATGATATTGTTCCGGGAATTCAAAGTGATGCGTTTTTAGCGTTAAAAGACAGTGAGTATGGACCAGGGCAGCGCTTTGGAAAATTTTGGCAAATTGCTGGAATTGAAAATGCCCGGCAAACTGGTAAACCAGCAAATTGCTTATTTGCCGAATTTGCCGGAAAGTCGGCATTTGCCGAAAATTTGGAAAAAAAAACTGATAAATTGGATATGAAAATTGATATCCCGCGAACGTCAAATCGGCAATTCGCCAAAAATGAAAATAAAAAAAAATTTTGCCGAAAATTTTGAAAAAATCCGGCAAATTACCGGAGCTCAAAATTTCAGGCAAATCGGCAAACTGGCAAATTGCCAATTTGCAGAATTTGCCGGAAAAGCGGCAAGTTGCCGAAAACTTTTAGTAAATTGTGGTTTTGCACCTTTTTTTTGGAAATTTTTATTTTTGAAAAGTAAGAAAATTCTATGAAAATATCTAAAGAAAACGGGAAAAAATTTCAAAAAGGTACATTTTTAAGTGTTTCTGTCTTATAAATAAATTCCGCTAAGCACTTCCTGAAAATTGATATCCGGCAAAATAAACGTTTCCAGCAAATCGGCAAACCGGCATATTGTCGAATGTAAAAATTTCCGGAAAATTGGCCAACCGGCAATTGCCGAAATTGAAAATTTCCGGCAAGTTGACAAACCGGCAAGTTGCCGAATGTAAAAATTTCCGGCAAGTTGGCAAACCCGCGATTGCTGTCTACCTCTGGTATTTTTCTATTTTCGAAATGTCGAAAATTGAAAATGTCCGGCAAACTGGTAAACCAGCAAATTGACGATTTGCCGAATTTGCCGGAAAGTCGGCATTTGCCGAAAATTTGGAAAAAAAAACTGATAAATTGGATATGAAAATTGATATCCCGCGAACGTCAAATCGGCAATTCGCCAAAAATGAAAATAAAAAAAAATTTTGCCGAAAATTTTGAAAAAATCCGGCAAATTACCGGAGCTCAAAATTTCAGGCAAATCGGCAAACTGGCAAATTGCCAATTTGCAGAATTTGCCGGAAAAGCGGCAAGTTGCCGAAAACTTTTAGTAAATTGTGGTTTTGCACCTTTTTTTTGGAAATTTTTATTTTTGAAAAGTAAGAAAATTCTATGAAAATATCTAAAGAAAACGGGAAAAAATTTCAAAAAGGTACATTTTTAAGTGTTTCTGTCTTATAAATAAATTCCGCTAAGCACTTCCTGAAAATTGATATCCGGCAAAATAAACGTTTCCAGCAAATCGGCAAACCGGCATATTGTCGAATGTAAAAATTTCCGGAAAATTGGCCAACCGGCAATTGCCGAAATTGAAAATTTCCGGCAAGTTGACAAACCGGCAAGTTGCCGAATGTAAAAATTTCCGGCAAGTTGGCAAACCCGCGATTGCTGTCTACCTCTGGTATTTTTCTATTTTCGAAATGTCGAAAATTGAAAATGTCCGGCAAACTGGTAAACCAGCAAATTGACGATTTGCCGAATTTGCCCGAAAAACGACATTGACGAAAACGTTGTGGTTTTGCACATTTTTTTTTTGAAAATTTCATAACTTCAATTTTAATCGACAAAATTGTACGCATCATTTCTTACGTCTATTTTAGGAGCCTATGTAGTTCCATAGATTTTCCATTGTTAAAGTTTCATCAAAACAATAGAAAACTATTCTTTCTGGCAAATTGGCAAATTGGCAAATCTGCCGAAAATGTTCGAAAAAAACCGGTAAATCGGCAAACCGGCAAATTGCCGGAATTGAAAACGTCCGGCAAACTGACAAACCGGCAAATTTCCGAATTGCCGATTTTGCCGGAAAAACGGCAATTGCCGAACATGTTCAGCAAATTGTGGTTTGCACATTTTTTTTTGGAAAATTTCATAATTTCAACTTTAATCGTCAAAATTGTACGCATTCTATGAATGTTCCTACATCTATTTTGTGAGCAAATTCTAAGAAAATATCTGAAGAAAACGGGAAACAATTCAAAAAGGCAAAGTTTTCAGTGTATCCGTATTATAGAAAAATCTATCTAAACATTTCCGGCAAATCTGATATCCGGCAAACCGGGAAATCTGCAATTTGCCGAAAATGAAAATTTCCGGTGAATCGGCAAATCGGCGAGTTGCCGGAATTAAACATTTTCGTCAAATTGGCAAACCGGCAAATTGCCGGAATTGAAATGGGCAGATAGCTCAGTCGGTAGTGGTGGCCGCTAGCAGTATGGAGGTCGTGAGTTCAAGTCCGGCCTCACCCTCTAGGTTCACCCAGCCTCTATTGGGAAGTGGAGCAATCCACGACTGGATTATCGGCTACAGTCCCCGGCTAGGACTTGGCTTAAATTATAACCCAGTGGGATCACCACCAGGCAGTGTACCTGAATCTCAGATCCGCAGTGCATTGCACTTGAAGAACGGATTGTCCTTTAAGCCTTTTTTTTTAAATCGGCAAACCGGCAATTTGCCGATTTGCCAAATTTGTAGACAAAAAAAATTGCCGAACGACAATTTCCGCACACCCCTGCTTTCATCTATTTAAGATGACCCAAAAAAGTTGAAATTTAAGCTAAATTAAATCCTTTTTCAAAATTTTGAATTGAGCCCATCTCTGCCATCCACTAAACCTATAAATAATTTCAGAAACCCCATTCGGCCGCTTCCCAGTACTTTCCATCGACGGCTTCGACCTTGCCCAATCTACTGCAATCCATCGTTACTTGGCTAGAAAGTTTGGCTACGCTGGAAAATCTCCGGAAGACGAGGCCTTTGCAGACTCGATCGTTGATCAGGTCAAGGAGTACCTCGAGTCATTCCGTCCATTGCTTTATGCTCAAAAAAGTGGAAAGCCGGAGGAAGAAGTGAAAAGAATCCATGATGAAGTTTACATTCCTGTCAAGAACTTGCTTTTCAAAATATTGACTCGAATTCTTAAAGAGAGCAAATCGGAGTATCTTGTCGGAGATGGGCTGACCTGGGCGGATCTAGTGGTGGCTGATCATTTGTATAGTCTGACTAATATCAAAGAACTAGACCCAGAAGATCCGATTCATTTGAATTTGAAGAAGTACCAAGAGAGAATATTTAATCTTCCCGAGTTGAAGGATTACATCGAGACGAGACCGAAGAGGGATCTATAATTTTTTTTCTTAATTTTCATATGTTTACATTAAAAATTTGAGAAAATAAAGTAGTTCAAGACAAAATCAAATATGGTAGAGACTGTGGTTTAAGTTTGGGTTTACTAGGGAATGGTCAGCTTAGGGGTGAGGTACCTAGAGACGCCACATATGCCAAACGGAAGCTGAGATCATTGGCTACAAGAATATGCTTTCAAATTCTGCAACGGACCTCTGGGAGTCTGGAAATTCTTGTCTGAAATTATGCTTTTGAATGCTCGAAAGTGGTAAGAATTTAGAATTTATTACAGAAAAACGTTTAATTAATAAAATTAGTTTTATACTTGAAACAAGTATTGTATGCACTGTATCAAAACACATTTTCATCTTTCTAGGTATTCAACTTCACGTTTTTCTGTAATAAATTCTAAATTCTTACCACTTTCGAGCATTCAAAAGCATAATTTCAGACAAGAATTTCCAGACTCCCAGAGGTCCGTTGCAGAATTTGAACGCATATTCTTGTAGCCAATGATCTCAGCTTCCGTTTGGCATATGTGGCGTCTCTAGGTACCTCACCCCTAAGCTGACCATTCCCTAGTTAGGCTTAGGCTTCGGCTTAGGCTTACGATTAAGCTTAGGATTAAGCCTAGGCTTAGGCTTTGTCTGAGTTCAACTCTCCACCACGGGAAAATTTTTTTGCAAATTTTTTCGTCCCAAAAAAAAAAGGAAAAAAAAACTTTATTTTTACTTGATTTTTTTCACTTTTTTTTCGAGTTCAACTCTCCACCACGGGAAAATTTTTTTGCAAATTTTTTCGTCCCAAAAAAAAAAGGAAAAAAAAACTTTATTTTTACTTGATTTTTTCACTTTTTTTTCGAGCTCAGCTCGACCGTCCCTCAATGAAAACAAGCAACCTGATGTATTCCAGATACTCCCGTACCAAAGGTCATTTCTCGTTAGTCACAAAATATTCTGATTGAAAATGGTGAAAAATAACGAGAGAGTTGAAAATTCTACAGACTATGGCCTAAACGCAGCAGGTGAGACACAGTAGAGAACAAGAGGCAGAAGAGAGAGCAGAAGGCAGAGGAAGAACTAAAGGGTATATAAAAAGTGTTTTGTTGATCAGTGGGATCAAATAGTGTGCTTTTTAAAAGTTTTTTTTTCCATAAATGTATTGATATCTAGAATTTTTTTCGAGTTCACTGTTGTTTAACAGTGTCACATGGTGTCAGGCTGTCTCAATACAGTTTGATCTACAAAAAATGCGGAAATCTTAACCATGCAAAATCAGTTGAAAACTCTTCGTATTTTCTCCCGCATTTTTTATAGATCTACGTAGATCAAACCGAAATGAGATACTTTGATACACCGTGCAGTGTTAAAAAAAATACAGTTACAGCATGCCAACCTACAAGCTGACATATTTCAACTCCCGTTGGTTCGCTGAGCCAGCTCGAATTCTCTTCCAGCTCGCTGGAGTTCCATTTGAAGACTTCCGTTTTACACGTGGAAATGGCACATGGGAAAAGCTTAAAGACAGTGAGTTCTGCAATTTTTTGGAAAGAATTTAATAATATTCGTGCAAGTATAAAACACTTGAGAACAAACCAGGGGTGTGCGGCAAATTTGCCGAATTCACCAAATTTGCCGTTTGCCGAGCTCGATAAATATTGAAATTTGCCGCACACATCAAAAATTTGACAATACAATTTTGACCAAAACTATTGACTTTTTCCCAAAAAATTTTGAAAAATGACACTATATTGAGTTATTTTAATGTTTAAGCAGACACACTACACGGAACTTATTTTGAAACCAGATGTGTGTTAAAAATTTAGTAGTTTTGGTGCTCCAAAAAACATAACAAATATCAAATTTTTCGGCGTTAGTTAAGCACGGCAAGTTTGCCGAATTTGCCGTGCTCGGCAAATATTGGGAAAAGAGATTTGCCGAATTTGCCGAGCTCGGCAAATTTTGAGATTTACCGCACACCCCTGGAACAAACAAATGAAAAATATTTTTCTGGAAAATTAATATTTTTCAACTCAAATTTTCTAACTTACGTTTTTTTATTCAAGTGCTCACAAGCCGCCTACGTCTTTTCTAATTCAGATTTTTTTCAGAAACCCCATTCGGACAGGTCCCAGTCCTCACCGTCGATGGATTTGACATTCCCCAGTCTTCTGCTATAATCCGCTACCTTGCCAACAAATTCGGATATGCTGGAAAAACCCCGGAGGAGCAGGCTTGGGCAGATGCGATTTGTGATCAAGTGAAGGACTTCATCGATTCTTTCAAACAAATTGTGATAGCAAAACGTGATGGGAAGACGGCTGAGGAAATTGAAAAAATCCATACCGAGATTTTCCTCCCAGCAAAAGATTCGTACTTCAAGATTATTAATGGTATCCTTGAGAAGAGCAAGTCAGGATTTCTAGTTGGCGATAGTTTAACTTTCGCCGATATTGTTGTCGTGGAAAACTTCACCACATTAGACAAAAACCATTATTGCAACGCTTCGGAGCAACCAAGATTGACGGCTCTCAGGGAGAAGGTCTACGCGATTCCAGCAATTAAGCATTGGGTAGAAACTCGTCCAGATACTGTATTGTAATCCTGTCTGAATAAATAAGTAACTATTTTCAATCGTTAAGAATTTATTCAAAAAATTGTTTAAAGTCTCGTTTCGTTATCTCAACGCAATGTTTCTGAAACTATTCGCACACCGATTTGATTGGAAGAAAAATGTCGTTTTTGTAGACCTTGCTCATCAGACTCGTAAGCATCAGACATGTGATTTCGAATTTCTGCAGAGGTTCAAAGGTAAGTCTAGAAATGTAAAGAGTTGGAACATACACCAGCAGCATCCGCAGATTCGAATATTTTTGGGAAAACGATCTCAGTTACCGAAACAATAAAATCAGTTATTTCTTCAAATGATGCAACACAGAGAACACTAACAGCTCTTCGTTTGAAATGCATATGAGTATCAAGAAGAATTATCGAGTTTGTCGGACGATCGTAGATAAAACACATTGCTCTTTTACAGGCACTCACCACAATGGGCAACCTGTCGAGTTTAGAGAGATATGGACTAGTTACAGCCATAGACATAACTGTGACGAGATTGCTGATAAAGTCTCCCGAATAGGAACGGTAGTCAATCTCGTGCATCTTGAGCCGCTGAACTTGAATCGCGTCTGGCACAGTGAAAAATCCCTTCCGGCGGTCTTCAGACTGCTTCTCTTTCTTTTTCATAAAATCAAAGAATCCTCGTGGTTGAACTGCCATAGCCTTTTCGTGAGTTTCATTCCCATCAACTATTCCGTTGATAAGAACGCCGAGGACTCCGAGTGGAAGATCTTGAGGTTTCAAAGAATTTGGAGATGGAATAGAGATGTTTTGGCTAAAAGAATTGTTTATTTTTCGACGCCACTAAACTTTTACAAACCTCAAAAAGTCGTGAGCTATCTGAACAGTGATTAATGTGCAAGCAGATGAGTTACTATCCCGGTCACCATAATATGATTGCGACAGGCTCAATGGAAGTACCCACACATGGACACGATTCTGAACTTACTTAATTATTTCGCTGACGCGAAGTTTTTAGGTTTTTGTGCAAAAAATTTGTTTCTGGTCTTGACTGACCGCCTTTTTAAGTTTTGAAATTTTGCTTTGAATGATAGAAAATGGGCCGTAATTAACAGATACATATAACTTTTAATTTAAAAATATTAGAATTTCTTTTAATTTTTATAATTTAAAGCAAAATTTCAAACTATAAGATTTCATTAAATACTACATTCATACCTCAAAAACCTCCGATCGGAAATTAGAATTCGCCATCTTGTTCCAATGTTCAGAATGTTCATAACTCAGTGGATTATTTATTGCGTCTCGAGATCTAAATTTTTTTCACTAAACTTTACTGAACTTAAACTCTTGATTCCATTCGTAATACCTCCGCGTTGTACACAATCCTGATTTTGGAACGCACATTAGTTGATTGGAAGAAGAGAGGAAGGTGTGAGTATTGGAGTAATAAATTCAGAATCGCAGAATAATAGTTTTTTAAGAGAAAAAGTTCACGTAAAATTAATTTATTTAATATTCAGAATATATTTTACTGACTAAATAAATGTACATTTGGAGTATAGTCTGCATCAGTGCAGGATCTGGGAGCTCATCCGTTTGATACAACTTGTGCGAGCCAGTCGGAACTTAGTCTTGCAGGCTCCATTTGGCTTGAACCTCAACAAGCCACTTAAAAATTCGTCTTGCATGCATGACTAATGGTGGAAATAAGATTTATTAATACCGTGATCTTTAAATTGAGCTAGATGAATTTCAAAATCCTAAACAGAAGAGTTTTCTGAATTCTTGAATTTTCTGGGATTTCTTTATTCTCTCTTTCTCACATCTGCCCAGTCTAAGCCTAAGCCTAAGCCTAAGCCTAGACCTAAGCCTAAGCCTAAACCTATGTCTACTCTCATGATATTTACTTTTCAAATTAACACGTGAATTTAAAAAATGAATCCCTCGGTTAAAATGGCTTCAAGTAAATTTTTACATGTTTTCCGTCACACCACAAACCACATTTTGTCACGAAAGTTTCTGGAAAATGCTGACAAACATCGAGTGAAAGGAAATTACTACTAGAGAATTAGACATCCTGTTAAATAGACCAAGTGGGATTAAACATCAAAGTATGAGACGCAGAGTGGAGGAGGAGGGTTTTTGGAGAGCGGTGTGTATTTTTGGAAGTTTTTCTTATAAGTTGAGTTTTTGAATTGACAAGTTTATAAAAAACCATTGTCATTTAACCAACTGAAATTTTAAATTTTAAATGTTTTTTTTAAATAAAACTGTAGCATCACAATTTTCTATATAACATTTTTCCGCTTTTTCTGAATGTTAATTGCGTCTAAAGTAACACTAACAATATTCCCAACCTTGGTTTTTTTCAAAAAAAAAAGTCTCTAATATCTCTTTTAAGCCTGAAAGTTAACATATAACTTATAGTTTCAGTGAAACCACTATGCCAACCTACAAGCTGACCTACTTCAACTCTCGATTCTACGCCGAACCGGCTCGCATTCTCTTCCATCTTGCGGGGGTCCCATTTGAAGACATCCGAATCATCCATGGAGATGGTACTTGGGAGCAGATTAAGGATAGTAAGTGAATTTTCATGTTATCATCTTCTAATGTTATATTTCAGAAACTCCATTTGGTCAAGTACCTGTTCTGAACATCAATGGATTTGAAATTCCTCAATCTACTGCAATCATCCGCTACCTTGCAACCAAATTCGGATACGCTGGGAAAACCCCGGAAGAGCAGGCTTGGGCTGATGCAATTTGTGATCAAGTCAGAGACTTTATGGCAGTTCCATTTAAAGATATTGTAGTGGCAAAACGTGTTGGAAAGACAGAAGAGGAAGTGTCACAGCTTATAAATGAAGGATTCGTCCCTGGCAGAGATGCTTACTTCAAAATCATCACAAGGATCCTTGAGAAGAACAAGTCAGGTTTCCTTGTTGGTGATGGAATCACATTCGCCGATATTGTTGTCGTGGAGAATTTGACCACGTTGCAGAAGAATCAGCTCTTTGAAGCTTCGAAATATCCAGAACTGGCAGCTCTCAGAGAGAAGGTCTACGCGATTCCAGCCATCAAGAAATGGGTCGAGGCTCGTCCAGATACTCAGTATTAAATTTTGAAAAACAATTTTTTACAATAAAATTCCTTGATTTCATACATCAGTGTTCTCAAAAGCTACTAGGTTCTCTACACTTCGGACAATAAATCTTGAACCATGGGTGGGCGGCAAACGATTTTTTCCGGCAAATCAGCAATTGCCGGAGTTAAAAATTTCCGGCAAATCGGCAAATTTGCAAATTGCCGGAGTTAAAAATTTCCGGCAAATCGGCAAGTCGGTAAATTGCCGAATTGCCGAGTTGCCTTTTGTGGTTTTGCACATTTTCTTTTGGAAAATTCAGAAGTGTTTCCGTTGCTTAAAAAAGTCCTCTAAAAATTTCCGGCAACTTTATATCCGGCAACCGGCAAGTCGGTAAATTGCCGGAATTAAACATTTTCGGCAATTCGGCAAATACGTAAGTTGCCGGAATAGAAAATTTTTGGCAAGTCGACAAGCCAAAAGCTGAAAAAAAATTTGCCGAATTTGCCCCACCCCTGTCTTGAAGTATGCAGCTCGTGTTAACTAGAAAACTATTGAAGTTTATCTAATGAAACTTACTTGCAATTAGTTAGAATTTTGAAAAAAAAATCACAATTTAAAAAAAACGCTGTAAATGTGTGCATCGTGCGCCCAAAATGCCAATGCTGCAAGGTTCTTGATGAACAATTCGCAAATTAACTTCCCTTTCTAGATCACACGAAAATTCTTATTCCCGTGTCCTTTTGTTTCAATGATAATGATAAATGTGAAGCTTCTTCCCCAATCACATGCTTATCTGATAAATCTGAACAATTTTATGCTTTCAAATCACATTTAGACACAAAATCTTCTGCTCGAAAATGCTGACAAATGGGCGAAAACGGTGATCCTTTTTGAGCTCGCGTCGAGGCTCGTTGCGAAATAATTAGAACCAAACATCGGCAGCTAGACACAGCATGTGCGAGAAAAAGGGGAAATCGGGAAGACGGTGAGAGACGCAGGGATTGGGAGAGTAGTATATATACACCTGCATTGAATGATTGTTTGTCAAAACCTTCCCATTTTTCTCTGTGAAAGCAGAAATTGATATATCAGGTTGTCCCATAAGTTTTTGTACTATTTTTTTTTTGAAAAAAATTTATTTCTCTCAAGCGACAAGTAGTACTATTCACACAAGTATTCACCATTAGTGTCCACCACTTGTTGCCATTTACTAGGTAACATCATGATGCCACGGGAGAAGAAATCCGGCGAACGCGATGAGAAGAAAGTGGAGAGTTCAGTTTTGAGATGCTCTTCGTCGTCGAATTGCTTGTCGCGCATGTAGTCACTGAGAGACAAGAACAAATGGTAGTCGGTTGGTGCAAGATCTGGAGAATATGGTGGATGCGGTAAAACAGTCCAACCAAGATCTTGCAGCTTTTGGAAAGTCTTCTTGGCGACATGAGGCCTAGCATTATCGTGAAGAAAATATAGTTTTTCATATTTTCCGTTGGTCTTTTCTGCAACTCGGTCCAATTGGGCACAATAGTAATCAGCAGTGATAGTTTTATTAGTTGGCAACAATTCCCAGTGCACGGGTCCTTGAACACCCCACCAGACACAGATCATAATCTTTTTTGGGTGAAGATCAGGCTTTGGCGTCGGTATTCCTTTCTCACCGATCGGAAGCCATTGACGTTTTCTGGAATGGTTAACATAGAGCACCCACTTCTCATCTCCAGTAACCAGATTGTTCAGCCAATCGAACTTTCGACGAAAAGTTAGAAGTTGAGTACAAACGTTGACCCGAGTGAGCTTCTGTGATGCCGAAAGTTCATGAGGCACCCAAATTCCAAGTTTTGAAGTAAAACCAAGGCGACCCAAGTGACGTGCAATTGTGCTATGACAACACTCAAGCTTCTCTTCCATTTCACGAAGACTAAGACGAGGCTCTTCCTCCACCAGCTTCACTAGGTCTTCTTCATTTAACTCTACCGGTCGCCCAGAACGTTCTATTTCTTCGAGACTGAAGTCGCCGTTCTTGAACTTTTGAAACCAACTCTTTGCTGTATTATAAGAGAGTGCTCCCTCACCCATCGCACCGCATATGTTTCGTTCCGCTTCCATTGCTGAATGACCAAGACGAAATTCATAAAGAAGAAGCAATCTAACGTCTCGACGTTCAAGTTTGATGATTGTCATCGTGGCAAAGTAGAAATGGATGAAATGAATTTTTTCTGAAAGGGGAAGACCCGACCTTGACACGACCTACGATGAAAAAATTTTAAAACTTTCTAGAAGTTTTGGAAAAATATTTGAAAAAAAGTACAAAAACTTATGGGACAACCTGATACATAACTTTTAAGTTTATTACAGCTTTCCCTACTCCTTACTTAATAATCAGTTAATTTCAGATGCCTTTGTACAAGCTCACCTACTTCGACGCCCGCGGTTACGCTGAGCCAGCTCGTATTCTATTCCATCTTGCCGGAGTCCCATTTGAGGATAACCGTCTCACTCACGGAGATGGATCCTGGGAAAAGATTAAAGACAGTTAGTTTTATATTTCCACCAGCTAGCTATTTCTACAACTCAAATCTTACAGAAACCCCATTCGGACAAGTCCCGGTCCTGTCTGTCGATGGATTTGACATCCCACAATCTGCTGCAATCATCCGCTACCTTGCCAATAAATTTGGTTATGCTGGAAAAACACCAGAGGAGCAGGCTTGGGCTGACGCTATCGTCGATCAATTCAAGGATTTCATGGGAGCATTCAGACAGCTCATCATGGCTCAACGCTCCGGAAAGCCTGCCGAAGAGATCGCAAAAATATCGTCAGAAGTCGCCATTCCAGCTAGAGATTCGTACTTTAAGATTCTCAATGGGCTTCTTGAGAAGAGTAAGTCTGGATTCCTAGTTGGAGATGGTCTCACTTTCGCCGATATTGTTGTCGTGGAGAACTTGACTACGTTGGAGAAGAACCAATTCTTCACCGCATCGGAGCATCCAAAGTTGTCAGCTCTCAGAGAGAAGGTCCACGCAGTTCCAGCCATCAAGACCTGGGTCGCCACTCGTCCAGATACTCAATTCTAAATTTGATCTGATTTTGGAATTGTTTCTTTAATCCTTATTAACCGAATAAAATATTTTTGATATTCATATTCCGAAAAATAACTGTTCATACCCATGGTAGACATCAATCCAACAGAAATTGTTTTAGGGAGCCTTGCACAAAAATTCCAGCCTGCCTGCCTAAAGTATTTGAAATTAGGGAATAAGGAGAGAGAGAGCACGATATAAACATCAAACGTTGTAGTTCACTCCAAATTGAAAAAAAATAGGCGGTAGGCAGGCACGGTAGAAATGTAGTCCAAGCTTACCTTATTTTAAAGTATATTAAAACAATAATTTTGTGTAACATACCGAATTTCCTCTATAAGTTTTTTTGCACCTCGTTGTTTCACTTTAAGAGCATATATCTCAGCTGTCGGTTATTCTATCAGAAGATTGCCAACCAGGGGTGTGCGGCAAATTTTCCGAATTTGCCGAGTTTGCCGTTTGCCGAGCTCGACAAATTTCAAAAAAGTAGATTTGCCGAATTTGCCGAGCTCGGCAAATTTCGAAATTTGCCGCACACGTCAAAAATTTGGCAGGACAATTTTGACCAAAACTGTTGATTTTTGCGCCAAAAATTTGGTAAAATGACACAAAATTGAGTTATTTTCATGTTTAAGCAGACACACCACACGGAACTTATTCATACACCAGTTGTGTGTTAAGAATGCAGTAGTTTTGGTGCTCACAAAAAACATCAAAAAATATCAAATTTTTCCGAGTTTGTCAAGCACGGCAAATTTGCCGAATTTGCCGTGCTCGGCAAATATTGGAAAAATAGATTTGCCGAATTTGCCGAGCTCGGCAAATTCTGAGATTTGCCGCACACCCCTGTTGCCAACTAACAAAATATTTGTTATATCATTTTCTATTATTTTGTAATTAATTTTTCATCATTGTCTTTGAAATAAACCGAGATATATCCTTTCAAGACAAAACAATACTATTAGTAAGGTTCATAAATCTAAAGAAGGTGTCAATGTGTTGAAACCACACCCGAATTATGTTTTGAACAACTAATTGGGTATTGTTGAACAACATTTTCAAAGCCCTCTAGAAAACTGTCAATATGAAACCAAACATCGGCCATAAAATACGACATACAAGTGTTGACAAAATAAGAAAGAAATGACGACTAACACTACATTCAGCGAGAAATCGAAATCAAGAAGTTCATTTTGTTATCGTCTTTCGTTTTTATTAATGTGTTGACAGTATGGAATTAAAACTTTATAATGGAATTTTCCACTTTCTTTTAAAGATGTGTTTGGAAAGTGCTTTATTTAGTTTTATTTCTCATTTTTAAAGAAGACAGTCAAATCTGATTTCCAAAACTTTTCGCTTTTAAGAGTTCAATTATGCCTACCTACAAACTGTCCTATTTTGACGTTCGTGCCTACGCTGAGCCAGCTCGAATCCTCTTTCATCTGGCGGGAGTTCCATTTGATGATCATCGTTTTCCACATGGAGATGGTACATGGGAAAAGCTTAAAGACAGTGAGTTTTTCTTACAATTAGAGGTGAACTTCAAAATTGGTAAATTATATTGAAACCTTGTTTGATTTCCAACGTTCAAATTACAAAACTTCCTATTGTTGTATGATAATCGGTTTTTTTAAGTTAAAATTATTATATAAATGTAGGAAAAGATTTGCTCAATTTGAAAATCCTATTTATTTTAGTCGAAAATTTGAAAAAAATTCTAATCGTGCTGAAAGTTGACGTTTGCCATTAAAAGTGTTATGTAGCAGTTATTCTTAACTTTTGTTCATCAGACACAGACTTTATCCCTATTTTTTGGACACATTATTAAATGATAAGGTTATGTAACAAAGCCTCAACCCGTTCCCACTTTTTCTGTATTATTCCACAATATTCAATATAATTTATAATTTATAATTTTTCCTCTTTTTTTTTCTCTTATTTTCACGTTTAAATAAACGTATTCAATAATAATAATAATGTATACTGTTCAGATCAAACGAAATTCTTCCTAAATTTTTGTTCAAAAATTTCTTATTGAAAATTTACAGTCTATTTGAAGTATTTGTCAAAAAACGGGCCCAAGAAATTTTCAATCACAAATATTTATCTGAAATTTTCCAACTATTTTATTTTTTCCAGAAACTCCATTTGGCCAAGTTCCAGTTCTATATGTGGATGGATTTGAAATTCCACAATCTGCTGCAATTATTCGCTACCTTGCCAATAAATTTGGATACGCTGGAAAAACTCCAGAGGAGCAGGCTTGGGCAGATGCTATTGTGGACCAATTCAAAGATTTCATGAGCCTATTTAGAGAGTTTAAACTTGCACAAAAGGCTGGAAAATCGGATGTGGAAATTGCCAAAGTTGCCTCAGAAGTTGCAATTCCTGCTAGAGATTCGTATTTTGAAATCATCACAAACCTCCTTGAAAAGAGCAAGTCAGGATTTCTCGTTGGAGATGGGCTCACATTTGCTGATATTGTCGTGGTGGAAAGTCTTACCAACCTGGAGAAAGTTCATTTTTTCGATGCATCGGAGCACCCGAAATTGGCAGCTCTCAGGGAGAAGATCTACGCAATTCCGGCAATCAAAAGCTGGGTGGATATTCGACCAGATACTATTTATTAATTTAGTTTCTGGATTTCTTTTGTGAATAAATTGAAATAAATTCAGAAATATTCATGCAACTATTTTTATACTTACAATTAGAACAATTTTATTTTGGCGGGGACCGCGGACAAATAACGGGCGAGACCACAAATCAGGGGTGGGCGGAAAACGATTTTTTCTGGCAAATAGGCAAATAGCCGGAATTGAAAACTTCCAGCAAATCAGCAAACTGGCAAATTGCCGGACTTGAAATTTTCGGCAAATCGGCAAATCTGCAAATTGCCGGAATTAAAAACCTCCGGCAAATCGGAAACCGGAAAATTGCGGAATTAAATTTTCCGAGAAACCGGCAAATCTACAAATTGCCGGAATTGAAAACTTCTGGCAAATCGGCAAACCAGAAAATTGCCGGAATTGAAATTTTCGGCAAATCGGCAAATCTGCAAATTGTCGGAATTAAAAACCTCCGGCAAATCGGAAACCGGAAAATTGCGGAATTAAATTTTCCGAAAACCCGGCAAATCTACAAATTGCCGGAATTGAAAACTTCTGGCAAATCGGCAAACCAGAAAATTGCCGGAATTGAAATTTTCGGCAAATCGGCAAATCTGCAAATTGTCGGAATTAAAAACCTCCGGCAAATCGGAAACCGGAAAATTGCGGAAATAAATTTTCCGAGAAACCGGCAAATCTACAAATTGCCGGAATTGAAAACTTCTGGCAAATCGGCAAACCAGAAAATTGCCGGAATTGAAATTTTCGGCAAATCGGCAAATCTGCAAATTGTCGGAATTAAAAACCTCCGGCAAATCGGAAACCGGAAAATTGCGGAATTAAATTTTCCGAAAACCCGGCAAATCTACAAATTGCCGGAATTGAAAACTTCTGGCAAATCGGCAAACCGTCAAATTGGGCTCAGGCTCAGGCTCAGGCTTTTGAAGTCCTAGTTTCAACAAAACCAAAAACCACAACCAAAAACCAAAGTGGCAGGAAACGGCAAAAGATCAATCGTTTCAAATTGTTCAAACACAACCAAGCATCAACTGCCAGCACACGTGAAGGCAGAGACATAGACGGTAAACATATAGTATAAAAAGGGTTGGCAAAGTTGTACAGAAAAATAATTGATGCGATTATTTTGTTGTCCAATTATTTTCGGCGTTCCAGTTTTCCTTTTTTGCGTATAAATACTACTTCATTACAGAAAAGTTGTCAAAAATGCCTACCTACAAGCTCACCTATTTCAATGCTCGTGGATACGCTGAGGCCGCACGTATCCTCTTCCACTTGGCAGATGTTCCATTCGAGGACTTCCGTATGACACACGGAGATGGAACATGGGAGAAGCTTAAAGACGGTTAGTGGAGATTTGGGGCCTACCGATTGCCTGCCTATCTTATTATAGCGCGATATTTTGATAAGAAGTTATGGATGGCATTCAAATTTTAAAAAAAGTTCTGACAATAATGGGAAAGCCAAATTTTCTGAGCACACGGTCTTGGATGGGTTAAATTTTTTTCAAAAAATTGTAGGCATCATTTTTCGTAAAAAAGGCATTCCAAATTAAAACAAAAAATTATTTAAAAAATTTCGCCGGAAAAATCAATTTTTTTTATAAAATAGTTTTAGGGCTATGTATATGTAATTGTTTCGAAACTTTTTTAGCGGGAAATTCACAATAAAAAAAACATTATTTTTCACGATGAAGTTTTGGATGGGATTCGAATTTTAATCTAAAAATTTTTTTCTAGAAACTTTTACAACTTCTGGAGCTTTTTGGAAAATTTCTGAAAATTTTGAAATTTTTAGAATGCTCCAAATACTTACTCACATATATATATTTTTTCAGGCGCCCCATTTGGTCAAGTACCTTACCTGACCGTTGATGGATTTGATATCCCACAATCTGCTGCAATAATCCGCTACCTTGCCAACAAATTCGGATATGCTGGAAAAACCCCAGAAGAGCAGGTTTGGGCAGATGCCATCGTTGATCAGTTCAAGGATTTCATGGGATCATTCCGCGAACGTATCATGGCACATTTCGCTGGAAAATCTCAGGAAGAAATTGCAAAGATCACTTCTGAAGTAGTGATTCCAGCTAGAGATTCGTACTTTAAGATTCTCAATGGGCTTCTTGAAAAGAGCAAGTCAGGATTCCTAGTCGGCGACAGTATCACCTTCGCGGACATTGTCATCTCTGAGAATATTACTACTTTGGAGAAAAATCAATTGTTTGTTGCTTCGGAGCAACCAAACTTGGCTGCTCTTCGAGAGAAGGTCTATGCAATTCCAGCTATCAGGAAGTGGGTAGAGGCTCGTCCAGATACTCAGTACTAAATCGAAAATTTTCTTGAAATTTTGTTCAATGAAGTAATATAATTACAAATTCGAATAAATTTTTAAAATGCACCACTATTTGCATTCTTATTTGCAATTTTCCTCTCAATCGCAGCTGCCTTCTTCCTCTAAAACCCGCACTCAACATCATTCTCAACAACACCGTTTCTGCCAAGTGCACGCGTGGCCTGCTGGATAACGAGTTGGTCTCTCGTTCCGACTGCCACAGGTTCGTGCCCTCTCACCGCCTCTCTACCAAACACTTGCAAGTTCTGTTTATTGCAAGTGCATGGAAGAGGCGAATAGAAAACGGAATGATGTCCACTCCTTCGATTATCGTTCATTGGATTGCGGGCACTTTACCTCGTTCGACATTTTTTATTTTAACTTAAAGTAGAATTTTGGATTTTATTGACTCTCCGTCCGAATTTTTATTGACTCTTCTCCCACCTCCCCCCCCCCCCCCCCATCCATTTCTTGGTTTTTGGTTTATTGATCTCCACGACAGTTTGATAACACTTTGCGGAGGAATTTTTCCCAATCATTTTGCTTGCAGAATCACACAAGAAAACTGTCTGGTTGTGGTTTTCATTTAACTAAAATGCCATCCTACAAGCTGACCTATTTTAACGTGCGTGGATATGGAGAACCAGCTCGTATTCTGTTCCATCTTGCCGATGTTCCATTTGAAGATTTCCGAATGACCATTGGAGATGGAACATGGGAAAATCTCAAAGCCAGTAAGTAATAGCGACCTTGAAACGCCATATTAAAATTTAAAAAAAACTGAAATAAAGTAGCCAAGACAGAAATTGAACATTATTTTTTGTTTCTATTTAGAAACTCCATTTGGACAAGCCCCAGTCTTATCAGTTGATGGATTTGAAATTCCACAATCCGCTGCAATCAACCGCTACCTTGCCAAGCAATTCGGATATGCTGGAAAAACCCCGGAGGAGCAAGCCTGGACTGATGCTATCGTCGATCAATACAAGGATTTTATGGTATCAATCAAAGAAGTGGGAAAAGCAAGCGCTGCTGGAAAGTCTGCCGAGGAGGTCGGGAAGATCATCCAGTCAGATCTCGTTCCGGCAAGAGATGCATTCTTTGTGATAATCAACAAGATCCTTGAGAAGAGCAAGTCCGGATTTTTAGTTGGAGATGGTCTAACCATCGCAGATATTGTGATTGTGGAATGCATCACAACTTTGGACAAACATCAGCTCTTCACTGCATCGGAGCAACCAAAATTGGTCGCGCTTCGAGAGAAGGTATATGCGATTCCAGCAATAAAGAAATGGGTTGAGATTCGTCCAGATACCCTGAACTAGGTTTGTTTTAAATGTGCTGATATATTAATTCAATAAATCGTTATGTTATGTTCATGTAATCTCATTTTATTTTCAAATACGTTAATTCTGAACGTGTTAATTCTATTTTTAACTTTATTTTTCTATCTAGATTGAAGCTAAACTCAGTTCTGTTCAATTTTACAGTTAAAAAAATTTTATGGTCCAGGATACATTTTTTAAAATTGTACAATTGACCTTAAATTGTTATTTTTCTCTGAAATACTTTGTAAAAATTAATCATGGTTTGACTTTTTCTGTCAAATATTTGATAAGACTATGCGGAAAGACTGCATTTTTCCAATGCTATTTCGAAAAATTGTTTGATATCGGAATCACACTATCACACATACCTATATTTAAAACAGACAGATCACTATGCCTTCCTACAAACTCACCTATTTCAACGCTCGTGGCTACGGAGAAGCTGCTCGTATTCTCTTCCATCTTGCCGATGTTCCATTTGAGGATTTCCGTATGACCCATGGAGATGGAACATGGGAAAAGCTGAAAGAAAGTAGGTCATTTATATGTGGCAAACACTAAACTCAAAGTAAGTATTTCAGAAACTCCACTCGGACAAGTCCCGGTCCTATCCGTCGATGGATTTGAAATTCCACAATCTGCTGCAATCATCCGCTATCTTGCCAATAAATTTGGATATGCTGGAAAAACCCCGGAAGAGCAAGCTTGGGCAGATGCCATCGTTGACCAATTCAAGGATTTCATGGGATCCTTCAGAGAAGTCGGAAAAGCACATGCCGCTGGAAAGCCAGCTGAGGAGATTGCAAAGATCATGCAATCAGATGTCGTTCCGGCTAGAGATGCATTCTTCGTAATCATCAATGGGATCCTGGAGAAGAGCAAGTCAGGATTCTTGGTTGGAGATGGGCTCACTTTTGCCGATATTGTAGTTGTGGAGTGCATCACAACTTTGGACAAAAATCAGTTATTCACTCCAGCGGGAGAGCCAAAGTTGGTTGCTCTTCGGGAGAAGGTCTATGCGATTCCAGCTATCAAGAAGTGGGTCGAGATTCGCCCAGATACTCAGTACTAAAGTTTGTTGTAAATTGTTTGATAATTGAATACAATAAATAGTTTTAATATCTCCTTGTAAAAATTCAAATTATTGTGGGAATATAAATTCACTAGTGTAATTTAATTTTCTAAAAATTTCATAGTTCTGTTCGCTACAGTAACAGTGCTGCTTGAGTACCGAAGATAATTCTCAAGTGCTTCGAACCACTCTTTTCATTTATTTCATACTCATATGTAACCTAAAACATAGAGCTGTGTACTGTTTTACTATTGAGTACGAAAATTTTATTTCAAACATGTTATCAAACAATCAATGGAGATGTGAACAACCCGTATTAGATGATAATACAATCAATGGAAAAGAAAATACCCTGGGTTTTCAAAAAAACATACAAACTACAACAAAACGCTCTATGAAGCCAATTCCATCGAATGCGGAGTAGGAGCAACTGCACGTTTCCGTCGGAATAAGAGCTTAATGTCATGCGTTAAAATGAATATTACTGGCAACAGAATGAGAGCATGAAGCATTCCAAGTATACCGACCAGGATCACAGTCTTCCAGAATACTGCTACAACATACGCACGTACAAACATCAATGGGAACATGCCAAGAATCGTGGAGAGCCCGGACTGCATTACTGGCCAGGCGACTCCGCGGAAGGTGCTTAGAAGACGGTCACGAGTCTCGGCGTAGTTATGTGATCTCCAGAGTTGCTCCTAGAAAAATATGAAGTTGGTTTGAAAATGGGGTACGGTTGTTTGGTATGGTGGATGTAGTGTGAAGTATGTAAACATCGTGTGGGGCTGTCCCATTACGGTTTGATCTACAAAAAAAATGCGGGGATATTTCGCCAAGAGAAATGTGTTGAAAATCAGTTGAAATCTCTGCGTCTCAACTCCCGCATTTTTTGTAGATCTACGTATTTCAAACCGAAATGGGACTCTCTGACACCACGTGATGGTACAATAGTTTAAAAATAAGATCATAGATTAGGGTACTGTAGGGTTAATGCATGTTTCAATTTTATAGTATAGTATTTGACTAGAATGCCAGTACAGTAAGGGGTACTGTAGCTCGGGCGTCTTAATAAGTGGCTTAGCTTGATGGGATTACTGTAGAGCTAATTTAAGTCAGCCACACACAACTTTTAGTGTTGTGATTCTTTATGAAACGGAGATTCCTCGTAGAAACGGAATCCCAGGTTACTGTATTTTAGACTACTGTAGATTAAGTTTTTTGAAACTATTTTTTTACAGAACTACAGTGCTCCCACAGTACCACAGAAGAACTCCTACACTACTCCTACAGTGCCCCTACAGTAGTCATACAGTACTACTATAGTACCACTACGATACCCTCACACTAAGCTGAAAAATCCTTACATCCTCATGCACATGAGCAAAGTAGTGATAGCAAACATGAGCCGAATAGTCCACGGAAAATCCAATTGACATTAGCATAGATATCAGTGAAACTGCATCGAGATTCACATTCCATAAATGGAGGTACACAACTATTCCGAGACATATTGATACAATTGACACTGCTACAGAAATAATTGCCTCGAAATTCATGATAAATACCAACACTAGAAGGGACATTAGTACGACGGCGGATACTGAAAAAAACAAATATTTGGAAGTTTTAATATTCTGGTACGGAAAAAAAAACGATAATTTTTAGAGTTTCTTTACCTGACGTGGATATAAAGTTGAATGGGGCTGAAGCTGCACTTTCCGTGGGAACTTTTTCAAATGGATGATGTGAAAATACTTTGAAATAGGTCGAATAATTCTTCAAAATATCCCGACGGTCCTCCAAAAACGACTCGACTTCCAGGAAATTGGTGAAATTGCGATAGGTAATTGTGAAGAAGAATCCATCGATAATTTCATCGCCATTCGTGTCATTTGTCATAGTGACATATTTCTCGTCCATTCCATATTCCCTATAGTTGTTAACCATATCCTCTTTGTGCCAGAAGTCTTCAGTTTCACCCCAGAAGGCGACTGCCTAAAATTGAGAAGAACAAATATTTTTTAGCTTATGAAAAATTGTACAGAATGAGACCCAACACTTTTTTGGAAAACTTGGGAAATCAGATTTCAGAATTTTATAGACAGGCTTTCTGACGAAACTAGATCCAAATAAGATTGCGTAAATTAAAAAATATTAATTCTCGAAATAGAATAAAAAAGAAAAGAAACATCTCATTTTTGCTGAGACTTAGGCTTAGGCTTAGGCTTAGGATTAGGCTTTAGCTTGAGCTTCGGATTAGGCTTAGGCTTATGCTATACATGAAAGTAACCATTTTTCTAGGCACTAGGGTTTTGCCAATTGAAATTGGCAACACCAGGAAAACCTCTCTAGCGAATTTCTCCAACTTTCGAGCACATTTCTCATAGAGAAGCTAGAGCTTCGCTAGAGAAACTTTCAAAATTTCCAAAAGCCCCCTTACATTAGAATATTCTCTTATCCACAAATTCGTGTTCTCCTTGCCTGCTCCATATTTTGGCATTGTCTCCAGGCTCTTTACCATCTCCTCAAACTTCAACCGAATTTGCTCATCATCAAAATCTGGCATCGGATAAACCCCAAAGTTTACGACAAACGCCTCGCCCAACACGAAATTCTGCATGCGACGGGAGATGTCGGTGAGCGGAGAGTCTTCCAGATACAGGTTTTCCATGTCAAAATTTGTGTTGACATGAGAGACGAGGGCAAGGCAGATCTAAAAGTAGATGGAAAGATTGAAATTTTAGATAGAAAATTAATGATTTTGTTTTTTTTTTATTGAGAAGTTCGTTCGAAGATTAACACATCTATTTTGGACAGTTGCACCACGGGAGTGGGCCGGAAACAATTTTTTCCGGCAAATCGGAAAATTGCCGAAATTGAAACTTCCGGCAAGTTGCCAATTTGCCGAGTTTGCACGAAAAACGGAAATTTCCAGAAATTTTCGGCAAATTGTGGTATTGCACTTTTTTGTTGAAAATTTCAGAATTTCATTTTTAATTTCAATCGGCAAAACTGTGCGCATCCTATGAATTAAACAATTTCGGCAAATTGCCGGAATAGAAAATTTCCTGTAAATTGGCAAACCGGCAAATTGCCGGAATTGAACATTTCTGGTAAATCGGCAAACCGAAAGACTCACCAAAATATGCCCAATAAATGCCAAAACCACCGCAAGTTTTGCCACTGGAGTATGCAAGAAATCGATGAAAACCTCTAGAATACTTCTGGTATGAGCCTCCTGAGAAATCGTCGGCACAAATGTGAGAAGTGAGGCCAACGACGAAGATGAAGCGCCTTCTTCTTCCTTAGTTTTCTCGATTTTTGGCTCATTCTTCACCAATTCCTTCTCAATATCCACTTGTTTCCTCACAAAAATGCCAACTAAAGCCGTGAAAAAGGTCATCTGATATATAAAATCAATGGCTAGAGCAACTGTTGTGTATAGACAGAAGAGCTGTACAACTGGCATGTTGGAGAACAAGCCAGTGGCAAAGCAGGCCACATCTGAAATTGGAGGGTTTGTCTAGAATTGTGTGGGGTGCTTGAGAAAGGTACCTGTAACTGAAGTGACTGTCACGGAGGCTCCAGAAATTGCTACAGACTGGCCTAGTCGCACTTCAAGTGATTCTCCTTTTCTGAAAATATTATGTTGTTGAGCGGAGGGACGAAGCCTTTCAGACTAGCAAAACTTACGTGGACTGTCTCCATCCGGCCAAAATCAAAAATGCATCATCAATTCCAATAGTTACCACCAAAAATGGCACAACTGTTAGAATGTTACTGAATGGGTACCCAATACCCCATAGCAAACCGGTAGTTGTCCATAGAGCCATTCCGGGGGATAAGACTCCAACAATACTCTGAATCAGTAGGCTTAGGATGTGGCTTAGGCTTAGGCTTAGGCATATGATTAGGCCTAGGCATAGGTCTAGGATTTGGCTTGGGCATAGGCTTAGGCTTAGTCTTACGCTATACCTAAACATCTAAATTTTTCTAGGACCTGAGAAAATGCAAGGCAGAATGAAAATTGTAAAAACCCTCTCAAAAAAAAAGGAAATTTGGACAGCTTTAATTCCGAGTTGTAAGTTTTATTTCTAGAAATTAACGTTTTGAATTCAGTAGAGTCGTTGTGAGCAACTTACCTGCCAATGCTGACTGGTGTATAATGGGAATCGAACAAGAGTCACCAACATGAAACACGTGAGCACAACGATTGTTAGGCCAAGGAAGGGTAGAGAGGTAATTGTGATGGCTCTGGAATTCCTAATTTTAATTTAAAATTTTTGATCAGATATTTAGACATGATGTGTTTTGATCAAAGTAACCGCAATTTAAAATTTTAGGTAAATCGGTTGGGTTTTCAATGTTTAAGTTCCTACCTTTGCTCCTCCAGTTCCCTTGTCCGTGAAAGCACTGAGTACTTGATATGATGTGATAGGTCGGAAATCGACGCGAAGAATGCCCGAACTTTATTCTCAAAGTCAGTGGCAAGAGCTCTCCCATTCGGAATCGATGTATCCACCATATAATGCAGTACAACCATCTTGGCCTCTGTCACATAACCCTTTTCAATCTTTAAATCTCCAAGGGAATAACCGACGAATATTTTCTTCTGAAGAGCTTCAGCATTTGGGAATGTCAACTTGAAAGAGCTTCTTGAAGTGTCATTGAGAGTGGCTTGGAGGAATGCGAGAACTGCTGCGTTACTGTCGTTACAGTATACTCCACACAAGTTTTTGTAGGCGATGTGGCGGGTTCCGTCGAAGGCAGTGATGTTGTCAGCGACAAACTGGAAATTATTGTAGGTAGGCATGTAGGTAGGCAAGTAAGTAGGCAAGTATGCAGGCAGGTAGGCTGCCTGCAATCTATTTCGTCACCTAATTCTTACCTTATGAGCCTGCGAAACTTCACCGAGTGCTTCATTGGTCAAAATGTTGCCCCGATTCTTCTTGGACACCAATATTTGCATCTGAAAATTTTCTTTAGTTCAGATACCAGTTTCAAAAAGACTTACTCGATGATGATGAGATCCCGATGCATACTCGAACCTCTTAATTCCGGCTTCTTCTACTCTTGATAGACCATTTGTCGGTGCATAAATGTCCCAAATGTCGTCTTGAGTGTGAAATGATAGAAATCCATATGTCGAGAGAATTGTGAGTAATGAGGGTATTAGCTGAAAAGTTGTATGAGGTTATAGTTTGGGCTTATTCCTAGGCTTAGTTTTAGGCACAGGCTTAGGCTTAGGCTTAGGGCTTGGCTTAGGTCCAGGATTAGGTTTAGGCTAATGCTGATCATTAATCTTAGGCTAACTCTTAGACTTAGGCTTAGGCTCAGGCTTAGGCTTAGGCCTAAGCTTAGGATAAGGCTTATGCTGAGGCTTAGGCTTAGGCATAGGTTTAGGCTTAGGTTTAGGCTTAGGCTTAGGTCCAGGCGTAGGCTTAGGCTTTGGCTTGAGCGTATTAACATGAAATTTTTATGTGGTTATATTCTTGCAATTTATTTTGAGAAATTTATTTTTTGAAATTTTTGCGAATTTTTGGGTTTTTTTTGGGTTTTTTGGGCTTTTTTGAGGGAAAAAAATTTCAAAAAATTTACGGAAAATCTTACAATAAAAAAGAACGGTTTCCTTGCCACAAATTGCCCATACCAGTCGAAAAATCGTTCCAATTTTCGCATTTTCTGAAAGACAAGTATCAAGTTATAACGTAAAAATACAATGGTGTGAATTTGCTGCAATAATCCCGATGAATCAAGGTTGGTAGTAGGCTAAACCGAAACCACAAAGAAGACTCAACACGAATTCTCTCATGAAGCGAGACGACGGCGGAAAATTGAAGAAAATGAAGAACTGGGAGAAGAATTGGGGAAAGTGTTAGAGGATCTGGTAGGATTATAGAGAAGTTGAACTGACGAAAATTTTGAATCGTTTTGAAAAGGAATCCTTTGTTTTTGGTCTTCGAGAAAAATAATAAATAAGAATGCTTCTAGTTTTACGTACGATAATTCAAATCGTGGTGGGACACAACAAGAGCGGCAAAATTTTTGCATATGTGTAATAAGGTTCAACTATAATATATTATCTTAAGTTTCGGTAATAAAGAATTGTTTGGATATTTTTTTGAAATAGTTGGGAACAATTTTTTCAAGGCTTTTTTTAAAGTTTTTTTTAACGATTTTAGGTTTTAAAGGCTTAAATTTTTAAATTTCACAACCTAAATTTGAAAATTCTTTCATTATTTTATACACAATTTTATTTGTAAAATCCTCGGCACTGGGGAGCAAATTGGAATAATTACATGCTCTTTCAAAATGAGCTGCCAACTTTTGAGGAATGTGTAACAATTTTTTTTTCCAATAAAAACCGAAAATTTAAAAAAATGTCTAAATTCAGAGAAACCTTTTTTAAAACTTTTGATGATTAAATAAGTTAAAACCTTTAAAGTTTCCGAGGTAGATTGTAAGAATTTTCTAAAAATTGGGGACGTACTCCTAATTTTCCAAAAAATGTCAAAGTTGAAAGTTGGGTGCATATCTAAATTGTGAACATTTTCTTAGTTGACAAATTTTTGATCCTATCCCTCCCCGCTGAGATACATTGGCTTAAAGTGAGGCGCTTCATAAAACAAACACTGTTGGCTTGAAACAAAGAAATGCTTAATTGTGGAGGGTTAAAGGTGATGACAAAAGTGTGAAAATGGGGGTCTAGGAGAAGAGAAACAGAGAATTCAAGTAATAAATAGTAGTAGTAAAAAGACACGGAACCACCGCGCCCATGTCCTCCGCACATAACTACGCAGCTAACAGCCTTACAAAAAAGAAAAGAATGGCTATAAACATGTGTACTGTCTTGCAATACTTTCTCTCAAACCAAATATTTAATTTTTTCACCTTCTCTCCAACAGCTGCTGAAGCTTTTGTCTGTGTCCCTGTCCCCGATAAGATTCTTGCGTAACACCTTGACGGACACGTAACCCGTTTTTTCACCTTCAACTGTTTTTTCATTGAAGCTAATTAAGTCTGAGAATTTTTTCTTGAGACAAAGAGGTTGGGTACAATGGGACGGAAACAAGGGAACTTGGAAGGCTTCTCCCTTTTTTGAGGTGGCCTATAACTTTTTTGAGCCTAAAACCAAAAAATGGCCTAAAATATGTGAACCTAAAAATGCAATCTAATCTCATGTTTATATCACATTTTTATGCTAATTGTAACACGGTGTGGATTTTTTAACAAATAATCAAAAAAAAATGTTCCAAGAATTAATTCATTCTTAACCATTGCGTAAAACGTGGCAATTTTTTGAGTTTTTAATGGATTTCAGCTGTTTTAATTCAGCCAAATTTCAGCTCCGTTTCAGTTTTTGTTCATTTTTTTTAAAGATGATCAAAGTTGACAGTATTTTCAAGGAAGACATTAAAAATAAACTAAAACAGCACATTTTGTAACAGAGAAGAAAGTTGTTTAAATTATGTTAGAATTGTAACTATATCTCTAATTATCACAATGGTAAAGTTTGAAAAAAAGTTGTTAACCCAGTGGCCAGTTAGAGGACTTTTTCTGGAGCAAGATCCATATACTTTGCCGTTGTTTTTCTCTGTTACAAAATGTGCTGTTTTAGTTTATTTTCAATGTCTTCCTTGAAGATGCTGTCAACTTTGATAAGCTTTAAAAAAAAAAGAACAAAAACTGAAACGGAGCTGAAATTTGGCTGAATTAAAACAGCTGAAATCCATTAAAAACTCAAAAAATTGCCACGTTTTACGCAATGGTTAAGAATGAATTATAATTCTTGGAACACGTTTTTTTGATTTTTTGTTAAAAAATCCACACCGTGTGTAAGTTTACTAATAAAACACTATCTTTGTTGTAATCTGTTTTACTAAAAGTTTTGGAAATTAAAAAAAAAATTCCTGGCACAAAGGACACATCGCCAATTACAAAAATGATAATTTCCTTTTTTTTTAATTTTTTAAAATTTAATTTTTAAATTTATCCTCACCAAATCACAGACTAAAACAAAAAATATGTCTATAAGTTTTAGAGATCCCACTAAATTCAAACATCACTGTTTTTTTTTTGAAATTTCTGGTTTTGAAAAAAGTTCATATGATTCATTTTTTTACAAATATTGACAAAGAATGATCTTCAAGCAAAAATTGATATGATATACATAATTCGAAAAACAATAACATATTGATTCAACAAAAAAAACCCATAATTATAGAAACTATTTTAGGTTATCCGAGAGTAGTACAAATTTTGAATTTTAGGTCCTAGACTCGAGTAGCCGACAATTTACGGCTCCCACAGTTAACTGTGGCCCACAATAAACCGTGGTCATTTTTGACCCGGGAGATGTCGGCTGCTTTGTTCAGCGAGCCTATCTCAAATACGCTCTACAGAACTTATCACTTTTCAATTAAACATATCAATAAAATTGGTTTTTATAAAAACCTCCTTAGCAAAAATAACATCCATAATCATAAAAAGAGAAGGATGGCAGATTTGTTAACAGGATGAAAGAGATATGATAAGAGGGTCATGTATATACAGAAAGAAGGAATCAGTGTCTGCCAAAGCATCGAATTTAGACTGGTTTCGATAACATGATAAAAAACAGTTACGGATGAAAAAAAGAACACATGTCGCAGAGAGATTATTGATTGAATTTTGAAGATAATGTAAATGTAAATATTTTCAAAAAAAAAACGAAAGCAAAAACAAAAACCGTTAACTGGTTTTTATCAATACGGTAGGTAGGCAGGCACGTAGGCACGTAGCCAGGTAGGCGCAAAAACAGGTAGGCATTATTTTTTAGTTGAAATCTGAGTGAATTTTTTACTAATTCTCAAAATTTTTCAGCAAAATTTTTTAGGGCTAAAATCGAAAATCGAATTAAATTAGAAACTAAATATCATCTAGGCAGGGTTCAATGTTCCACACAGATAACAAGATGTTTTGAAACATCAATCAGCCGTATAAAAAATCAAAGAAAAAAGGGGGCGGAGTTTCCGATTCCTGAATTACTGTAGAAACATTGAAATGATCATCAGGTGATTGTGACACCTGTTATCTAGAATTAAATCTTAAGGTAAAAAAAGGAGGAGAAGAAGAAAAAAAATAATAACAGCAGCCCCCAGATGTTCCCATCTCTCTAGACACACAGAAGAAAACGAGTTTGGAAAACCATAGTTTTTGAACTGAAAAAATCGAGAGGGGGAGTGTAATGTGGCCGAATATTGGTATTTATATATACACTTTTTGAAAGAGGGCAATGAAAATAACACTAAATTATAAGTAGTCGTTCGGGAGGTTATTGCAGAACTGGTTCGGGTGTGGATCTTGGGGAAAGGGGTAGGTGAACCTGCAGAGCAGCAGCCGAAACCTCACGGGGCATCTACTGGTAGTTTAGCCCGCAGGGTGTCGGCTGCTGTTTCAGGTTTGCTGCGTCATTGAGCAACCGACGTTTCGCAGGCCGTAACTACTTAGGGGCCCTTTAGATGTCCGCTGCTGCTATTCCATAATACATTTTGCGAATAAAAAATATTTCTACTTGTTAAAAAAAAATTTTTTTCAAAAACACTAAGAAAAATGAAATTTTCTAGCCACCTATTCCATAGCAATAGCATTCTATAGCCAACTATTTATCAACTTTTTGCGGTGTAGTTTACGATTTTTCATAGTTTTCGTAGTTTTTGTATTGTTTCTGATTAATGACAAAAATCGAGGTATGTGGATTTTGGAAAACTTCTTGCAGCCGACACCTCCCGAGTCTCCAGATCGCTTGGGCTCGCGATATGTCGGCTGCTTTTTTTTAGCGCTCAAATATTAAAATATTCAAAGCACAGAATTCGAGGGGAAATTTTTTCCAAAACAAAATTTTGTAAACATCAAAAATCTTGAAATGTTTTGAAAATCACATAAATCGTAATAATTCCAGTTTTCATTTTCTCAGTAAATACTTTCAACTTTACATTTCATTACAGTTTCACACAACTTCAAAAAAGACTGTGAGAAGCACGGTGAAGATAGGATCGGAACGTAAATAGAGTGGATAGACGATTCAAATTAGGGAAAAGCCAAGGAGAAATGTCATTGAAAATTCAACTTGCGCAGCACACAGCTTCTGCCCCGCTATGATGTGAATTAGGCAGATTGTTGGATGAATAGAGAGGGAAGAAAAAGGGAAATTGAAGAAGAGGAAGAAGCAGATGAAAGAGAAACAACTATATCTACACACCATTGCCTGACACTCTTAGACAACACAACAGTTTTCAAAATAATATAATATAGAAAGAGAGAGAGAGAGAGAGAGAGAGAGAGAGAGAGAGAGAGAGAGAGAGAGAGAGAGACTGGTTTAATTGATGGTGTCATCTCGTGGATTGCGGCGCGGATGAATGGCAGGAAGAAGAAGAAGCAATGAACGGCGCCACGGTTTGACAGGTGTGGAGGTGTATAGTGTTGGCGGCCCCACATTGGATCAATAGCGGCCGACAATATACGGGTTTTCCAATTACAGCAGCCGACACCTCGCTGGAAATCTAAGACATTTAGGGTTGCTCTACACAACCCGAAAAATGTCGGCCGCTACCTGAGACGCAAAATTCGTATCAAAGAATTTATGCCAGCCCGTAATCTGTCGGCTGCTAAAGTTAGCTCTTCTGTTCTCATGGAAAATTTTGAAACCTTCAGTTCTCATGTTGACGTCTAACGGGTCTAACTTGCGATAGACGCCCTCTCAGAGCCAAATGAGATTTTCCCCACCCACAAGATGTCGGCTGCTAAATCAATTGCATCTCATCATAATTTCAAATTCTTGCGTGTAGACATTCAAGCGGCCGACACCTGACGGGTTTTTTTTCAGGAACCTTGCACACCCGTGAGATGTCGGCCGTTTCCGGCAGACGACGACTTTTTTACGGAATAAAAACCACGGTAAGATTCAGGTGAAAGTTCCCATGGATCGGTTTTTGATGATTTGCCAAAGTATTCAAGAGAAAGACTTAATTACTCATCTTGACGTAACTGAGCGGAGGGTAGAAGGGCAGAACAATTAAATTAAAATAACTTTCCAGTTGAACGACACTCAATTTTTTTTTGTTTCTGTTCAAAAAGTTTTAGGAAATAGGGTTACTGTAGGATTACCGGTTTATTTAGAAGGGTCTAATAACATGGTTAACGATCAAATTGAGCGCAAAGTTCAAAATATTGGACTACCCAAAATTGTTTTCTACAATTTTCAAACTTCAAGAGATATGGTTTTCTGACAACCGCAAACCGAAAGAATAGACAAATTCTTCCCGAGAATCGGGGGGTACAATTGAACTTTCCATTGTGTCCGTGACATCACAATGTATTGTCTCCGAGGAGGAACAATTTGGTCATTCAATAATAAATGCAGAAATTAGAATGTGAATTGGTGTTGGGAAGAGGGGAATGAATTGAAGATGTTGGAGTAGAGCGGTAGATGAACCTGAAAATTTTGTGCCCGTGCTATGTCGGCTGCTAAAATCTCAGCCGTTAACGACAGCCGACTTTTTTCTGGAATAGAAACCCTGTTAAGCTTTTTGGCAAGTTCTTCTAGTTTAAAAAATATATAAGCTTACAGTTGTCCTGGATCCCAAAAAAAGTGAAGTATTGGAAAAATCATTAGAAATTACAATGATTCCAAGGCGCAAATTGCCAAAATTTTTTGTTACATTTTTTCTTTCCACCTCAATTTCTTAATTGAAATTCATCCGAAATTCCGATTTTTTGCTTGAAAATCAATCGTCAAGATGTTCAGATTTTTCTGGACGATTTTTTTTGGATTAGCGAAAGTTTTGAAATTGTCAAATTTTGGTGAGAAAGTCGAGTTTAAAATTTTCAAAAATTTTGATGCTGCCTGCCTATGTACATACCTACCTACCTAACTACCTATTTATAATAATAATAACTTTATACAACTTATCATATAAATACAAATAGGAAAATAAATTAGAATAAATATTGAGATCAATAACGTGGCCTTTTGCATTATCAGCTTCTATGAAGTTTGTCTTTTTGGCATGCTTCCAGGAAGAATACATCGGTTGAAGTATGAATTCGGATATTGTCAACTGCACATATACTTTCAGCTAGGCCAAAGTTCTCGCAGATAAAAGCGATCTGGAAGTTAAATTATGTCAGTTTTTGCAGAAAACCGTACTATTATACCTTCGACGTATTAATCGGGCACTCAAACTTCGAGAACTGCCAAAGAATGCCTGTTTGCTCATGAGGAGTTGAGAACGGGCAGGTGAGCTGTCCATTGGCTAGGCAACAGGCAATAAGGCGGGTGCCTGAGGCGAATTCCAACGCGTCAAAGATTACCTGGAATTGAGGTTTTATTCCAGACCGGATTTAGGACATTTACAGTCGAATTCCTCACGAAACTCAATATTTTTACGATTTTTTAAATGTTATGAAAGGTAACACCAGGTAGATCAAAACAATTTCCGTAAAAAAATTGCGATATTTTTTCCTGATAACTAGACATAATTTGAGGACACACCAAAACTAATGTTCCAGTCTTACAAACTAACCGTATGAGCCTGAGTCATCTTCGTTTCAGTCTCCATTACCGCAATCTCTCCAACCGGAACAATTGCCTCGGAGAAGCTCGACATGTGAACTGAAAAATTTTTATGTTTATTTTTTTCGTTCTACTTTATTTAAACCTTTTTTCAAGTGAAACTTATTAGTGACACCTGGCGGTGTAGTCCATCCGCAGAAATCTTTTTCAAAGAGACAGCCTCCTGGAGTCGAACAGGTGGATGGGATTCCCATAGGGATTCTGGAAAAATTATAGTGTATAGTAACCCTACAGTAGCCCTACAGTACCGCTACAGTACCCTTAAAGTAACTCTAGAATAGCTTTACAGTAGCCATACAATAATCCCACAATGACAACACAGTAACACCACTGTAAACCGACGGTAACCCTACAGTAACCCTACAGTGACCCTACAGTAACACTACAGTGACCCTACAGTAACCCTACAGTAACTATAATGCCACAGTAACCCTACACTAAGCCTAATCTAACCCAACAGTACCCTTACAGTAACCCTAAAATAACTCTACGGTAACTTCAAAATAATTCTACAGTAACCCTACTGTAACCCTATAAGTACCCTACAGTAACCCTACAGTATCCCTATAACCACTCTACAGTAACCCTATAGCAACCCTACATTAGTCTCTCAGTAATCCTACAGTAACCATACAGTAAGCATACAGTAACCTAATTCATTTTTACTACAGTATTCTCACAATTTCAGATTTTTTTGCTAAATCTACTTACCAAAAAGACAGTAATCCACCCAAATTTGAAAGTACAGCACCCCTACAGTAACCAAATTTCTCTAGATTTCCCATTTGGGTGAACCCCTGTTGTAGACTACAGTACCCCTACAGTTAAGATAACTCACGGCTGATGCTGCTGAGAAGGCAAACTGAACACTCCATTTTGTGCCTGAACTTGCATTGGCTTCCCCTTTTGAATGAATTTTACGATACTTTCCGTGGAAATCGGACGAATCGGTAGATGCTCCACTGGTTTCAGCTTTTTATGAATCTTAAATTTTTCATTGCATTCTGGAAGTTTTTAGGCTCAACTTACAGGTAGCCCATTAGGATCGATGGATTTTTTGGAAGTTTCCACTATTTTCACTGGAGGTTTTCCGGTTACAGTTCCAGATTTTAAAGGCGAAGGGGTTGTAGCCGGGATTATTTTAGATTTGGATTCTTTCTGAAATAATTTTTGCCAATATCATTAAAAAGTTCAGGTCCTTCAAGCTTACAGTATCAAAATCCACTTCCTCTGCCGCCGCCTCCTCATCATCATTGGACTCGTAGTTCGGGTCCAAAAAGTCCACAAATTCACTTCCCAGCAGGTCGGTTAACGCTGAAAAGCATATAATTTTCTATAGATTTTCTTGATTGTTTGCTCGAAATCATACGATCTACAGGAGCTGGAGGTTTTGGAGAGGCCGGGACCACCATTTTAGCGGAGGAAGATGCCTTTGATGCTACGACTTCTGAAAAATTCTAATATGATTTAGAAATTGCAAAAAAAAAACAGAAAAACTTACGTTTAGCATTAACCTCGTCCACAACTTTTGCAATTTGTTGATCGACATTTTTCAGGTAGGCCTGGAAAAATTGGATATTTTAAAGAATAATGCCGAATTTTTAGCAAGAAGTTTTATTAGCTGCCCAGGATCTGAACCAGGGGTGGGTGGCAATTACCGTTCGGCAAATTTTTCTGTCGACGAGCTCGGCAAATCGTTTGCCGGATTTCAATTTGCCAGAAGTTTTTAGGAGGATTTTTATAAGACGGAAACAGTAAAACTGTGCCTTGTTGAGTTTTTTTTTCCTAGATATTTTTATAAAATTTTTGTACGCGTACAATTTTGCCGATTGAAATTGAAATTCTGAAATTTCCAAAAATAATGTGCAAAACTACAATTTGACGAAAAATTTTTGACAATTACTGTTTTTCGGACAAGTTGGGCAAAACGGCAATTTGCCGGTTTGCCGATTCGCCGGAAGTTTTCAATTCTGTCAATTTGCCGATTTGTCGATTCGCCAAACATTTTCAATTCCGTCAATGTGCCGATTTGCCGATTTGCCGGAAGTTTTCAATTCCGTCAATGTGCCGATTTGCTGATTTTCCGGAAATTTCAACTCCGTCAATTTGCCGGTTTGCCGGTTTACAGATTTGACGGAATTTTTCAGTTCCATCAATTTGCCGGTTTGCTGATTTGTCGGAAATTTTTAACTCCGGCAATTTGCCGGTTTGCCGATTTGCCGGAAGTTTTCAATTCCGCCAATTTGCTGATTTTCCAGAAAAAATCGTTTTCCGCTCACAAAATTGTTTTAAGTTTTACCTGTTTATCTTCTTGTTTTTTGAGCTCTTCTTTCATTTTCTGATTCTTCTGAGCCAACTTCTCCAACGTAACACTTGACCGAGCCTTCTGCAAATTTCACAGATTATCAGTTTTTCAGAACTTGTCCCCGTACTTGTCTCGTCTTGCTGTGCTTTGTCCTCTTCTTGGTCACATTTCCCTGAACTTCATGAGTCGCGGCATGATCATCACATGAGTCATAGTCGACGGAAATTCGGTCAACGATAATGGTCGCCTCGTTGCCCGAATCCATTTCAGCATCCGCGTTTTCCACGATAAACACCAACTGAAAAAAAAATGGGAGATGGAATCGCATTTATTGGCTGGCAAATTGGGTGATTCCGTTGGGAAAATAGGATGGTTTTGGAAGGAATGTAGAGTGATAATTTATTCAGCCTACGTCTGCCTTGTGCCTACCGTGAAATTGCAAATTGTTCGAGTTGATAGATGTGAAGTGCGCAAAACTACACCGTACCAAAGCTTAGCAGTAAAAGATAGTAGATATGCACATAGGTAGGTAGGCATAGGCATAGGTAGGTAGGAGGTAGATAGGTAGGTAGGTAGATAGATAAGTTGGTAGATAGATAGTAAATAAGCAGATAGGTAGATAGGTGGGTAGGCATAGGTAGGTAGGTAGGTAGATATTCTCACCCTAAAATTCTTTCTCTTTTCAATGTTGTGGAACTTGTAAGTATTCAGCTTGCTCTGCTTGGAATGCCGAGCCATCTGGCAGTTTTCTGTGACTGGACTTCCATCGCCAGCCAGTTGCCAGCAGATTTTCAGCATTGCATTAGCACTTTGCCAATGTCTAAAAGATAAAAAAAATTTTATAAGGTGGTTATGGGGAACAATTTGATTTTCAATAGTGATGAGTTAATTGGCCATTTATTAATTTTTCTTATATTCTGTCAATTTCCGTAGAAAATTTTTAGTAACTCGACAGTTTCTATCAAACTTTGGCAACTTTTAGTCGAACTTTGATAATTTTCAATTAAGGATTGGTAACTTTCTGCCAAAATTCGGCAACTTTCTGTCGAACATTTATAGCCTTCTGTCAAAGTTTGGCAATTTACTTTAAAATTTTGTTCAAAACGTTGACAACTTTCTATCAAAAATTGACAATTTACTGCCACAGTTTGACAACTTCCTGTATAACTTTTGCAATTTTTTGTCGAAGATAGACAACTTGCTGCCAAAATTGAGCAATTTTCTGTCGAGCTTTAGCAACTTTTTGTCAAAGTTTGGCAACTTTCTGTGAAACTCTGATAACTTTCTATCAAAGTTTGGCAATTTACTGCCAACGTTTGACAACTTTCTGTTGAAGTCTGGCAACTTTCTGTACAACTTTTGCAATTTTCTGTCGAACTTAGAAAAACGTTTAACAAGTTTTGGCAATTTCCTGTCATAATTTTAGCAGGCAACGATTTTCCATAAGTTTTGAAATTACTAATATATTTTTTTAAAATTTTTTCGTACTATACTCTAAGACCCTTCATTTTCTGCCTTTCCCAAAGCTAACACAGCTAACAGTTTTCAAATACAATCCATTTAGCAGGCTTTTCCCCGTTCCACACGATTGAATGTCGGTGGCAAACGAGGCGTATCAAAATGAAACGGATATGTTTCTCTTTTATCTATTTAAAGTTGGATAGTTGAACAGAAATACTGATACAATTATTTAATTTTCTGTGAAATGTTTGGGACAAATTTTGAAAATTTGAAATTTTTTACCTGAACTTTACAGTAGCCTGCCCGGAAGCACTACAAACCGCACAAGAAATCAACGATGACTTTTTCTTATTCTCCACTCGAATCGCATAGTTTCCAGATGGCGGTGGCCGGCTTTTCCCAACCAGAAAAACCTTTCTAAACTCATTCAAATCAAGCTCATCAGCACTCTGAATCTCCCATTGTTCTTCTTCTCGAGTCGTCGCCCAACAACAATCTTCAGAGAAATCACAGTCCAGAGACGATTTTGAGAAGGCTGCAAGTTTTTTTGTTAGGGGATTAAGGATGGAAAAACTTGAAATTATAGGGTGTTGCAATGTTACGTAAGCTTCTAGTCGGAGATGAAAATCTTTTGGGCACTTGAAACACTTTCAAAATTGACCTAGATTCATAAAAAGTGTGATGTTTATTTTGAAGGGAGACGGAGGAGAAAAAGCGGTTTTCACATTTAGTTTGCATATATATACTAGGCGAATTGAAATTTTGAACCGCTAGGATTTGACCTAGGAAATTGGAATTTTTCATCTAAATTTTATACCAATTTTTCAAATTTAAGATCAAGTTGGTAAAACTTCAGTTTTCACGTATGCACAAAATTCCTACAAGACATCGGACCTCATGCCTACTTCGAAAATACGAAGGAATCGCTAAAATAAAAATCAGAAGGTAGGCAGGCAAGCAGGCATCAGGCACGCACCTAATCTTACAAATATGCCCGCTTAGTATGGCATAAAAACTAGAAAGTCTAACTGATAAGATAAATTGGCAAGATGTCAACATTTCAAATATAAGTTCAAATTGGCAAAATTTAAAATTTCACCTCTTTGACAACCGTCACTTGGCAGGACATAAATTGGTGACTTTTAACTTGAACAATAAAAATTTTAGAGGCAATATATTGTCCAAATGTTTCTCTATATTTCAGTAGTTGAGGATTTTTTTTAAAAACCAAAGACAACCTAGATATGAGATGCCTAAGTAGAGAGAGTTTCCAAAATTAAAATCTAAAGTTTTATTTCGAATTGTAAATTTGATATTTTGACAGTATATGATAAAAATCAAGTTTTTAAATGTTTTTCAAAATTTTTCAAAATTGGCACATTTTTAATTTTTCTCAGTAAGCCAAATCTAGCATCTACCAAAATAAAACAAAACATACCTCCTATTCCCAAACACGCCGAAATATAAAGCAGAAGATAAAAGTTCATTTGAGATACAAAACCGTTTAAAAAACTTTCCTTCTCCCGGTGAAGGATACGCGGAGAAGTGGGCGGGGTGGCAGCTAAAGACGTCTGTTAAGTTCGAAAGGAGAAGAAGCTTCTGTGGTCATAGTCATACCTGTCAGCAAACACGTTTGCGCTGGCTGCGCTGGAGAAGGCGTCAATCCAATTGTGTACGAGTGACCGGCCGCGCCGTTGGCTTTTCCCTTGTACTTTCGATTTTTTTCAGGAAAAAAAAAAACATTATTCGTCATTGATAGCTTTATGGCATTTACCAACATCAGTAGCGAAATGGTTTTTAAAAAACTTGGCCTAAGCTTAAGCCTAAGACTAAGATTTAGCCTAAACCGTCAGTGGCGAGCGTCAGCTCGCCACTGACGCCAAGCCTAAGCCTATGCCTAAGCCTATGCCTAAGCCTAAGCCTAAGCCTAAGCCGAAGTCTCCAGAAAACTCGAAAAATTAGTTATTGTTCGTGAGAATTTCAGGAAAATTCAAAACTTTAGAGACATGCAAAGCAATTAGTACTGTAGATTTCCAGGCAAGACCCATGTATTAGAAATTGAATCGATTTTTGGGGGAAAAACCTAGAAAGCCTGAAATTTCTGAACATTTTAGCAAAATTAATATTTTATTCAAAAACAAACAGTAATACTAATTTATATTATCGATTCATATTCAACCCGTATATTTTCAAAAGTCAACATTATCACATAACCAAAAGAAAAATCAATAATTAATCTCCATAAATATTTGGATGAGTAAATTGATAATCTCTATAACACCCTTTAATGGTCTCAAATACTTGTAGGCATATCACATAATCGAAAACATTTGAAGGAGTTGCCACGTGGGTTCGACAGAATGGAATACATTTTCCGCCTTGGAACGATAGAATTCCAGCACGTTCACAGCATGCAGAGTGGTCGGCTTTTGAGGAGGCACAGTCGTAAGCTTGACCGAGTTGAGGTCCAGGGCATTGGTTGGTTAGGAAAGCGGCTACCAACTGAAACATTTATTTGAGTGGTGATTTTTTCCGTAACAGGGAACTATGTTATTATTTTGGAAAGGTTGTTACATTTTTTTGGCCATAAAATTTCAACTCATAAAATCAGGCAATCTATGTCTACCTTTTGCCTAGGCGTGTGGTGGAGGCAGGACAAAAGGCAGGCACGGGGTAGGTAGTTTCTGGATAGGCATGGGGTAGAATTTTGGAATCTAGGCAGGCATTTAGGTAGGCAGGCATGGGACTGGAAGCTTGACAAGGTATCTAACTACTTTGGAAGTATAAATAATTTAGCAACCGACAAAATCCAGCAACGCAAAATGAATAACATAGCAATACTTGAAATTTCGAACTGAAATTTAAAAACTTACAGTTTTATCATTAAATGTATCAAAGTTGCACAAATTCTGGCACAACGGTGAAATCCTCTGCTTGCGACAACACAAGTCCAACTTCTGATTCGGATTGATTAATGGGACGTACATAGGCTGATGAGGAACTATTGGAGCCTGATTTGGTGGAGGTGGAACAGTTGGCGGAGCCGTCGGAGGCTGGGGTAATCTTGGTGGAGGTGTGGGGTTGGTGGTGAAGTTGAACATTTTCGGAATCACCATTTCTTTTCCACGGTAGATCAGAGGCTTCTGGAGGTTGTTCATCACTTGGGGATGGACTTTTACAAAGTTTCGGAGTTGTTCGGAGGTTTTTTCGGGGATTGATCTGAAAAAAAAACACTCTGATTGGTTCTAAAGTCGGCGGAGAGGCCTTGGTTGGTTTTGCAATTTATAGTAACTCAAACCTGAAAAACTGCTGTGGTGGTCTCTGATCCTTGGTCACCACGGCGACACTATCCACGGAATAGTCAATTGGAGGTGTTGACTGGAAAATTGTCTATTGAAATTCTGAGAATTTTTAGGAAATCAAGTACCCACCTTTTTCGGCACCTGGTTTGGCGGAAAAACGCTGAACTCACGCTCCTTGGCTTGGTTGAAAGCGGTGTCTGAAAAAACAAATAAAAAAGGTTTGGAGAACATTACGTATGTAAATGGGAATTGACAAAAATGGGTCCAAACCGTTTTGGAGCTAGTCAAAAAGCTGCAGAAAGTTTTTTTGCTGGAAAAATCCTAGGTAGGCGTAGGTATAGGTAGCCAGGCAACTCACCTATGGCTGCCTGAGATGGCAGTGGAATTGGCTGTTGACCAAAGGTGCGGGCGAAGCCATGATGATGCATTGGTTGCTGAAAAAATCAGATTTTCAGATTTTTCAGGTCTTAGCTTACTCTATGGGCATCTGCAGATTGAGCCGGTTGGAAATTCTGCTGGAACTGATATGGAGGTTGTTGCACACCAATCGGGATGTATGGATCGAAAGATGATTCATTTCTCTGTGGAGGTGGCGGAATCGGGTTCGGCTGGAGAAGCGTCGGTGGAGTCCATGTTTGGTGTTGTTGAGGGAAGAATGGATTTGGTGGAGGGATTAGATGTTGGGGAATTGGTTGGAAGAATTGGGTAAGGGGATTTGGAGTTGATTGATGGGGGTGGAGAGGTGGGATTTGCCATGGTTGAGCTGGGAATCGGACTGGGGAAGGTTGGAGAAGAGGTGGGAGGGGGTCGACAAGCTGGCGGCGGACAGGCTGGAAAATTGACAATATTTCACAATGTAGAAGTGTATTTTAAAGTTGAAATTATCGTCCTACAGTAACAACAAATAATTAATTTTTTTTTAATTTTTGAGTATATAGTCGGTCGTCAGGGTTTGCACGGCGTCCGGTTTTTTGAAATTTGAAAATTTTTCGATGGGTAGATTGTCACGGCGGCCGGCAATTCCCGAGTTTGGCCACATACTTAATCATATATTTTCATAATGAGAGGCTAAACTCGGAAATTGTCGGCCGCCGTGAGAACCAGGGCTGGGAATTTTTTGGTTTTTTTGGTTTTTTGGGACCAAAAAAACCAAAAAATCCAAAAAAAAAAATGTTTAGCGTGTCTAGTCTCGACTCGAGACTATTCTGTATTAAAATACATTAAAACATGTAGTTTAATACAGTTGTGACGTCATAAATGTATTTTAATACACTTTGCAACAATCATTACTTATATATAAAAAAATAGTGTGGGTCTGTCCATAGTTTGTAGTCTATGTAGTCTTTGTAGTCTGTGACGTCACCCCTAAAGTCACTGAGTTTTTGTGGGCGGGGCCAGTCACCCTTCGTGGCGAGACCCATCGTTGCGAGACCCTTCGTGGCGAGACCCATCGTGGCGAGACCCATCGTGGCGAGACCCATACATTTTGGCGGGAATTTAAATTTTCTTTGAAATTTTTCGGCGGGAATTCAAATTTTCTGTGAAAATTTTTGGCGGTAGTTCAAATTTTCTTCAAAATTTTTTGGCGGGAATTCAAATTTTCTTTGAAAATTTTTGGCGTGAATTCAAATTTTCTGAAACATTTTTGGCGGGAATTCAAATTTTCTCTGAAAATTTTTGGCGGGAATTCAAATTTTCTTTGAAAATTTTTGGCGGGAATTCAAATTTTCTGAAAAATTTTTTGGCGGGAATTCAAATTTTCTTTGAAAATTTTTGGCGTGAATTCAAATTTTCTGAAACATTTTTGGCGGGAATTCAAATTTTCTCTGAAAATTTTTGGCGGGAATTTAAATTTTCTTTAAAATTTTTTGGCGGGATTTCAAAATTTCTCTGAAAATTTTTGGCGGGAATTTAAATTTTCTTTAAAATTTTTTGGCGGGAATTCAAATTTTCTGTGAAAAATTTTGGCGGGAATTCAAATTTTCTGAAAAATTTTTGGCGGGAGTTCAAATTTTCTCTGAAAAATTTTGGCGGGAATTTAAATTTCCTTCAAAATTTTTTGGCGGGAATTCAAATTTTCTGAAAAATTTTTTGGCGGGAATTCAAATTTTCTTTGAGAATTTTTGGCGTTAATTCAAATTTTCTGAAACATTTTTGGCGGGAATTCAAATTTTCTCTGAAAATTTTTGGCGGGAATTTAAATTTTCTTTAAAATTTTTTGGCGGGAATTCAAATTTTCTGTGAAAAATTTTGGCGGGAATTCAAATTTTCTGAAAAATTTTTGGCGGGAATTCAAATTTTCAGTGAAAAATTATGGCGGGAAATTCAAATTTTTAGAGAAATTTTGTCGGAGTAGTCAAATTTAACTTTGTTTGACAGAAAAAAAAAGTATGAAGGGGAAGATAGTTTGAACCACAGAAGGTTCACACCAAATTCCCGCACACAACCAATGCGACATACCGGCACATTTGTTTAGAATTTAATAAACCTATAGAAGAGGAAAACTTCATGCAATAAACTTCGAGAATCTTCTAGAAATTTCGAAAAACTTCTAGATATCTCGGATTACGTAACACTTGACGACGTCACACATGATGAGGACATTAAGTAAACGTCACAGGCTGAACCCAATATAATTTTCAGAAAATTCTGGAACCTTCTAGAATTTTGGAGAAACTTCCAGAAAATTCTGATGACGTCACAATCACTGGCGTAACAAAAAATAAGTCACAGATTATGACGTCACATATGATGACACCTATATAGTCTCACATTCGGAAAAAAATAGGTGATGACGCCAAATATATCAGCGTCACAGAATGTGACGTCATAGGCTCCGCCCATTACAGTAAAAGAAACTTCTGGAATCTTCCAGAAGTTGCAGAAAAAGAAGAGAATGTTCCAATAACGTCACAAAAGATGACGTCACTGATAAAGACATCACAGGAACTACCCATTAATATAATCAAGAAGATTCTACAACCATCTAGAAACTTCTGGATTTTTCAATGTAGTGTGCAAAATTTAAATTTTGACTATTTCATTGTGCAATTTTTAATTTATATTATTACAAGTTTAAACTATATTAAATCTGTCCTTCTAAAACCCAATTCGTTTCAAGACCCAAAACTTCTAGAATCTTCCAAAAAAATTCTATATAAGGAGAAGAAAATTATCATTTTCTCATTATTAATCAACAATGGATAACGAGCTAACAAGTCGACCCGATTCAATAATGGATACGGAACCAACAACTCTACCCGATTCAGCAATGGATACCAAACCAACAAACCTGCCTGATTTCCCTTCTACATCCCAAGAACCCGTCTCTAGGAGGACACGTTCCAGAACATTAAGGTAAGGATCTTGAATGCTCGTGGAATTTTACCAATAAGCAGTTTTAGTGACAACTCAAATGCTGTATGGAAGAGAGAACGTCGTTCAAGAGAAACTTCGCAAGAATCAGAATCAAGACTCAGGATGGATTGGGAAAGAAAAAAGGAAAAACGAGCTTCAATGTCAGAAGAGGAAAAGGCTGAGATGAAATATAAAAAAAGAGTATGGATGAAGAAAAAAAGAAATGAAGTAGCAAAAACACACGATACGTCATCTGTTGCCAATCCCAACTACCTTGGAAGCATGAGATGTGTGTGCAAGAACTGCAATGCCAGATTCTTTCAAGGTATACATTTTTTCAAAGTTTAGTGAACTTCTACTTCTTATTTCCATTCTGAGTTTCAGATTTGGTTTTTTTTTTCATCATTACTTATATATAAAAAATACAGTTCGTCTGTCCATAGTTTGTAGTCTATGTAGTCTTTGTAGTCTGTGACGTCACACCCAAAGTCAGTGAGAGTTGTGGGCGGGGCCTGTCACCTTCGTCGTGAGACCCATCGTGGTGAGACCCTTCGTGGTGAGACCCATCGTGGTGAGACCCTTCGTGGTGAGACCCATCGTGGTGAGACCCTTCGTGGTGAGACCCATCGTGGTGAGACCCATCGTGGTGAGACCCTTCGTGGTGAGACCCATCGTGGTGAGACCCTTCGCGGTGAGACCCTTCGCGGTGAGACCCACATTTTTGGCGGGAAATTCAAATTTTCTGTGAAAAAATTTTGGCGGGAAATTCAAATTTTCAGTGAAAAAATTTTGGCGGGAAATTCAAATTTTCAGTGAAAAAATTTTGGCGGGAAATTCAAATTTTCAGTGAAAACATTTTGGCGGGAAGTTCAATTTTTCTATGAAAAAATATTGGCGGGAAATTCAAATTTTCAGTGAAAAAATTTTGGCGGGAAATTCAAATTTTCAGTGAAAAAATTTTGGCGGGAAATTCAAATTTTTTATGAAAAAATATCATTACTTATATATAAAAAAAATACAGTTCGTCTGTCCATAGTTTGTAGTCTATGTAGTCTTTGTAGTCTGTGACGTCACACCCAAAGTCAGTGAGAGTTGTGGGCGGGGCCTGTCACCTTCGTCGTGAGACCCATCGTGGTGAGACCCTTCGTGGTGAGACCCATCGTGGTGAGACCCTTCGTGGTGAGACCCATCGTGGTGAGACCCATCGTGGTGAGACCCTTCGTGGTGAGACCCATCGTGGTGAGACCCTTCGCGGTGAGACCCTTCGCGGTGAGACCCACATTTTTGGCGGGAAATTCAAATTTTCTGTGAAAAAAATTTTGGCGGGAAATTCAAATTTTCAGTGAAAAAATTTTGGCGGGAAATTCAAATTTTCAGTGAAAAAATTTTGGCGGGAAATTCAAATTTTCTGTGAAAAAATTTTGGTGGGAAATTCAAATTTTCAGTGAAAAAATTTTGGCGGGAAATTCAAATTTTCAGTGAAAAAATTTTGGCGGGAAATTCAAATTTTCAGTGAAAACATTTTGGCGGGAAGTTCAATTTTTCTATGAAAAAAATATTGGCGGGAAATTCAAATTTTCAGTGAAAAAATTTTGGCGGGAAATTCAAATTTTCAGTGAAAAAATTTTGGCGGGAAATTCAAATTTTCAGTGAAAAAATTTTGGCGGGAAATTCAAATTTTCTATGAAAAAAATATCATTACTTATATATAAAAAAATACAGTTCGTCTGTCCATAGTTTGTAGTCTATGTAGTCTTTGTAGTCTGTGACGTCACACCCAAAGTCAGTGAGAGTTGTGGGCGGGGCCTGTCACCTTCGTCGTGAGACCCATCGTGGTGAGACCCTTCGTGGTGAGACCCATCGTGGTGAGACCCATCGTGGTGAGACCCTTCGTGGTGAGACCCATCGTGGTGAGATCCTTCGCGGTGAGACCCACATTTTTGGCGGGAAATTCAAATTTTCAGTGAAAAAATTTTGGCGGGAAATTCAAATTTTCAGTGAAAAAATTTTGGCGGGAAATTCAAATTTTCAGTGAAAAAATTTTGGCGGGAAATTCAAATTTTCTATGAAAAAAATATCATTACTTATATATAAAAAAATACAGTTCGTCTGTCCATAGTTTGTAGTCTATGTAGTCTTTGTAGTCTGTGACGTCACACCCAAAGTCAGTGAGAGTTGTGGGCGGGGCCTGTCACCTTCGTCGTGAGACCCATCGTGGTGAGACCCTTCGTGGTGAGACCCATCGTGGTGAGACCCATCGTGGTGAGACCCTTCGTGGTGAGACCCGTTGTGGTGAGACCCTTCGCGGTGAGACCCACATTTTTGGCGGGAAATTCAAATTTTCAGTGAAAAAAAATTTGGCGGGAAATTCAAATTTTCAGTGAAAAAATTTTGGCGGGAAATTCAAATTTTCAGTGAAAAAAAATTTGGCGGGAAATTCAAATTTTCAGTGAAAAAATTTTGGCGGGAAATTCAAATTTTCAGTGAAAAAATTTTGGCGGGAAATTCAAATTTTCAGTGAAAAAACAATTTGGCGGGAAATTCAAATTTTCAGTGAAAAAGATTTTGACGGGAAATTCAAATTTTCTGAGGAAAACATTTGGCGGGAAATTCAAATTTTGGTTCTGGAATCAATTTTTTGTTTCAGCACCTTCTGGAAGTTTCAAGAAAATTCTAGAATGTTCTAGAATCATCTGGAAAATTCAAAAAAGTTCTGAAATGCTCTACAACCTCCTATAACTGTAGGAGTTTTTATTTGTTTCGTCACATCTATATTCAAAGAACTTACTATTAGTAGTTAATTATTCAGACTTCTCCAGTTAAGGAAAGTTATTAACTTATTGAAAAAACTGTAACTCTGTGGAATTATTTCGGGGGAGGGGGACAGCTCGCCACGCCAACAGTGAGAAAAATAGTGTGGTGCGCGGACCTCGAATGATGTCGGCGGCTGATATTACCTGGGGTACTGCTTTTTGCCTTTTCCCCGTGAGTGAACGAGAAAAAGGCGGGGACTATTTTGGGGTACACGCAACGCAGTTTTATAATTATGAGTGTAGAAAAATCAGAACATTCTAACTGTCTCTTTGAATTTTCTGAATCGAATACCATGGAAGAAGAAAATGCGATTTAATCGATGAAGTTTCAACTTTTTTAATGATACATTTTTGAATGATTGAAAGGACATCTATGTGTTATACATTTTAAACTCCGCCAGTCGTTGGCCGCGCCGGAGGCGCGGTCATCGGCTGGTACTTGAATAACCACATTAAAAATCAACTTAAGCATCAAAATTTTTTGGTTTTTTTGTTGGTTTTTTTTGTTGGTTTTTTTTTTGGTTTTTCGAAAATTTCAATTTTTTTTGTTTTTTGGTTTTTTTGGTTTTTCAAAAACTTCAATTTTTTGTTTTTTGTTTTTTGGTCCCAGCCCTGGTGAGAACGTACGCCAGCCTACTCTATTTTGACTACTATCTTTTAAAAATGCTTTTTCTACTTACACTATTATGCTTAAACGGAGCTACCGTACTCATTGGCTGAGGTGGAAGCTTCACAAGTTTCAGATCTGTCGGAGCTCGTTGTGGCCTATCCAATACAAGCTTCTCGTCTTCTTTCACACTTCCTTCGGAGACTTTCACAAAATCTGGGAGCTCATTATCCCCGAAACGCTTCGGAGCCAAAGTGGTTCTGGCTGGTGGAGCAGTCACAAAAAATGCATCAATATCGTTTATAGAGCCCTTTCCGTCAATGAGCATCGACTCGTAAACTGGAAAATATTTTTGGTATTCGACAAAATAGGTGCGAAGGTGCCTGCCTGCCTGTCTTGTGCCTACTTCTGAATGCAGTAGGCACAAAATTCTGAAAAACAATGTTTTAAAATAACTTACGAATAGCTTCCTTCTCCTTTGGTCGGATGGCATTTATGTAGAAGCTGCAATTTTTAACATTATTCAAATAGTTATTCCTGTGTAGTCCTCTCGGATTTCACAAAACTCACTTGTCTTTAGTGTAAATCCTTTTGTTCTCCAACGGAGAGTGTATAACATTGTCCATTACGGACGGTAAATCTCGATGAAAGCCATAATTTACTGCAAGTTGCTACTTTACTGGATTCAGTGGTCAATGTGTGACTTACATTTTCTCGCGGGAACACTTCTTCTTCTCGGTAGGTGTGTTCTTTCCACTAACCGCAGAGGTTCTAGCTGTAAAATTTTAGATGAAGGCTCGTGAGACGTCGGCTGCAAGATAATTTCACAGGCCGCTCTAGCTTACTGCCTTGCCCCGTGTGGTGTCGGCTGCATGGGCAGTTTGCAGTCGCACCGCACAGGCCGCTTCAGCTGAGTGCATTGTCCTGTGTGGTGTCGGCTGCAAGATGATTTTGCAGCCGACACCTCACAGGCCACTCCAGCTTAATGTCTTGTCCCGTGTGATGTTGGCTGTATGACAAGTTTGCAGCCGACACCTCACAGGTCCAGTGTGATACTTTTGCAGCCGACACCTTACAGGCTACGCCACCTGAGTTTCTTGCCCCGCAAAGTGTCGGCTGCTTATATAAACTTACACAAATCACATTTTCGATCAACACCCATAATAATCCAAGGATCCATAACCTCATTTTACAGTTTTTTTTGTTGTATAATATATTCTGAAAATTTTGAATTAGAGTGTTCAGAAACAGAAAAATCGTAGGAAAAGCAGCATTAGTGGGAGAAGGCTAGTGAGACCGATTTACCTAATGAGGGGATCGAGGCAGGAAGAAGTGAGAGGATCGGCGGTGGATGAGGATGAGGATGAAGAATTAATAAGTGACTTTGGGAGAGTGTTGAAGGATTGTACGATTTTTTGGTAAAATTATGGAGAATATGGTGTACTGGTGCCTTGGGCAAATTTCAGGCTAACAAGAAAATTTAAAAATAAAAATCTAACTAATAGTAAGTTAGGAAGTACTATATTTGAAAGTTTCAAAAAAAACTGGAAACCAGAAAATCTTGTCCAAAAGACTACAAAAGTAGAAGATTCCTAAGTGGCCGTGTAATAGAAAAACTCGGTCATTCAGGAAAATCGTGGCATTATGGGCATTATGGGGGTAGGTCGCCTCAAAAGTAGGTAGGCAATTGAGCGCCTACGTGCCTACCTATCGCATATTTTTAACATATAGTGTATCTTTAAATAGGGGTTTAAAAAATTCAGAAGTTAACCCAAAAAAATATGAATAGTATTCTTAAAAATCACAGAAATATGTTCACAAATTAATTACAAAAAAACTTAATTTAATATTTTTTTAGAAAAAAAAATTCAATAAGAAGCTGTTGATTACGTGATGGAGAAGCATTGGCATTTTGCTATCGCCATCTCCTCGTCAAAATGGCCATACACACGGAAAATGAGAGTTTCCCTTCGAATGTCTGCGTCTCCCCCTCTCTTTCTTTTCCAGATCCAGTTGCATCCGAACCTCATCTCATCTTCCTGTCCTCCACAATATTTCCAAACGACCGTAGATCTTGAGTAATGTTCAGGGAAGAGGGAACTTGATCGGGAATTGCGTAACCGAACAATTTCGTGGTGGTGGATTTGGAAGTTTCCATGCCAAAGTTCTCATGGAGATGAAGCTTTTGATGATGACGGGTGTTATCAATATCTTTTGTTTCGAATCGCCTCGAAAAAACACGTTGTGATGCTATCTGTCTAGCCTTGTACATCAACCTGCCCAATGAAGACGTCAGGACATGTACACTTTGGGAAAATTAATGCAGAAAATAATTTTCAACATTTTCGGCAACCTGCGCCTGCCTGCACCTGCCGGCCCCTGTCTCATAAAATTGAGAAATATACCGGATGAGTTTTAGGCAAAATTTCGAAAAAAAAGTAATAAGTAGGCACAAATGCCTGCCTGCCTGTAAAGCGACTCTAACCTAACCACCTACCGACAAAAAGATCAAACACAATGCTTAATGCCAAAATGCTGAATATATGTAATTAAACATAAATGCCTGCCTGCCTTACTTGTAAGGCTAGGGTAGGCAGGCACAATATAGGCGTAGGTAGGTCGCATGTGCCTGCCTACCTTGAGAACCTTGTAGCAACCCAACAATCCACCATTTTCCGTTTGAAACGACCAATGACTATGCTGGAAATTAGTCAAAACAAAGAGAATCTTTGTACGCACAAAACTTTGCGCGAAATTACAGACAAAAGATATATCTGGCCGGCAAGTAGGCAGGCAGGCAGGCAGGCACGTAGGCATGTAGGCATTTTTAGAAATCACTTTCCCCGTTAAAAAAATCAACAAAAATTGAAGAAAAAATTTTTTTAAATCTTTTTACCTTTTTTCACGTTCCCCAAATGACGTTGGCCAATAAATTCATCAAGATTAAAATAATAACTCAACCCCGTGGGAGGGAAATTCAATTTATTTCAAAATCAATCAATAAATCCGAAACACCATATTTTCGGAATTTTCAATATGCAAGGAATGTCAAGTGAAATTGTGAGTTTTTTGGGTTACTTTAAGGCTTCCACCGTAGGCAGGCACATTTTCAGGCGATTTTCGGGCAAAATGTTTTGTCAGAAACATTGAATTTCCCGCCGAATTTATTTTTATCTGGAAATTTGTGAATTTTCCGCTGAACTGTTTTCTCAAAAAATTTAAATTTCCCACCGAATTTTTTCGCAGAAAATTTGATTTGTCTATTTTATTTATAGCAGTAGTTTATCGATAGGCTGTGCGCTGCCTGCCTACGCCTATCTTGTGCCTACCTACCCGAGCCTTTCCGGTTTCTGCTCCGTTTCAGCAATTTACGAAATCCCAGATGTCCGAATCATTATGTCTAGATCAACTGGAAACCTCAAAAAGTGTAACAAAAGTTCAACCGCTCCCAGGTGTCGGATTATGGGATGACTCGAATGCCCTGCTCAAAGACTACATCAACACCTTCTTCACCAAGAGATCCACCATTTTCCGTGTGAAACAACCAATGCTCAGCCGGAAACGAGTCATTGTACTGACTCCGGATGATATTCTTTTGGTGTATGAGACCAATTGCACTGGCTACTCGTTCAATGTTCATGACGCGTTGAGAATGAAAACTTCGTGTTTTGGATTTTCCCGCGCCGATATTAATGTGAGTTGAAGCTTGATGGGTTTTCGTTCGACAAGTTGATTTTTACAGAAAACGTATACAATAACTTTGAAATATAAATTTGGATATGTCAACTTGGTTCTTGTCAATGAGCAGATTTCGGTTTGGAGGTACTCTTTAGCTAGATGCTATGCGCACGGACTTCTGGCTTCCCTCATAAGTTGAAATGGAAGAGTTTGCCGAACTCGGCCATTTTGGCTCAGCCATATCTGGGGTAGATTTACGGCGCGTCGCGTGTCGAAACTAAATGTATTTGTCCGTGTGGAGTGCACAAATTTCCCACGACTTGTCCGGCAGGCGATTGTCAATGGAGCGCGAAAAATTCAATGAGGAAGGCCAGAATGCACCTTCAAACGTCTCACTGTATTTCTTATATTTTTCCAGAAGAACTCTGTCCACCATCTACGAAAGTGGCCAGTTCGATCAAATTTTGTACAACGACCTGACACTTTACACAGCTAAAGGTGATTTTTTAGGCGAATCTGAAACTGTACATATATTTTGGTCTCAGATGAAGAGACCGATGAGACCCTTGTGAGCAATAGATCGGATTTCGAGTACACCAACGATGCAATTAGTTTGAAGGTTATCGCAATTAGAAGGGCGACTTGTACCGCGCCCGCTCTCGCCTGATGTTATCCGCCAGAATTTTTTTTGTGGACAAGTTCGGCAAATTAGCAAATTGCCGGTTTGCCAATTTGCCGGAAATTTTAATTTTCGGCAAATTTCCGATTTCCCGTTTGCCGAACATCACTCTGCAGGAACATGCAATGTAGGAACATGCATAGGATGCGTACAATTTTGCCGATTTGGCATTTTCGATTCCGAAAAATTTTCGATTCCGACAAATTGCCGATTTGCCAATTTGCCGGAAATTTCAACTCCAGCAATTTACCATTTTGCCGATTTGTCGGAAATTTCAATTCCAGCATTATGCCGATTTTTCGGAAATTTCAATTTCAGCTATTTGCCAAATTGCCGGAAATTTCAATTCCAGCAATTTGCTGTTTTGCCGGTCTGCTGGAAGCTTTCGATTCCGGCAATTTGCCGTTTTGCCGGTCTGCCGAAGTGTTCGATTCCGGCAATTTACCGTTTTGCCAGTCTGCCGGAAGTTTTTGATTTCGACAAATTGTCAATTTGCCAATTTGCCGGAAATTTCAATTCCAGCAATTTTTCAATTTGCCGGAAATTTTAATTCCAGCAATTTGCCAGTTTGCCGATTTTTCGGAAATTTCAATTTCAGCAACTTGCCATTTAGCCGATTTGACTGAAATTTCAATTTCAACAATTTTAAGTTTTGCCGGTCTGCCGGAAGTTTTCAATTTCGACAATTTTCCGATTTGCCGATTTGTCGGATATTACAATTTCGGCAATTTGCCGTTTCGCCGGTATGCCGAAAGTTTTCGATTTCGGCAAATTGTCGATTTGCCGATTTCCCGGAAAAAATCGTTTGCCGCCCACTCTACTCGCTACTTGCCCGATATCACCCACATCCCAAATTAACTGTGAATACGAAATTTTCAATTTCAGTCTGCCCATGGCTACCTCAACCTCTCCCCATCTGAACCTGACGCCACACTCGACCGAACTCAAACTGAGGAGAACTGCTCAATGAACATTAACTCTAACCGCTCGTCCACCTGCATTGCTCCAACAATCCGCTCAACCATCTCCCGTGCTTCAGTCATTTCCCTCCGCCAAAACCTGCTCGAAAGTCACCAAGCTCATGCTCAAAATGCTCCGGCTCTTCCTCAAGCCCCACCACCAAAGTATGGCAGAACCCCACAAAACTTTATAATATCCCTCTCAGATCTTCACTATTTTTCAGCTCGATTCGTCAAGGAGCTCTTCGTGTAGCCTATCTGGCGAAAAAGTTTGAGTGCAAGAAATCTGGGAAGAAGTCGGAAAATTCCGAGAAAATTCGATCCCCACCACTGGAAGTTCTGTTCCCGCCGCTACCGGTTCAACAACTGCAGGAGGAGGATTTGAAGAGCTTGAAAAGCCTGAAAAGCCCTAGACTCTCCAAGCTGGATTTTACTCCATCGAAGAAATCTATGAAGGTATCTATGAAGAACATGGAACTTGATTCTTGAGCTTTAAGAGAGTAATAAATAATTTTGAGTTAAGGCTTTCTTGAGACGCGTAGGCATGCCTGCCTAAAAAAGCAACCGACACGAAATCAAAAAACCTTGAAGCCTTTAGATTTGAAACATGGTGCATCGAGCATCAAAACAACAGGTTTTATTATAAAATCTAAAGACGCATTCCTTTGTGGGTCTCGTCGCGAAATATTTTATATTGCCAACTTTAATGGTAGTTACATTTTACAACATTTAATTGTAAAATTTAAAGGCGCACCAAGTACGGGTCATATCGCGAAATATTTTCTTCTGAACGGCGCAATAATTCTGATGAACTTAATCCTGAAAAGTTACTAGAGACAAATTTGACAATTTTTGCAATGCATCTGAGTGTTCGTTCTCGTCAGAGAGAATCTAATTTAAAACATTTCTGATATAATAATTTAGATTGTCAATATTTGCTTGTTATTCGGATAAAATTTTGTGAAATAATCTCTATTCTGAAAATTTTTATGACAACAAATGAGTGTTATAGTTGATTGTCACCCTGTATTATAGATAAATAAATTGATATACCAAGGAAACTGACGGACAACGTGGGGAGCGCGGAATTGTCCGGACATGAGTAAAAAAAGTCGCTGAATCCGAACTTCTTGAGGAAATCGCCAAAAAATCTCAAATATCCCGGTTTTCACAATACGTTTTTGTAGACTATTTAGGTTATTGACCACAGACGAGGAAATCATGTGGCATAATTCTAGCATCGTAATAGTGAAACAGCATTTTCTTTGATTCTGTGTCATTCGTCTCTCGTGTCAGAACGCACTTTTTTTAAACAAAGCACTCTCATAGCTCTTGAACAACAGCTGTACTGTTTCCTTATAAACGATAGACTACAACTACATCTGTCCCGTTTTGCAGCACTTTTGACCTCCACTTTCCCACACAACAAAATTCATAAGAGTATCGATTGATTTCTACAAACAATTTCTCCAGCACTTATTCATTTCTCTTTATTCGTCTCTACTGAAAATGCTCTCCAAACCTGAAACCCCTTACAAGCCGTTTCCTTTATTCAAGCTTCCAATGGTCGCAGCCAACGAAGTTATGTTATGTATGCCGATAGTAGACATGTAAGTTGTTTTTGCAAAGAAATATCGTATCAAAAAAACAATCAGTTCAGATACAATTTCTCTACAGTCAATTCTAAAACAAAAGGTCTTGTAAAAACCTTTACATCGCAAAAACTACGGTATATACTCGAAATTCGCGTGGATTTATTTCAAGACTCTTGCATTGAAATTAACCACAGAAAAGTTGGTCTGTGGCAAATCGAGATAAAATCTAGTGAGGAAACAGATCAGGATAACTATGTAGACGGGATCACCTGGAACCTATTTGTGCCTGATGTATTGGCTAGCTGCATGTTTCAGACCGACTATATCACTGAGCTATTTAACACTCCAATCACTTCGTTTTACTTTGATATTTCTGTATTCAAAAGTCAAAATCAATTGATAATTGATTGGCTTTTATCCAGACAAAACACCATCCAAGATTACGCTATCGTCGGAGAAGAATTAGTGACTGATGACTTTCTAGCGATCTGGCACAGAATTCCAGTAGTGACCAAGTACCTCGAGCTTCATCTCATTGTGATGCCCAGTTTTCAATGTGATATTGCAATTAAGCAGCAAGAGTTGTGTGTTTGCAATGCTGAATGGTTCACACTGGATAGTTTGCTGAAGGCGGACTGCTCACGAATCTTTCTTGACGGATCCGAACTAACCTCTATTGAATTGAATAGATTCCTCCGAAGCTGGCTATTGTCAGAATCTAATAGGAATTTGAAATCCTTTGAAATTCGCACAAATGAAAATATTTTACTCGAGCAAGTCCTTGATCTACCCATTGAAGCAACTGATGAGAATGAACTGGAGGAACGGTAAAGCTTTCTGATATTCTTCGCCGCTACTGCCCAATGTTTCGATTTAAAAATATTTTAGATATACTGCCTACGGTTTCTACGGACCCATTGTTTATTCCGATTTCAATGATTTCCTTTTTGCAGACCAATTATCAACCTGATGCGTGATTCTCAAATGGAATTGACGATCAAACGGAACGACGGAAGAAAAGCTGTATTGAGCACTTTTTTCAATAATTTTTTCCAAAAATTTGACTTTTTAATGAATGTTAACTAAAAATAAAATAGAATGCAATTTTTTCTTGACTCACAGCTACATATTTGGAAAATTTGTTTTAGATATTTTTAGTGAGATTCCCGTGGTAATAGAATGATTATAACTGGTGAATGTTTCATTCTTATGCGGAATTCTCAAAATAAATTGGCCATCAAACCGAATGACGGAAGGAAAGTTGTATTGAGCACTGAGCATGAAGGAAAGCTGTATTGAGCACACTTCTTTCAAAAATTTATTCCAAAAAATTGAGCATTTGTCGGTTTGGATGTACTTGATTTTAATAGATTTTGTTTATTCTTTTTTTTTTTTTTTTTATTCATATATTTTTTTTTTTTTATTCATATATTTTCAATTTTTTCAGTTTTCAAATTTTTCCAAAAAAAAAATTCCAGAAGAACTCTGTCCACTATCTACGAAAGTGGCCAGTTCGATCAAACTTTGTACAACGACCTGACACTTTACACAGCTAAAGGTGATTTTTTAGGCGAATCTGAAACTGTACATATATTTTTGTTTCAGATGAAGAGACCGATGAGACCCTCGTGAGCAATAGATCGGATTTCGAGTACACCAACGATGCAATTAGTTTGAAGGTAATGTTACCCGCCAGGGGGTGGGCGGCAATCATTTTGTCGATAAATTTGGCAAATCGGCAAATTGCCAGTTTGCCGATTTCCCGTTTACCGAACGTCGATTTGCCGGAAGTTTCTAGAGGGATTTTTAGAAGACGGAAACACTTAAAACTGTGTATTTTTGAAATTTTTTACACATTTTTTCTAGATATTCACATAGAACTTGCTTACTTTTTGTCTCGTAGTGGGTTCAGTGGTTTTGTAGAATGACTAACAGGACACGGTGACTCTACCATCATTTATTAATGACTCAATAAACAAGACAAGTAAGGGAACGAGCACATAAGTAAGAACAAGAACATTAGTGAGAACTGATTGAATCGTCCGTCCGGTTGAGGTACACGTGTCCGGGTGATTTGTTTAGAATGACGTGGAACGGTCACGGCGTGTAGACTGTCGTGGATTGTGTCCTTTTCTCCTTGCATGCATCGGATGTGAGTTCACGTGATAATGGTTGACGTGAGTGTCCTTTGTGTTGCTTGCATTAACTGACTGTTGTTCCAATGACGCATACGTCAAGAATGGAGAGGTTTATCCTCCTCCGATTCGCGACATTTTTCAAAATGAAGGAGCATTCATAGGATGCGTACAATCTGCCGATTTGCCAATTTTCCGACTGAAATTTCAATTCCGGCAATTTGCCGTTTTGCCGGTCTGTCGGAAATTTTCGATTCCGACAAATTGCCGATTTGCCGATTTGCCGGAAATTTCAATTCCAGCAATTTGTCAATTTGACTGAAAGTTCAATACCAGCAATTTGCCGTTTTGCCAGTCTGCCGGAAGTTTTCGATTTCGACAAATTGTCAATTTGCCGGTCTGACGGAAGTTTTTGATTCCGACAAATTCCCGATGTGCCAAATTTGCCGGAAATTTCAATTCCGGCAATTTGCCGATTTATCGGAAATTTCAATTTCAGCAACTTGCCATTTAGCCGATTTGCCGGAAGTTTTTGATTCAGGCAATTTGCCACTTTGCTGATTTGCCGAAAATTTCAATTCCAGCATTATGCCGATTTTTCGGAAATTTCAATTTCAGCTATTTGCCAATTTGCCGATTTGACTGAAATTTCAATTCCAGCAATTTTAAGTTTTGCCGGTCTGCCGGAAGTTTTCAATTTCGACAATTTTCCGATTTTCCGATTTGCCGGATATTACAATTTCAGCAATTTGCCGTTTTGCCGGTCTGCCGAAAGTTTTTGATTCCGACAAAATCCCGACTTGCCGGTATGCCGGAAGTTTCCGATTTGCCGGAAAAAATCGTTTGCCGCCCACCCTACTCGCTACTTGCCCGATATCACCAACATCCCAAATTAACTGTGAATACGAAATTTTCAATTTCAGTCTGCCCATGGCTACCTCAACCTCTCCCCATCTGAACCTGACGCCACACTCGACCGAACTCAAACTGAGGAGAACTGCTCAATGAACTATTATACCCACAGGGTTCTTATGAGTTCTTTATATATTTTACTAACATGGTGTAGCGGTTATGTTACTTATGAGTTTATTATTGGAAGTTAAAGAATATAAAGAGTAATGAGGATTAAGATGTAAAAGATAGAATAAAGATAGAATAGAATGAGAGCTCACACCATCACCACTCAGGAACCATCATCACCACCACACTACCTTGCTCTTCTCTTCTTTCTTCTTCTTGGTGTCATGGGCGTGTCCAGAGGGCGTAACCAGATGACATGTTACTAAGGTTTCTAGGTGCAACAGAACATTAACTCTAACCGCTCGTCCACCTGCATTGCTCCAACATTCCGCTCAACCATCTCCCGTGCTTCAGTCATTTCCCTCCGCCAAAACCTGCTCGAAAGTCACCAAGCTCATGCTCAAAATGCTCCGGCTCTTCCTCAAGCCCCACCACCAAAGTATGGCAGAAACCCCACAAAACTTTATAATATCCCTCTCAGATTTTCACTATTTTTCAGCTCGATTCGCCAAGGAGCCCTTCGTGTAGCCTATCTGGCAAAGAAGTTTGAGTGCAAGAAATCGGGGAAAAAGTCTGAAAATTCCGAGAAAATTCGTTCCCCACCACTGGAAGTTCTGTTCCCGCCGCTACCGGTTCAACAACTGCAGGAGGAGGATTTGAAGAGCTTGAAAAGCCTGAAAAGCCCTAGAGTCTCCAAGCTGGATTTTACTCCATCGAAAAAATCTATGAAGGGATCTATGAAGAACATGGAACTTGATTCTTGAGCTTTAAGAGAGTAATAAATAATTTTGAGTTAAGGCTTTCTTGAGACGCGTAGGCATGCCTGCCTAAAGACAGCGTAATTCTACATCAAACAGACACAAAAATGCATGAAGTAGGCGGCTGGCAGGCAGGCAGGCACATGAACTACAAGGCGTGCTCGAAGCTTTACGTTTTGAAACATGAGCATCAAAACAACATGTTTTGCGGGCCTCGTCGTGAAATATTTTATTCATAAACATTTTTATTCATTTTATAAACTTGAGTATCAAAAAAATCCTTGAATTTGAAAGGTAATTGGGGAGAAAACTGGAATTTAAATCAATGCCGACGCCGTCTGAAATTCACATTGCGAAAACCAGACTTGAACTCCTCATCGATCGTTCTATCAAGATTCCAGCCATCCGGAATTCCTACCAAGCCATGGGCTCTCGGAGCAAATTGAGGGTACTCGGGGTTCACGTGGAAGTCATAGGCGACTTGGCGGCCGTGCGAGGCTAGGGGTCTGGAATTATTTGGATTAGAGATACATGGCCTAGGTGGCTTACTCGCCTCTGCCACGCCAGAACCTTGGAGGTCTCCCCATCATTAACTCCATGAGCAAATGGAGCATCGGACTCTTCAGTTCCCTTGCCTACCATACTACTTTTCAGTGCTAGAGCATTTTCGTCATTTTTGATGTCTTCCAATTGTGTTTTTTGGAGGTCTGAGAAGGTTGGCTCAGCGGATGGAGCACCAGTCTGGAATATAGTGATTTTTATGGATCTTATAGCGGTTTTAAAGCGCCTTACATGCTCAGAAGCCTTCTCAGCTGCATGCTCTGTGCCGAACGGGAGCTTTCTTGGAGGTCCCTCAATTCTGTCAGCCCCAGAATTCAGTGAACTTTGCTCTTTGAACACCAGCTCAGCAGCAGCCATGTCCAGGTCATCATCGGCGGCGGAGTGGCGGGCTTCTGCTCTGGAATTGGAAGATTTTAGAGTGTATGGAATTTTGAATGGTACTGATTTACAGGTAGACAGAGTTTGATATGGTCAAGATAAACATTGTCGGTAGGCACTAGGCAGGTACACGTTGCCTAGAAGGCAGGCAGGCAGTTTTGTGCCTGCTTGAAAATTGTAGTTGAAAGCAACAATTGTAGTCTTACAAAACGGTCTATTGCACCATGTTTTTCCGACATTTTTCAATTAAAATTAGTGTTAAAAAATAGAAAATCGCTAGATTTATTTGAAAATAACATTAATTTCAACTGAAATTTTTCAGAAAATCTTCAAAAATGACCTGAAAGAAAAATTTTGAAAAATGAAAATATGTTGGAAGAACATGGTGCAATCGACCATTTTTGAAGAATTACGTGTGCATATTTTCAACATTAACATTGTCGGTAGGCACTTGGCAGGCATAAAATACTTTGAAGGCAGGTAGGCAGTTTTGTGCCTACTTGAAAGTTTTAGTTGAGAACAACAATTGTACAAAATAGACTATTGCACCATGTTGTTCCAACATTTTCTTTGAGAATTAGTGTCAAAAAATAGAAAATCACTTGATTTATTTGAAAATAACATTTATTTTAGTTGAAATGTTTGTGAAAATGCTCAAAAATGGCCTGAAACAAAAATTTTGAAAAATGAAAATATGTTGGAATAACATGGTGCAACCGACCAATTTTGTAGAATTATTACGGGAACAATAAATCATGAGAATGCGTACGTGGAGCATTTTATTTGACGCGCGATATCTCTTAGCGAAAACTACAGTAAGAACTCAAATAACTATTGCTATTTAAGTTCTTACTGTAGTTTTCGGTAAGAGATATCGCGCGTCAAATAGAATGCTCCACGTACGCATTCTCATGATTTATTGTTCCCGGTAATACAGAGAATAAACTTAATTTGAGACTCACTTGATTATTTTTTCAATTATTAATCCATCTCACCTCCGAATCACCTTCCTAACTTTATAGACAGTTGTGCTGGAACAAATCGCAATGAAAGCAATAAAAATCAAAGAAATTTTCATCGCGGCCGGTCTATCGGAAGTCCAATGGGATTCAATTCTATCAAAAAAACGGAAAATGATATTTTTTTGCAGAATAAAAAAAAATTGGTGAAAAACCAGTTTCGAAATGAAGTAAATAGCATCTTATTGCTATCATCTCTTCATCTCCAAAAATGACCTCATCTCCATTTCAGAGCGTAGAGACCAAAATCACAGGGAACTAGAAGAGGTGTGTGTGTGTGTGACTTTTTTGTAGTTATAGGTTGTAGTTTTTTGAAAAATCTGACTTTTATATTTACTCAATTGGAGGAATATGTGTAATTCAAAAAATGAAGATTCCGTTAGCTATCGGCAAATCGGCAAATTTCCGGCAAATTTCCATAATTGAAATTTCCGGCAAATTGGCAGAATTGAAATTTCCGGCAAATCGGCAAATTTCGAGAATTGAAATTACCGGCAAATTGGCAGAATTGAAATTTCCGGCAAATCGGCAAACTTCCAGAATTGAACTTTCCGGCAAATCGGCGAATTTCCGGAATTTAAATTTTCCGGCAAATCGGCAAATTTCCTGAATTGAAATTTCCGGCGAATTGGCAGAATTGAAATTTCCGGCAAATCGGCAAATTTGCAGAATTGAAATTTTCCGGCAAATCGGCAAATTTGCAGAATTGAAATTTCCGGCGAATCGGCAAATTTCCAGAATTGAAATTTTCGGCAAATCGGCAAATTGGCAAAATTCCAGAATTGAAATTACCGGCAAATTGGCAGAATTGAAATTTCCGGCAAATCGGCAAACTTCCAGAATTGAACTTTCCGGCAAATCGGCGAATTTCCGGAATTGAAATTTTCCGGCAAATCGGCAAATTTGCAGAATTGAAATTTCCGGCAAATCGGCAAATTTGCAGAATTGAAATTTTCCGGCAAATCGGCAAATTTGCAGAATTGAAATTTCCGGCAAATCGGCAAACTTCCAGAATTGAAATTTTCGGCAAATCGACAAATTTCCAGAATTGAAAATTTCCGGCAAATTTGCGGAACTGAAACTTCCGGCAAATCGGCAAATTTCCGGCAAATTTTCCGGAATTGAAATTTCCGGCAAATCGGCAATTCGGAAAATTTCCGTAAAGTTTTTTTTAAAAATATTTTCCTCATGTCTTAAAATTGCACAGTTTCCGCCTGACGCAGCGGCTCCATTGAGCTGCCGGGAACCTGTAATAAATTGCATTGAAGAATTCCATAAAAATCGAATCGTTTAGATATAAAAAATAATAATTGAAACAGGCATAAAGCAGATAGTGGGACACGGAACTGGGGGAGGAGGGGGTAAATTGAATAATTATGTCCAGAGAATCGGGCTATATAACATTTTTTGAAGAAGGTCGCCTATTTTTGAGAAAATTTTGAAGAATTTTTGAGCCAGCGCCAAATGGAACAAATTAGGGAGAAAAAGGGGGAAAATATGCAAAAAAAACAAATAAATTACGATGAAAAGTGAGCAAAAAAGGGAAAAAATTCAATATTTAGAAGAATCTCTTGTGCATCGCCGACGCTCCCATATCTTCGTACTCCTTCTTTCCGAGCCACATTTTTCGGAAAGTGTCCAAACTGGCGACAATCGAACCGCCGATCCATGTGAGCGAATTTCGTTCCTGCGACGCGGAAATTCGAATTTTTCCGTCAGCGGGCGCGATTTTTCGCATTTCTCCCAGCAAACGATCGCCGAATCCTTTGAACAACGTCGTTCCACCGCTCAGCACGATGTTGCTGTACAGAGTTTGTCGAAGATCCACGTCACATTTCTGGAAATATTTAGTTTGAGCTGATGGGTGTTTTTTTTTTTTAGAAATTCCGCATTTTTTGGCTAAAATTTAACTGAAAATTTATTTAAAAAAATTCCTCTGATATCACAGTGGCTAAATATCATAGAAAAAAAAATTCTAAATTTTATATGATTTTTAAAAATTGAAAAATAGCTTTAAAAAATTTAAACCTCGCGCCAAGTGGTTTTATCGATTTTTTTTTTTAATTTTCTACCGATTTTTCATGTTTTCAGTATTTTTTTACTGGAAATTCGAAGGAAAAGTTAAGAAAAATGCGAAATATCAATTAAAAATCAGCGTTGAAGGCGTAAACCTTCAATGTTGAGTTTTAATCGATAATTCGCATTTTTCTTGACTTTTCTTCAAACTTCCTGTAAAAATACACTGAAAACGTGAAAAATCGGTGGAAAATAAGATAAAAATCGATAAAATCACTTGGCTAGGCTCGTTTTAAAGAAATTTCGCATTTTTTGGGTAAAATTCAACAGAAAATTGATATTTATATGGTAATCTTGTAGAAATTTCGATTTTTGTTCTACTTTAAGAGCTAAAACATTTCCAAAACGAAAAATCAAGTTAAAAAGTCTAAAAGATGAAAAATGTGCACTTAAAATAGCAATATTATGTGCCAATTAATATTTTCCAACGAAATTCCACCAAAAATTAAGCAAAAATGTCTGAAAAAGTGATTTTTCGTCCGAGCAGGCTGTGAGCCTACCATAATTGATTGATTGACAACATGTGCCATTCCAGGCCACTCGGTTCCGATCAAATCCGGCTTGAAGAGCACTTCCGGCGCACGGAACAATGAGTTGGAGATTTCGATTTTCGTGGTGTCTGGCAGAGCGTAGGATGACTGAAAGAATGCGATTTTCAGCTCATTTTCACTGCAAAAAAAATCACTACTTTCACTGAATTATTCTCCACTTTCGTCGGATCCAACGCCAAATAGCACGCGTTCTCCTTCATCTCTCGGACAATTTCGAACTCATTGCTCCTGTGGAACTCGTATCCTTCTCTGCGCAGAAGGACTCGGAGGTATTCGGTGACATCGCGACCCGCCAAATCCATTCGTTGAATTCTGAAAAAAGGAAATTTTAGAATTAAATGCTTTTTTTAAAGGTGGAGTGCGCCCAATGGAGAAATTGCTTTAAAACACGCCTATGTGGTCACAATGACCGAATATCATGATTAAAAAATTCAAAAAAATTTTCCTGATTTTATATGATTTTTTGAAAATTGCAAAAATATCAGTTTTCCCCCCTAATTCCTATTTGAATTTCCGCCAATTGAATTCGTTCGCTGGAGCGCACTTGCATTATTTTTATTAATTTAAATTTTTATTTCATTTTTTCTCATTACTTCACTGATTTTCTTCATTCTTTGTGTATTTTTATCGGAAAAAGAGAGAAAAATTCAAGATAAATTGCAAATTATTTATTTAAAAATCACTGAAAATGGGTGAAACTGTGAACTAAGCTAATTTCAGGTTTGCTATCGCCGGAACTCATAATTTTACAGTTTTACGCATTTTCAGTGATTTTTAAATAAATAATTTGCAATTTATCTTGAATTTTTCTCTCTTATTCCGATAAAAATACACAAAGAATGAAGAAAAACCAGTGAAATAATGAGAAAAAATAAAATGAAATGCAAGTGCGCTCCAGCGAACGAATTCATATGGCGGAAATTCAAACCGGAATTAGGGGAAAACTGGGATTTTCGCAACTTTCAAAAAAAAAAAATCATATAAAATCTAGAAAATTTTTTTGAATTTTTTTATCATGATATTCGGTCATTGTGACCACATAGGCGTGTTTTAAAGCAATTTCCCAGAGTTTACTGACGCATGCTTCATTGCAAATCCCTTAACAATCGGAACAGCATGTGTGACTCCGTCTCCTGAATCCAAAACGACTCCGGTCGTTCTTCCGGTGGCGTACAGCGATAGCACAGCTTGCATTTGAATATATAACGCTGGAACATTGAACGTTTCGAAGAAGATCTCAGCAGATCGCTCGCGGTTCTTCAACGGATTCAATGGGGCGTCGGTGAGCAGAACTGGATGCTCTTCTGGGAAGATTTTCAGCTGATCCTGTCCGAAAATGTACTCCCAAATTTTTTCCATATCGCTCCAGTTATTGACGATTCCGTGTTCCATTGGGTATTCGATTGAGAACAACCCGCGGTTTGATTCGGCCTTTGGTCCGATGAAAATGTCTCCGTCGAGCCCTCCGGCCATTACTCTGTGATATTTCGGTCGTCCGACGAAGTTGGCGAAGCGAACCTGTAAAAAATGAATTAAAAGATGATTTAAAATTCAAAATTCAAAAATCTCAAGTTTTGATTCGTTATTGCCTACCTTTGGCTGCTGTTCTCCGGCGAAACCAGCCTTAATGACTCCGGAGCCATTGTCGATGACCACAGGCTGATTGGCGATGACGTCGTAGTCCATTTTGTAACCTGAAAGATAAAATAACAGTTTTAACCAAAATTTGAGCTTGAAACAATTAAAAAACCCCGGATTAATTGGCATTTTCTGTGGAAACAAAATTAAATGAGAGTTGCGAAATGTACGCAGAGTTGCAGCCGCCGTGTTTGCGGACAATGCATCATTTGCGCGGAGAAATGGGGGTTTTGTACTTTGGAGGACAGAGGCTGAACAAATACATAGCGAGAGTATCGGAAACTATTGATTTTCCAATAGTATAATAAGAATACATGCACCTATACTTCTGGCAAAATATTACAACAGGATTCGATGCGGACCTGAGCAAAAAGAAAGCAATCCTCTTACGCGCGCGCCTTTAAAGAGTACTGTAATTTCAAACTTCCGTTGCTGTGGAATTTTCATGGATTTTTTTGGAAATTTTTCCATAAAAATATTTATTTAAAATGTGTTACAGTTTTTAATCACCAAAACATTGGAAATATTTTGCAATATATAGCTCTAATTAGAGCTCTAAACTGTTAATTTCAAAATTGAAGTTCAAACAACAAAGTGGGCGTGGCCAAACGAGACTCCGAATTCCGATACGCAGTTTGCAGTGGGAATTGATGAATTTCAAGTTTTAAATGAAGTTTTCGAGATTTTGTTCACCGAAAATAGAAGTTTATTAACTACATACAAGACAAATTAGCATTTGAAAACAAAATGGCTTGCTAGAAAAAAAAACCTGAACCAAAAAGTAAGTTGATAAAACCAAAAAACATTTTTCATTCATTTGAATATCCTATCTTGTATTTCTTCGCCGAAAGTTGTCCAAAGTTGGAGAAAGTTGTTGGGGAAAGTTTCTCGAAAGTTTCTCGAACCGTATACAGTAGTCATCACTTTCAGCAGTTTCTGTGTAAATTTTGCGTAGATCACAGTTTATTTATCTCTCAAATCGTATTTCTGTTTTATTGTTATCTACAAATACATTGTGATCTACGTGTGATCTACAAAAACAAACGCCTCTTGCATTGTTTTTTAATCTTGTCGTCTATACTACACACACACACACACGTCTCCCATCCGGAATGATACTTGGCACAGTGCCCGCAGTGTTGTGATCTCTGCGCAACATGGCCCTCTTCCTCCCTCTCTCGGCGTCTCTCACAATAGAGTGCTGTCTGCAGACCGTTGTGGTGCACAGTTTTTTTTTATTGTTTTCTGCTTTCAAATCCTTGTTGCTTTCATATTTTCTGCTCGTTTCTTTTTCCATAATTGAAAACTGTTTATCGAAATAATCTTTTGTAGCTTTGCAAAGTTAAACATGTTTCATTTTTTCTCACAAATTCCGACAGAAATTTCATTTACTTTCAGTGACCACCACGCCAGTACAAGTACCAGCTCGCATGACTAAAGGAAGTTCTGATAAAGACAATGGATACGAAAACATCAGATAATCGTAGTTTGGATCGGAATTGAGTGATGACATGTTTGAGGTATTGCGCATGTGTCTTCTGCCACATTTTAACAATTTTTAATTTAGGAGGACATCTACATGACACATAGAAGTTTGTCAATCTGTTGTCAAGACTCCGACTACAATTGCACCATATGAAAATTTTGGCGAGAGAAATGAAAAACAGACGTACTGGTTAATGGCCGACTGTTGTCGATGTGGTCCGAAGAACTCTATTTATTGAAAGTCCTGAAAGACTAGGGTGAGTTTCAGCTTGTTTAAAAGAATACATATATTTACCGAGGGGAATTTGAAATAATTTTGTTATGTATTTCAGCTCCGGAAACAGTTTTTGCAATCAGAAGATCCCTGGAATTCCTTAGAACACTCGCTCCACATGCAAATTGTCGTCGTTTTGAAGGAGTCATTATTGGAAAACGGGAACACTCGTGGTGGATCTCTTCGAAATTGCATTGCCGCGGTGGGTTTAATGAAAAATATCGGAAGTGCATACTACACTGGGTCATTTTGTAGACTTGTTGGTGGGCATTTAGGGGGGGGGGCGGCTTCCTCCGAGCCTGCTGTGCCTACCTAATAGGCATCTTATCAGTCAAAAATCCGATAACACTTGCTCTAAATGGAAAGATGGAGGACACAGGCGAGAGTGGCTTGAGTCCTGGATCCCCCGAAGTTTGAATATTCAAAAATGGAAGAATTGTCACATTTCCTTTTCTTGTTCCTTATTTGCTTTGATTTGGGGTTCCGCTTTCGATATTCCAGTTCTATTTTAATAGTAGTAATAGAGTGCCACGGATTTTGGGTTTGGTTCATAGTTTTATCCGCTTGAGCGGGGGTTAAAAAGTGAAGGCTAGCATGCACAGCGTGCTTCCGGATACATCTCCACGCTTTCCAAATACAGGTGGAGTATTCCCTGTTAATTTTGCCGTATAGGATCATCATTGATTGACCACATCTAATTCTGGGCAATTTCACTCATGTGTTCCTGGGCAACTCTTTTTATTTTTCTGCTAATTCGGGGGAAGGTCCTAGAATACTATTGACTTGTGAACTGTTTATGATCCTTCTGGCAAACTTACTGTGGTTTTCCGTTTGTATGTCCTTCGTCGACAAGAGCAGGACAATCCAACCGTTGATTGCGCTCGAGGTGTTATCCGATGGTGGTTCTCGAGGCCCACTCAACACTCATTCGAGTGGCCTTCTAGTCTTCAAATGTTCCGTTGTATTTTGATGTGTTGACATTGATGTAATTTGATGGTTGGTGATGCCATCAGAACTTTGAAAATTAGTTTACACTGTGCTCTTTCATTGATATATCGAGCCGAAACTGTAGTTTTAAAAAGAATTGGGATCGAAATCACTAGTCATCGGTTGGTATTTTAGTGAAATTCATACGCTGTCTTTCATTTGGGGTTCCTTTTTAAAATTTCAGTTTTATATTGATGTAGAGTGATTGGAGTCGCCGTGAGAACTTTGAAAATAAGTTTACACTGTGCTCTTTCATTGGTATATCGAGCCGAAACTGTAGTTTTGAAAAGAATTGGGATAGAAATTGTTTTTTTTTTCTTTTTTTTTTTTCTTATTTTTAATAACGTGAGGAAAATTGACTTTTACTTTTTCTCTAATGGTATTGAGGACTGCAAAGGTCACTTCTAAACACACTCCCAGCCTTGACTACCTTTGCTCATTGACTACCTCATATCATTGACTACCTTGTACTTTAGATTAAGATATACAACTTTGTAGTTTATTACTTTGTCTTAAAAATTTTCCCACGGAGATATCAGCATCCGAAGTGAGTGCGTTTTTTGAGCTTAGGGGTTCTACTTTACCTCAGGTTTTCGTCTGCAATAGTGTGCAGAACATCCAAACTAGAAAAACGACAAAAATTGCACTTTTCTATAATATCTGATCAAATTTTGAAAAATTTTCAAAAAAATAAATTTTGGAAAATTTTATTAGATAGAGGTAGTCAAAGAGCATTTGAAGGTAGTCAATGAGCATTTATACATCAGATCTCATCTCCATTTTTTCCGGAATTTCAGGAAATGAGAAAGTGCACGACCTTCTTAGACATCAAAAAGTAACATGTTTTTGAAAATTCTGATTTTTTAGCGAAAAAAACTGAAAATTCTGAAAAATTAGATAAAGGTAGTCAATGAGCAACTGAAGGTAGTCAATGAGCCGAAAGGTAGTCAATGAGCAAAAGGTAGTCAATGAGCAAAGGTAGTCAAAGAGAAGGTAGTCAATGAGTGTTTGCCTTTTTTTTTGGGCAAAAAAAAAATTTTCTCTGAAAACGTTCGAAACCTTTGAAAATTGAAAAAGGGAAATTTTGTTGTGTATGCAAATCAATTTTGAGTCCTCTAACTTTAAAAATAACCATTTTAGAGGAGTTTCAAATTGTGATTTTTTGCCATAAATTGGCCATTTTTGCCACTTTTTAATAGTTTTTGATTGATTTTCTAAATTTCTATTATTAAATTCAGCATGTATGAATTACCCGTTTGGTGGGCCAAATATACAAATTAGGCAAAACAGATTGACAATAAAATATTTATTATATATCTATTGTATCCTATACACACGGGAAACCTTGATAAAAAAGGTTGAATTTTTGGAAATTTTGGAGATAAAAAAAATTATTTCCTTAATTTTCAAAATTCGAAATCCGCTTCGAGATATTCGAAAAATACTCGAAATTTTGAAAAAATTGGTACTGAAATTAATTTTCCGGAAATTTTTTGAAAAATCAAACAAAAAAAATTAAAAATTTCAAATTTTTTCCAGAAGTTTGAATTTTTTAATTCGAAAAAATATGGTTTTCGAATTTAAAAAATGAATATTTTCGAGATTTTTTGGAATTCTCAAATATAGGTAGGTTAAAACTTAAATTTAATCTATGAAAAGTTCGAATTAACATCGTAAATTCTACATTTTGAAAACACATAAAGAGCGAATTAAATATTTAAAATTCCAAAAAATAATTTTTTTTTTCTACAAATTCGACGATTCATTCTTCTTCTCCTCTCCACTACTACTGCCTCCAATCCACTTGAAAGTCTCAAAATGCGGATTCTCAACGACTCCATCCTTGCAAAGCTTCTTCAGCACGAGCTTCACATTGTTCAACGCAGCCAGTCGTACAGCCCACGGCGAGTCAGCATAAACCTGATTAGTCACATCCATACTGGTGATCTCCTCGTGCTCTTTGAGCACTTTGATAATCTCGCGTTCTCGTTTCATTCGGTGCTCGATGTACTCGTCAACCTTCTCCACGACCTTATCGATAACCGGACCATGACCCGGATAAATCCTTGTCGCATTGAGATCCTTGATCTTTTGCAGTGAAGTCATATAGTCATGAAGATCCTCGAAGACGGTAGTTCCCTCGCCGAGGATGCAGTCTCCACTGAACAATGCTCGTTCCTCTTGGAGCCACAGAGAGAAGTGATCGGCGGTGTGGCCTGGAGTGGCGATTAGTCTGGAAATTTAATGTTTAAAGATGGACTAGCTTAAAGGTGGTGTAGTCGAATTTTTTTTAATTTCTTTATTGGACTCAAAATTGTCTGAAAACACCGAATTTTTGTTTTTTGATCCCAGCCCTGAAACTGTGGTATTAACTGTAGTAGCATAGCTCTTTTTCAAAAAATTGAATTGCCATGAGAAATTTTTTTTTGGAAATTTCAAGATATATCAATTTAGCCTTTCTTCGAGTTATTTTAAAGGTGGTGTAGTCGAATTTTTTTTAATTTCTTTATTGGACTCAAAATTGTCTGAAAACACCGAATTTCATAATGAAACTTCTTGAAAACTTTTCAAAAAAAAGTTATGGCCTCTTGAAAAATGGCCTAAAATTAGTGAAAATTTGAAATTTGACCGACTTATCATTGTCGCAGCGGCTGGAAACAATTTTTTTTTGAAATTGTCGTCTAATTTTGGCTATACAGGTCGATTATCTTGCGTTTTCAGCTTTATTAAGGTATTTGAAAGTCGATGGACGAAGAGATTTGTCAAATTTTTTTCATCAATTCTCTTCGTCCATCGACTTTCAAATACCTTAATAAAGCTGAAAATGCAAGATAATCGACCTGTATACCCAAAATTAGACGACAATTTCAAAAAAAAATTGTTTCCAGCCGCTGCGACAATGATAAGTCGGTCAAATTTCAAATTTTCACTAATTTTAGGCCATTTTTCAAGAGGCCATAACTTTTTTTTGAAAAGTTTTCAAGAAGTTTCATTATGAAATTCGGTGTTTTCAGACAATTTTGAGTCCAATAAAGAAATTTAAAAAAATTCGACTACACCACTTTTAAAATAACTCGAAGAAAGGCTAAATTGATATATCTTGAAATTTCCAAAAAAAAATTTCTCATGGCAATTCAATTTTTTTGAAAAAGAGCTATGCTACTACAGTTAATACCACAGTTTCAGGGCTGGGATCAAAAAACAATAAGTGTTTCGTTTTGATTTTGGACCAAGAAAAATTGAAATTTGGGAAAAATCAAAAAAAAACCAACAAAAAATTTGATACTTGAATTAATTTTTTTACCGTGAAAAATGCATTTTTTTTTGGTTTTTCGGTCTTAAAAAAACAAACAAAAAAATCAATTTTTCGTTACAATGGCAAAAAAATTCAAAAAAAAATCCCAGCCTTGTACAATACCACTACAGTACCCCCTATAATAATACTATAGTGCAACTACAATATACCTACAGTACACGTACAAAATAGCTATAGTACCAGTACACTTACAGTACTACTGTACTACTGTACCCCTACAGTACTAATGCAGCACACCTTCGGAACTTCTACAGTACCTCCGTAGTACCACTACAGTACCCCTATAATACTACTACAATGTCCCTACATTACCCCTACAGTACTACTACTACTACAGTATTGCTACCATTACGGCACTACTGTACTAACACATTTTTTTGGAACAAACGTTCAAAAAATTTTGTATTCATAAATTCCTTTTTGAAAAAAAATATGGATCCTTTTTTTTTTTGAGAATTTCAACAAAAAACTGAGATTTCAAGGTATTTTTTGAGGAACATTAATTGTTAAGGTTTTTTCCTTATTATTTTCGGAGATTTTCGACAAAAATTAGGAATTTAAAAAATCGTCCCGGAAAAAAAAATAATATAGAAAATTTCAAAGGAATTTAAAATCAAAAATTCTTAAAAATAACAGATGGTAACTGAAATTGCATTTAATTTGAAATTTCAGAAAATTCCAATTTTTTCCAAATTTTCACAACAAAAAATCGATTTCTAGCAGTACCCCCTACAACACTACTCATTTAAAAAGACACAATTAATTTGTTTCTAGAAATACAGTACTACTACAGTACCCCAATATCACTACTTCAGTACCCACCCCTCCCAATATCACTACAGTACCCCTGAAGTACTCCTACAGTAACCCTATAATACTACTACAGTACAACCGAAATATACCTACAGTACCTCTACAAAACTCCTTCACTACCCATATAGTACTACTAGAGTGCCCCTACGGCACTATTACAGTACTCCTATAATATACCTACAGTAACCCTACACTATCACTATAGTACTACTAAAGGAGGACTAACGGTTCGAACGATTTTGAACGTATAGACCCAAATTGAGCTCAAATGAACGAATTTCGTAATGAAACTGCTCAAAACAATTTTCAAACATTTTTTATGGCGGTTCAAAATTTTGAAAAAATTACACTGATTTTACCTAAAATCATGAGTTTTTCCCATTTTTTCGTGTCACATCTGTCCGAAGTTGGATTTTTTGGAATTATCGTCCTTTATTGCATATATTGGCAATTAATCTCATTTAATTTCGTGGATTAAAGTACATTTAAAGCCGATAGGTAACCAATTTCGATGATTTTTGGTTACCTAACGGCTTTAAATGTACCTTAATCGACGAAATTAAATGAGATTAATTACCAATATATGTAATAAAGGACGATAATTCATTTTTTCAATTTTTTCAAAATTTTGAAACGCCATAAAAAATTTTTGAAAATTGTTTTGAGCAGTTTCATTACGAAATTCGTTCATTTGAGCTCATTTTGGGTCTATACGGTCAAAATCGTCCGAACCGTTAGTCCTCCTTAATGCTACAGTACATACCTACAGTGCACCTACAGCGGAACTACAGTATCCCTACAGTACTACTACGGTTTTTTTCTAATAAAACCAATTCTCTAATGATAAATGCTCACTTCAGCGTGGCTCCATCAACTGCAACCTCAAACCCATCGTCAACATAATGAAATCTCTCGACACCCTCATCCTTGTCCCGTTTCATTTTATAAATAGGTATCTTCTTTTTATCCAAAATCTCATCAGTAATATTATCGATTCCACCAACATGATCGCCATGCCAATGCGTAATAACGATATATTCAATGTGGGAATTCGTAGATGCGAGAACTGATTTCAGTGCCGAAATGTACTCGGTGACGTTCGGCTCACCAGTGTCCACGAGGATTTTTCTGAAAGAAAAAATTTGATTAGAAATTAAAAATTTTCAGAATATTGCTGCCTACTTTGCACCAGTGCCCAGTAGATATGTATTAGTTCCTTGAAGAGTGAAGGGGCCGGGATTGTGGCCGAGAATTCTGGTGACCGCGTCGGAGAGCTTCTCGATGGGCTCCACGTGAGTGAGGCTTGGCATGGCTCTGAAAAAAAGAATTTCGAGATTTTCAGAGAAGTTTTGAAAAAAGTGTAGTGCTTTATGCAAAATTTGTGATTTTTTTTGCAGAGTAAATTCGAAACTGCAATTGCCCGAAAATCAAAACCAGCGCTACATTAGTCAGTTAAAGAGATACTGTAGTTTTCGCAACGAGATATTTTGCGCGTCAATTATGTTGCGCAATAGATTTCAGTTTTAGTTTCGGTTATTTCGATATATTTTAAATAATTTAATTCTTTAATTCCTAAATCTAGTCATAATCTAGTCTAAATCTACTCCAATCAGTGTTGTTTTACGCAGCTAGCTGTCGATTTACGGAGACTTTTTTTTCAATTTTTGCCAACTTTTACAGGTTCTGATTGTTAATAAATGCACAATTTTTTTAAATAATACAAAACTTTACAACCAATTTGATTTAACTTTTTTTCCGGAAAAATTACTGAATTTCGAGACATTGTTTCAAATGGGAAACTATGAAGAATTAAAGAAAACCAACTGAAAAGTGATCGATAATCGTTCTGTGACTTGTTTCGTCTATCTCTCTCTCTCTTTCTAAATTTCCCTTATTTTCGGAACACTGTAGTCAGTTGGCTACACTTAAATGATGATGTTTGCCAATTTCTAGGTGTCAGCCAATGGAATTTTGCAATTTTGTGACTTGGGCGATAAGTCAGAATGTATTGATAATGCAATTGTATAGTACAATGCAATTTCTGGCAAATCGGCAAATTGCGGGAATTGAAAATTTCCGGCAAACCGGCAAATTGCCAGAATTGAAAATTTCCGGCAAAAAGGCAAATTGCCGGAATTGAAAATTTCCGGCAAATCGGCAAATTGCGGGAATTGAAATTTTCCGGCAAATCAGTATATTGCCAGAATTGAAAATTTCCGGCAAAAAGGCAAATTGCCGGAATTGAAAATTTCCGGCAAATCGGCAAATTGCGGGAATTGAAATTTTCCGGCAAATCAGTATATTGCCGGAATTGAAAATTTCCGGCAAACCGGCAAATTGCCGGAATTGAAAATTTCCGGCAAATCGGCAATTTACAATGTTTGTTAAAAATTTTTTAAAGCCCCCTAAAACTAATAAATATTCAAAAAAAAGTAGTCTTCTTAAAAAATTCAGAGAAAATTCAGAAAAAAAAATGTCTTTATTAGGGAACAAATTTTGGTATCATTGTAGGTTTACGCAGCTGGATGTCGATTTACGAGCGGAATTTTTTTTCAATTTTTCTCAGATTCATGAGAAACAATATCATACATCCTGGAAAATAGTTTTTTTTTAATCATGGCATTGTAGATTTACGCATCTCTGTGTCGATTTACGAGCACTGGTTTTTTTCAGAATTTAGGAATTAAATTATTTATTTAAAAATTGAATAATTTAAAAATATTATCAATTAACACAACAATTTCTAAAAGTCAGAAAAAACCTCGTAAATCGACACAAGCAGTCAGAATTCACCAAAAAATGAGCTCGTAAATCTACACTGGCATCCGAAATTTTGACTTGAATTTAAAAAATAACTGAACACAAGCTCGTAAATCGACACAAAAAGCCGGAATTTCTAATTTTCTACTATTCTCGTAAATCGACAGAAAACCGAAATTTCGAAAATTCAGGAAAAAGATCAAAAAAAAATTCGTGGAAAAATCCTGAAAAAGCTCGTACATCGACACAAAGAGGCAAAATTTACCAAAGAATTAATGAGCTAGTAAAACTACACAAAGAGCTGAAATTCCTAATTTTCTTTGTCATTCTCGTAAATCGGCACAAAACCGAAATTATGAAAATTCAAAAAAAAAATCGTCGAGAAAGCCTGGAAAAGCTCGTAAATCGACACAAAAAGCCGAAATTTTGAAAAAAAAAACTTTCGCGCCAAGACCCCGAATTACAAACCAACCTATGTGCCTTTGAATTAACCAAATAGGCAACACCGGCGTATGCGAAATCCGTATAAAAACGAAGCATCGTCCAGGCTCGTCCAACGTACGCCGTCATCGTGTTCTGAATTACGAGATACTCATCTATGTTTCCGCCCCCGCCTCTGGGTGATTCAGAAATATAGGTCATTAGGTCGTTTTAGGACCAATTTTCATGGAAAATCGATCGGATAGAGAAAAATGGATTAAAAATGGTAGAAATTTAATTAAAATTTCAAAAAAAAACATTAACAATGGTGACAGGAGAGGATTGACGATATTAAATTAAAATAGTTTTTAAAAATTGGGAGCTGAGGAAAAAAAAGAAAAAAATATTCAAAACAAAAAAAAACTAAAAACTAGGTAATGATAAAAAGTCGCTGGAAATCGATTTTTATGGAAATTTGGATAAAAATTGGAAATTTTAGGATTTTTCCGAAAAATTTCGAGAATTTTAACAAAAATAGGATTTTTTGGAGAAAAAATTCAGTTTTTTTTCCAAAATTTTGAGAATTTTTGCAAAAATCTGGGAGTTTTAATCAAAAAGTTGAAATTTTTTCTATTTTTCCAAAATTTTTGAGAATTTTCGCTAAAATCTGAAATTTTTAATTAAAATTTTTATTTTTTTCAGTTTTTTTGGGATTCTCAAAAAAATGTTCGATAAAAAAATCGAATTTTTAGAATTTTCACGATTTTTCAAAATTTTTGACTTTTTCTGTAAAATCGGGAATTTTTAATTAAAAAGTTCAAACAATTTTCTGTTTAGCTGAATTTTTTGGATAAAAAATTTAATTTTTAGAATTTCCAGGATTTACCAATTTTATCGGGAATTTCAACAAAACGCTATAATTTTAAGAAACTTTTCTATAATTTTTTTTTGAAATTCCGGAAATTTCAGTATTTTTGACTGAAAAAGTTTTTAAAAAAATTACTAAAAACTAAAATTTCTGAATTTTTCTAAATTTTCCAAAATTTTTCAACTATTCGCAAAAAAATCGATTTCCAGGCGAAAAAAAAACAAACTAAACAATTTTACAAATATAAGGGGAGTAAAATGAGAAAATGTGGCTAGACTGTAGCATTTGATAACAACAGAAACGAACAAATCGGTATTATGGGGAAAAAAAGTCAAGTGTTAGACGGTAGAAAAATGAAATTTTGAGCAAAAATGTGGGTCCCGCAACGATTTGTGAGGGGGGGGGGGGGGATACTGTAGTTTGACCTAATTCATCGTGAAAATGGTGTGCTGAATGCCGAAATTCATTTTGAAATTTGTGAGAATTTTGAGCTCCGTCTGAAGTCGTTCGATTTTCAACTGTACTGCCTGACTGTACTCGCGGCTTTCCGATTGTGAACGAATTTCGTGCTCTTTTGTGCTGAAAATAGGAAGGTAGAATTGAGAATTTAAAAAAAAAAATATTTTTGAAAAAATGTTTTCAAAAATTTCAAAAAAACATTTTTTGTTGGAATTTTTACTAATTTGAGAGAAATTCGGAATTTTTTATAAAGCTCATTTCTTCCCGCAATTTAATATTGGTTTTACCAAGAAAAGTAAGTATAAATTGCAATTTTTGAAAATTGGCGAAAAAATAATTTGTAAATTTTTTTAGAACTTCAGATTTTCCAGATTTCCTGTTCAAAATATTAAGAAATTTTTTTTCAGAATTTTAAAATTTTGAAAATTTCAACAAAAAACTGTGCTTTTATAAGATTTACAGAATTTTTAAGCTTTTTCGTTAAAAAACTTATTTTAAAATTTTTCTAATTGTAAGAAAAAATAAATTTCATACAATTTCAGGCTTTTTTCTCGAAAATTAAAAAAAAAAACTGGGATTTTAAGAAATTTGTCTGAAAAAAATTCGGCAAATTTTCGATTTTCCGGAAATCGATTTCGGCAATTTGGAAAATTTGTCAGAAATCTTTAATCTCCGGAATTTAAAATCGGCAAATTTTCAAATCCGGCAGTTTGCCTATGATTTGCCGGAAATGATAAATTCCGGCAATTTGCTTATTTGCCGGAAATTATAAATTCCGGCAATTTGCTTATTTGCCGGAAATTCTTAATTTCGGCAATTTGCCGATTTGCCGGAAATTATAAATTCCGGCATTTTGCCGATGATTTGACGGAAATTATAAATTCCGGCACTTTGGCGATTTACCGAAAAGTTTCAATTTCGGCACTTTGCCGATTTGCCGGAAATTTCCGTTTTTTCCCGAAAAATTTGCCGGTAAATTTCATTTTCGCCAAATGCCGTTTCGCTGATTTGCCAGAAATTTCCAATCGGACAATTTTCCGATAATTTGCCGGAAATTTTCAATTCCAGAAATCTTTAATTGCCGGAATTTAAAACCGGCAAATTTTTAAATATTGCCAATTTGCCGGAACTGTTCAATTCCGGCAATTTGCCAATTTGACTGGACTTATAAATTTTTTAACTTTTTTGAAATTTTCAGTTGAAAACGATTTAATAATTTTTAATTTTTTTCCAAAATTTTAGACGTTTTTTTTTTTTTTTTTTTTCAAAATAATTAAATTAATTTAAAACGCACATAGCATAGCTATCAAACCAGTTCAACTTGAAAAACGAATCCCATCCATCAAAAATATGCAACAAAAACGCGACACCAGCCGCAAAACCATCATCAGTAACGACAAGATCCTTATTATGCTTCAGAGCATACGTTTTCTTCACTCGATTCTCATGAGCCATCATATAATTAATATGAGATAAGGTAAGTGCTGGAATAATTCCATGGAAGTAGTCCAATACTTGAACTCGATCCTCAGGAAGTTTCGATCTCATCAAAAGACTTTTAAATTCGACACACATCATTTTAGTGTAATTCCGATGCTCGGCGACTCGTTCGAACATTTCTTTAACCAAACCGAGCCGATACGCCGCGTGCATTTTTGTAGAGTTAATTGGGCAGTCGGGGCGATTCGTGAAGATCAGTGATCGGGTATTGGATTCCAGGTCGTCCATGTATTTTTTCACTTGGGGGAATAGATCCTGACGGGTTAGGCCGTTCTCGCGGGCCGCTTGGCACAACATTCGGACTAGGGAGATCGCGTTGCCGATCTGCAAGTTTTAAAGGGGGAGTAGAGTTTGTGGGGAAATATATGTTTCTGACTCTAATTTTGCCCCTGATGCCGAATATCGATGTGAAAAAATTCAAAAAAATTTCCCTGATTTTATATTAATTTTTAAAATCCGAAAATTCATTGGATGCCTATATGTGAGTTTTCAAACGCTGAATTTTCCCGCCAGAGACGCCCCGCCCACGAAACCGTGCCGCAAGTGTGGGTTTACGAGATGAATATTTTCCTTCCATTTTTATTTGATTTTATACCGATTTTCGTCGATTTTTCTCATTTTTTCGCTGTTTTATATTGAAATTTTTGTTATTTCTCTTAAATTATGCCTTTCTATTGATGAAATACACAAAATTCCATGAAAAATTCCATTTTCAGCACAAATTCGACGGGAAACGAGGAAAATCGCGGAGACACGACGATTTTTTGGAAAGTGAGTACTTCTTATAGAAAATATTATTTGAAAAACAATTGAAAAGTAAGAATCGCTAAATAATTAAGCCTAAAACATCCTAAAAATCATCAGTATGTCGATTTATTCGGCAAATATATTACTATCGTAATAAATTAAATTAAACTTCCTATTTTAATCCTAGTGCTTATTAATAGTCTCTTTACAAATCTCAATAACGAAAGTTCTCCACATTAATACAAACATTTAACATTTCAGTTATCCGGAACACGTTGATTCGTCGCGCTCCCGAGGACAATCTTCGATTTTTGTAGTTTTTTTTTGTAAAGTTTATTGAATATAAACAGTCTTATAATAAATTTACTTGTTTTGTCTAAAAAACAAAAGCACTACACACGAATAAGTAATAGATTTATTGTCCACGGTTGCCTCCACCTTGTTTCCCGTCGAATTTGTGCTGAAAATGGAATTTCTCATGGAATTTTGTGTATTTCATCAATAGAAAGGCATAATTTAAGAGAAAGAACAAAAATTTCAATATAAAACAGCGAAAAAATGAGAAAAATCGACGAAAATCGGTATAAAATCAAATAAAAATGGAAGGAAAATATTCATCTCGTAAACCCACACTTGCGGCACGGTTTCGTGGGCGGGGCGTCTCTGGCGGGAAAATTCAGCGTTTAAAAACTCACATATAGGCATCCAATGAATTTTCGGATTTTAAAAATTAATATAAAATCAGGGAAATTTTTTTGAATTTTTTCACATCGATATTGGGCATCAGGGGCAAAATTAGAGTCAGAAACATATATTTCCCCACAAACTCTACTCCCCCTTTAATGAAGAAAAATCGAGATTTTTGTGTTTTTTTTTTTTGATTTTTTTTGTAGATTTGTAGATTTTTCTGGGAAAAAAATTTCATACCTCTTCTCCAAAAATTTTTGATTTTTTATTTCCGGCAATTTCGGTAATTTGCCGGTTTTGTGAATTTCCAACAATCGGCACACAATTGCCAAAAAAAACTCGCAAAAAAATTATCTACAAATTTTAATTTTTTTCAGTTAGAAAGGACCGAATAATGGTTTTTCGAGTTTTTCGAAATATATGGATGATTTTTTTTTGAAAAAAAGGTTAAATTTTGCTGCTTTCTGTGATTTTTCCAAATTTTTTAACTAAAAACTAATTTTTTTACTGTGAATATATTATTGAAATCTAACAGATACATAGCCGGTTTGCCGGAAATGTTCCATTCTGGCAATTTGACGATTTGCCGGAATTTTTCATATTCGGCAATTGCCGTTTCTTCCGAAAAATCGGCAAATTGGCGATTGGCCGGAAATTTTCAATTATGGCATTTTGCCGGAAATTCCAATTCCGGCAATTGTCGTTTTTTCCGAAAAATCGGGAAATCGGCAAATTGCTGGTTTGCTGAATTATCGGACATTTTCCATTCCGGCAATTTGCCAATTTGCCGGAAATTCCAATTCCGGCAATTGCCCGCTTTGCCGGAAATTTCAATTCCGGCAATGTTCCGCTTTGCCGGAATTTTTCATATTCGGCAAATGCCGTTTCTTCCGAAAAATCGGCGATTGGCGGGAAATGTTCAATTCCGGCAATTTGCCAGTTTTCCAGAAATTTCAATTCCGGCAATTGCCGTTTTCCTAAAATTTCGGTAAATCGGCAAATTGCTGGTTTGCTGAATTATCGGAAATTTTCAATTCCGGCAATTTGCCGTTTTGCCGGAAATCTCAATTCCGGCGAATTGCTGATTTACCGGAATTTTTCATTTTCGGCAATTGCCGTTTTTCCGAAAAATCGGGAAATCGGCAAATTGCTGATTTGCCGAATTACCGGAAATTTCAATTCCGGCAATTGCCGTTTTCGTAAAATTTCGGTAAATCGGCAATTGCTGGTTTGCTGAATTATCGGAAATTTTCAATTCCGGCAATTTGCCAACTTTCCGGAAATCTCAATTCCGGCAATTTACCGATTTTTTTCAGTTTTCTTGAAAATTCAGCGAACTCCAATAGGCATAGACTTTTCAGTTTTAGTCCATTTTCCTGATTACCTGCGTGATAATCAACCGAAATTTGTCAAAATACGTATAGAGCATCTCATTCGCCGCCGCCGCCGAAGCCGTCGCCGAGCCGCCATTTGTGCTCCCACCACCCACGTGAGCTCCTTGAGCTCCCACCATCTGGTGTCTGGCGAGATTTTTGAGCACATTTGCCGCCCACGACGCTTTATACTGCGACTTCTTCTTTCCATCCGGTGATGATTTGTTGGCTTCCATCTCGTGAAGGTATTTGAGCACCTGACAACGTACGGTTTCTTCAGACAAGAAGCTTAAAAATGTCTGAATTTTATTGCGAATAAACTGGTAGGCCGCGTTGATCGCTGTTGGCAAAATGCCAACTCCATGCTTTCGGAGAGCAGTTTTGAAATCTTCAAGCCGGATTACATGAAGCTTCTTGGAATCAGAAGCTTTTTCAATAAATAGGTATCCTTGACTGAAATAGCAGTAATTTGTCACGAAATGTGTGAAATTCTGCAAAAGATCCATAATTGCGACGGTCTCATCGATATCCGATTGTGGAAGATCCGGATCCAGAAGCACGAGGCCATACTTCCGTTTTGCAATCTGTTGCATACGGGTGTAGACCTTCGCGTTGTTCGGTGCAAGGATTTCCAGAGAGTACCAGTGCTCTTCGAGCCAGCTTCGGAGGCTTTCTGCAGAAAAATATATGATTATAGACAGAAAATTAGTAGCGAATTTCGATTGTTTTTTAGAGTAGAGAATCGCAAAATTAAAACAAAAATTTTCATTTTCTAATCAAAATTGCCGTTTTTTTTTTTTTAATAAATCTATAGTTTTTTCGTTTTTTCCTGAAAAATTTCCGCATTTCTTCCGATTTTCCATTTTTCGATTTGCCGAAAATTAAAATTTACGGCAAATCGGCAAGCCGGCAATTTGCCGATTTGCCGAACTTGCCGGAAAACGACAATTGCCAAAAATGAAAAATTCCGGCAACTCGACAAATTACCGAAATTGAAATTTCCGACAAACCGGCAATTTGCCGAAATTGAAGATTTCGGTCAAACCGGGAAATTGCCGGAATTGAAAATTTCCGGCAAATCAGCAAACCGGCAAATAGCCGGAATTAAACATTCTCCGGCAAATCGGCAATTTGCCAAAAATAAAAATATTCTGCAAATCAGCAATTTGCCGATTGCCGGAAAATCGGCAGTTGCCCAAAATGAACATTTCCGGCAAACAATTTCTACGAATTTATAGCGAATTTATAATTTTAATTATTTGTATTTGAACGACATTTTTCATCAAAAAATTTTCGGTCGAATTTATTTTTCTGAAAATCAATATTTTTACCTGCAATCGGAACCACTGTAGTAGCCACCTGGAATTTCTGCACAGTTTTTATCAAATATCCAAAGTATTCCATTTCCTCGTCCGGCGCACCGTCTTGTTCACTGAAAAGAGAGCAAGTATTTAAATTTCTAGATTCAGAATAATGATGCTTACGTTTTTCCTACCGCAAGATGTGTGTTCGCCTGAATTCGGAGGTCCAAATCGATTTGAGCGCCCATTTTTACGATCAGAGTCTGCAAAAAAATTATAATTTTGTTAAAATTTTTTTTTTTTTCACTAGATGAAATTAATTGTTGTTTCAAAAATCCCAATTTCCATGCAAGAATTACATATTACGGGAGCACAAAATTCTGAGAATGCGTATTGCGCAACATATAGCAACATATATGTACGAAAAAACAAAAGAAACTTGAATATCGCTATCACAATTCGAACGAAAAAAAATCGATCTACCTAGTAAATCGACACGCAATTTTCTGAACGAATTTCAAAAAAAAATTGTGACAGCGATATTCAATTTTGGTTTGTTTTTTTTTCATACTGTTTTGTCATTTTTGTGATTTCTTTTAATATTTTATCGATTAATAAACGGCTTCCGTAAATCGACACAAGCGCTACAGTACTCATTTAAAGAGTTACTGTAGTTTTCGCTACGAGATATTTTGCGCGTCAACTATGTTGTTTAATACGCATTCTAAGAGTTTAGTGTTTCCGTATATAATATAGCACATTACATTCATGATAGTCTCCTTTAATTTCGTGAGTATTTGCATCGATTGTCCCGTGATTTTGGCGCCTTCCATAAATCCACCGAGAGCACTTGTGAAGCCCTGCAAAAGTTTGGAAAATTTAGATTTTTTTAATTGGAATTATTAATCAAAATTTGGGAATCTTCAAGGTTTTCAGACTTTTTAAGACTTTTTAATATTTGAAACAATTTTTTTACACAGTTTTTTTCATTAATTTTTTATTGTAACTATATTTTAATTGCTTTTTTGTTAATTTTTAAAGTTTTTTGTTTTTTAAAACATTTTTCGCAATTTTTTAAATTTCTTATTGTACGTGTGATTTAAATTTTTTTTTTGTTAATTAAAAAAAAATTTGCAATTAAAAATTTTTTATTATTTGCATATTTTTTAAACTGTGTTATTTTTTTTTAAACCACGAGATTTCCGATTTTTCTTTAATTTTTATTTAATTTAAAAAAAAAAAACCAACCTCAATACTCTCAACATCGGGTTTTCTGTAGGTCAACGCGTCGAAATACATGTGCGGGAGCCAACTATGACTGAGCAAGAGTCCTGTGAATGCGGCTCTGCAGGAAAATTATTAAAATTATTTTAATTTTGGGATATTGGAAAAAAAAACATTTTTTTCCTCTAAAATTGAGCAAAATGTAATTTTTCTGGGGCAAGTTTTGACTTTAAAACTTTAAAAAAAAAATTACGGCTTTTCTGATTTTTTTTTTGAAAATTGGCATTGTAAACTGGGATTTTGTAAGATTTTCGGAATTTTAGGCTATTTTCTAAGAAAAATTGAGTTTCATATAGAATTTCCAGGCCGTTTTGGGTTTTTTCTTGGAAATTTCATTTGGAATTTCAAGAAATTTTTCGGAAAAAAAAAATGAAATTTTCAGTTTTTCTGGGAATTTCAACAAAAACCAAAAAAAAAGCAATTTTTAATCCAAATTTTTCGACTTTTTCAAATACAAAAAAAATGTCGTTTTTCTTAAATCTTTTCGAGAAAAATATTTAATTTTTTCTAATAAATCAGCATTTTTCTCGTATTTTAGTCGTTTTTTTTAAATTTCAACGAAAATCGAGAGTTTTTTTTCAATTTCTAACGAATTTTCCGCATTTTTCTCGGAAAAATTCCTCGAAAACTGAATTTCCGTACTTTTGCAAAAGTTGACGTGGCGAATTGAATGTCTCCAATCGATTCATCAAATCTTGTACTTGTTTCCGATTTGGGCTCGAAATATGTGTCTGAAAATGTATTTTTTTTTCTCAAAATTTTTTCTGATGAGCCAGATTCTACCTCAAGCCGTCCGATTTCATACGCCAAACCGAGCACCACATTTCTCGATGGGATCACTGAAAAAATTAGAGTTTTTTTTTTTTTTGGAAAAAAATCGATAAAGTTTGATTTAGCCTTTTTTTCGGCAACTTGCCGATTTGCCGGATATCATTTTGCCGGAAGTTTGTAGAGGGATTTTTTATAAGATTTTCGACAAATTCGGGAAATTTGGGCCAAAATGCTCATTTTTTGGCTAAAATTCTATTTTTTTCTGAATTTTTTGGGCTAAAATGGTTATTTTTAAAAGAATTTTTGGGCTAGAATGTTCATTTTTCTCAGCATTTTTGGGCTAAAATTCTGTTTTTTTTTCAGAATTTTTTGGGCAAAATGCTAATTTTTCGGACTTTTTGGTCTAAAATTACCAATATTTCAGAATTTTTTGGGCTAAAATGCTCAATATTTTACTCACTTTTTGGGCTGAAATGTTCTTTTTTTCAGGATTTTCTGACCTAAATTGCTCTTTTTTTCAGTATTTGTTGGACTAAAATTACCAATTTTTCGGAATTTTTCAAGCTAAAATTCTCATTTTTTCAGAATATTTTGGGCAAAAATGCTCCTTTTTTAGGGCTAATATGCTCTTTTTTTTCAGAATTTTCATAGCTAAAATGCTCTTCTTTTTCAGTATTCTTTGGGATAAAATTTTCTTTTTTTCCAGAATTTTTCGGGTCGAAATGCTATTTTTTTCAGAATTTTTTGAACTAAAATCACCAATTTTTTGGAATATTTCGGGCTAAAATGCTCACTTTTTTCAGAATTTTTTTGGGCTAAAATTCTTTTTTTTCGGAATTTTTTTTACTAAAATGCTCATATTTTTGGAATAAAATTCTCATTTTGTGGGCTAAAAATGCTCTTTTTTTCAGAATTTTTGTACTAAAATGCTCATATTTTTCGAATAAAATTCTCATTTTTTTTGGGCTAAAATTCTTTTTTTTTCCGAATTTTTTGTACTAAAATGCTCATTCTTTTTGGACTTAAATGCTAATTTTTTTTGGGCTAAAATTCTTTTTTTTCAGAATTTTTGTACTAAAATGCTCATTCTTTTTGGGCTTAAATGCTAATTTTTTTTGGGTTAAAATTCTTTTTTTTCGGAATTTTTTTGGACTAAAATCACCAATTTTTTGGAATATTTCGGGCTAAAATGCTCACTTTTTTCAGAATTTTTTTGGGCTAGAATTCTTTTTTTTCAGAATTTTTGTACTAAAATGCTCATTCTTTTTGGGCTTAAATGCTAATTTTTTTGGGCTAGAATTCTTTTTTTTCAGAATTTTTGTACTAAAATGCTCATTTTTTTGGGCTTAAATGCTAATTTTTCGGGCTAAAATGCTCAATTTTTTCGTTTTCCATAATCCCAATTCCTCACTTTCATTAATACATTGAGCTTCAGCAATATGATAAAAACTGCGTTTCGTCGCCGCCTCAATAACCGAGATATTCTTGCTCTTCGAGCTCACATACGACTTCCTGGCCTCACTGAGAATTCGGAGCATATGTTTCCGCCATTGCTGTCTCGCCAGAAAAGAGCCCTCTTCAATTGTGCTCCAATTGTCGAGCACAAAGAGCTCCAGCCGTTTGACAGTTTCAATAGCTCGGAGAATTGCGTAGGCACTGTTCCGATCGATTTCGATGCGGTTGAAATGATCTTCGCCGCGTTTTGAACGAATTAGAAGGTATAGGTCACGGGTGATTGTTTCCAGAATTCGGATGCACTGCAAAAATTGGAATTTTGTTATTTTTCGGGGTAAATACATGAAAAATCAAGAAATTTTTGGCTGAAAATTGAAAATTTGCTTTTTTTTTCGAAATTTGATGCAATTTTTTTTATTATTAAAAAATAATTGTCAATTATTTAAAACGTTGAAAAAAATGTTTTATGGTGCAAAAATCCGAAAAAAAATTCTAAAATGAGTGTTTTTTGGTATAATTTTTTCGATTTTTTTACTGACAATTTTTTATATTCAAAAGAAATTTTAAATTTTAAATTTTAAAATTTTTTTCACTATTAATTGCAAATTAATTCCATTTCTCGAAATCCTGAAGAAATGTATTTTTAAAAAATGATTTTGGGCTCTAAAAATCGATATTTTCAAGAAATGCTGTGTGTGTTTTTTTTATAATTTTTTAAATTTTTTAAAAAGCGAAATTTCGGGAAATTCTGTAAAATTGCGACTTTCTGGAAAAATAGGTTGGCTAATTTTTTGGGGGTCTTTTTCAAAAATTAATCAATTTTCCTAAGAAAATAAAGTTTGGGCACTGAAAATCGAAATTTTTCTTGAAATTTTCAATATAAATATTGATGAAAATGTTTTTAAAGCGAAATTTGATTTTTTTTTAATATGAAAATTATTCCTCATTTTGAATTTTCTAACAATTTTCAATTTCGATTATTTTGTTGCTAATTTTGAAAAATAATGTTTTTTTTTGTACATTTCTGAATTTTTAAAAATTAAATTTCGGTTTTTTTCGTAAATGTGATTTTTTCAAAAAGTTGTATTTTCTAAAAGTCAAATTTCAGATTTTTTTTTCCGGAATATTCATTTTTTGTTGTTAATTTCGAAAAATACTTTTTTTTTGAGAATTTTGGAATTAAAAATGATTTTATTTTGTAAATTTGTAAATTTCTATTTTATTTTGAAATTTTTTTTCTTGTGAAATTTCTACATTTTTCAAGTTAAAAAAAAAAGATTTTGGGCTCTGAAAATCGATATTTTCAGGAAATGCTGTGTGTTTTTTTTTAATTTTTTAATTTTTTAAAAAGCGAAATTTCGGGAAATTCTAAAAAATTGCGACTTTTTGGAAATATAGGATTCTTTTAAAAATTCGTAGCCTATATTTTTTGAGGGCCTTCTTCAAAAATTAATCAATATTTTTTTGAAAAAAAATTTTGGTCACTGAAAATCGAAATTTATCTTAAAAACTCAATATAAATTTTAATTTTTAAATGTGTTTTACATTTAAAAAACATTGAATTAATTGAAAATTAATCCTCTTTTTGAATTTTTTAACAATTTTCAATTTTTACATCTGTTTTCGAGCTGAATTTTAGGATTTTCATGAATTTTAATAATTAAATTTTTTTTTTCATGTCTAATAATCATAAATTTGAAATGGACAAATTTCTGCAATTTTGCTCAAATTAGGCCATTTTCGAGCTTTATTTATTATTTAATATATATTTATTTTTATCTGATATTTCAGATTTTTTTCCGAAATATTCATTTTTTTGTTGATAATCTCGAAAAAAAAAATTTTTTCGAGAATTTTGGAATTAAAAATGATTTTTTTTGTAAATTGTTTTATTTTGAGTTTTATGTTATTTTGAGTTTTATTTTGAGTTTTATTTTATTTTATTTTGAGTTTTATGTTATTTTGAGTTTTATTTTGAAATTTTTTTCTTGTGAATTTTCTAACATTTTTCAAGTTTTTTTTTCAATTTTTAGACTTTCAAAAAGAGGTAAAAGATTTTTGAAAAAAAAAGGCTTCATTTCTGCTCAAATTAACCCATTTTCAAGCTTTTCCCCCAACTAAAGCACCTTTAAAAAGAGCTCAGAAACATCCAATCCCCATTGTGGCAGCTTCGTAATCGCTTCCGTCTGATCTCTCTTTTTCTGCTGAAATTCGAGCATCCAAGTGCTCGCGTGCTCACAATATTCCTTAACTTCCTTGAGCATCTCATCAGCTCGATCCTTGGAAATTGACGAAGCTTCTTGCACGAGCTTCTTCGCGAAAATCTCAGTTTTCGAGTCGAAAATGTTCTTATTCGAGATCTCGCGCCTCAGAAATTCCATTGGAACGAAGAGCTCTTCGCCGAGCATTCGGTAATACGGGACTTTTTTCGAAGCTTGCACGACTTTTCGAATAAGTGAAGTATCGACGAAATTGGAAAAATGATGGTAATAGTAGACGGTTAGAGCGGATATTCCACAGAAGAATCGGCCATCCGTCGTGCCTTGAGCTGCAAAAAAATTTGGAATTTTTAAATTTCTTATCTTTAAAAAATGTGGAAATTTACTTTTTTGTAAATTTTTTTTTGAAAAATTTACAGCCAAAAGGTGATAATTATTTACATTTCAGCTAAAATTTTGTGAAGTCAACTTTTAAATTTTCAGCGAATTCGGCAAACCGACAAAAGATTTTTCAAATTTGCCGCAACTTTTGGGCAAACGGCAAAGTCGGCAAATTGCCGTTTTTAAAATAAATTTTTAAAAGTTTGGTAATTTATTTTTCGGCAAATCGGCAAGTTGGCAAATTGCCGGAATTGAAAATTTCCGGCAGGTTGGCAAATTGCCGGAATTGAAAATTTCGGGCAGGTTGGCAAATTGCCGGGATTGAAAATTTCCGGCAGGTTGGCAAATTGCCGGAATTGAAAATTTCGGGCAAGTTGGAAAATTGCCGGAATTGAAAATTCCCGGCAAGTTGGCAAATTGCCGGAATTGAAAATTTCGGGCAAGTTGGCAAATTGCCGGAATTGAAAATTTCGGGCAAGTTGGCAAATTGCCGGGATTGAAAATTTCCGGCAGGTTGGCAAATTGCCGGAATTGAAAATTTCGGGCAAGTTGGAAAATTGCCGGAGTTGAAAATTTCGGGCAAGTTGGAAAATTGCCGGAATTGAAAATTCCCGGCAAGTTGGCAAATTGCCGGAATTGAAAATTTCGGGCAGGTTGGCAAATTGCCGGAATTGAAAATTTCGGGCAAGTTGGCAAATTGCCGGAATTGAAAATTCCCGGCAAGTTGGAAAATTGCCGGAATCGAAAATTTCCGGCAAGTTGGCAAATTGCCGGAATTGAAAATTTCGGGCAGGTTGGCAAATTGCCGGAATTGAAAATTTCGGGCAGGTTGGCAAATTGCCGGAATTGAAAATTTCGGGCAAGTTGGAAAATTGCCGGAGTTGAAAATTTCGGGCAAGTTGGAAAATTGCCGGAATTGAAAATTCCCGGCAAGTTGGCAAATTGCCGGAATTGAAAATTTCGGGCAAGTTGGCAAATTGCCGGGATTGAAAATTTCCGGCAGGTTGGCAAATTGCCGGAATTGAAAATTTCGGGCAAGTTGGAAAATTGCCGGAGTTGAAAATTTCGGGCAAGTTGGAAAATTGCCGGAATTGAAAATTCCCGGCAAGTTGGCAAATTGCCGGAATTGAAAATTTCGGGCAGGTTGGCAAATTGCCGGAATTGAAAATTTCGGGCAAGTTGGCAAATTGCCGGAATTGAAAATTTCCGGCAGGTTGGCAAATTGCCGGAATTGAAAATTCCCGGCAAGTTGGCAAATTGCCGGGATTGAAAATTTCCGGCAGGTTGGCAAATTGCCGGAATTGAAAATTTCGGGCAAGTTGGAAAATTGCCGGAGTTGAAAATTTCGGGCAAGTTGGCAAATTGCCGGAATTGAAAATTTCCGGCAAGTTGGCAAATTGCCGGGATTGAAAATTTCCGGCAGGTTGGCAAATTGCCGGAATTGAAAATTTCGGGCAAGTTGGAAAATTGCCGGAGTTGAAAATTTCGGGCAAGTTGGAAAATTGCCGGAGTTGAAAATTTCGGGCAAGTTGGCAAATTGCCGGGATTGAAAATTTCCGGCAGGTTGGCAAATTGCCGGAATTGAAAATTCCCGGCAAGTTGGCAAATTGCCGGAATTGAAAATTTCGGGCAAGTTGGCAAATTGCCGGGATTGAAAATTTCCGGCAGGTTGGCAAATTGCCGGAATTGAAAATTTCGGGCAAGTTGGAAAATTGCCGGAGTTGAAAATTTCGGGCAAGTTGGAAAATTGCCGGAATTGAAAATTCCCGGCAAGTTGGCAAATTGCCGGAATTGAAAATTTCGGGCAAGTTGGCAAATTGCCGGAATTGAAAATTTCCGGCAAGTTGGCAAATTGCCGGAATTGAAAATTCCCGGCAAGTTGGAAAATTGCCGGAATTGAAAATTTCCGGCAAGTTGGCAAATTGCCGGAATTGAAAATTTCGGGCAGGTTGGCAAATTGCCGGAATTGAAAATTTCGGGCAGGTTCGCAAATTGCCGGAATTGAAAATTTCGGGCAGGTTGGCAAATTGCCGGAATTGAAAATATCCGGCAAGTTGGCAAATTGCCGGAATTGAAAATATCCGGCAAGTTGGCAAATTGCCGGAATTGAAAATTTCGGGCAGGTTGGCAAATTGCCGGAATTGAAAATTCCCGGCAAGTTGGCAAATTGCCGGAATTGAACATTTTCGGCAAGTTGGCAAGAATTTTCATAAAAAACAACTGGTTTTTCGCTATTTTTCAAACCATTTTTTTCATATTAAAGTTCTATATTTCGTTTTTTTTGCACAAAAATGCTAACTTTTCAATTTTTTCAGAAAATAAACCCCCGTTATTCGCAGAAAATGCTGAAATTTTTCGTATATTTTGCAATTAAAATTAATTTTTTTTTTCGTTAAATTTTATATTCCAATCCCACCAGAAGTCTTCTCCCAACTGGTCAACAAATCCCCGATAGCCTCCTTCATCTCGTTGGCGAAATTCAAATTATTATCCATATCACCGCCAGATGATTCGTATAGGGTCTGAAAATATTAATATATTTAATGGAAAAAAAATCCCATTATCTGCTGAAAATTGGACACTATTGTATATTATTTTTTAAAATTTATTTTCGAAAATATTTTTTCATAGGTTTTTTCTCAAATTTTACTATTTTGGTTTTGAAAAAGTCATTTTTAAAGGTGAACTACGCTCAGTGGGGGGAAAATGCTTTAAAACACGCCTATGTGGTCATAATGACCGAATATCATGAAAAAAATTCAAAAAAATTTTCCTGATTTTATATGATTTTTTGAAAATTGGAAAAATCACACTTTTCACCTAATTATTTTTGAATTTCCGCCAATTGGATTTGTTCGGTGGAGCGCGCTTGCTTTATTTTTATTAATTAATTTTATTTATTCTCGTTATTTGACTGATTTTCTTCATTTTCTATGTTTTTCTCCTCGGAAAATGGAAGAATTAAACAAGACAAATGTAAAATTAAGTTTGTTAAAAAGTAATTGAAAATGTGTAAAACTGTGATATTCTGAGTTCCAACGGCAACAAGCCTGAAATTAGTATATTTCACAGTTTTACGCATTTTCAATTACTTTTTAACAAACATTTTGCATTTGTCTTGTTTAATTCTTCCATTTTCCGAGGAAAAAAAAAATAGAAAATGAAGAAAATCTGTCAAATAACGAGAATAAATAAGATTAATTAATAAAAATAAAGCAAGCGCGCTCCACCGAACAAATCCAATTGGCGGAAATTCAAATAGGAATTAGGGGGGAAAAATGAGATTTTTCCAATTTTCAAAAAATCAGATAAAATCTAGAAATTTTTTTTTGAATTTTTTTATCAGTCATTGTGGTCCCATATGCGTGTTTTAAAGCAATTTCCCCACTGAGTGTAGTCCACCTTTAAAGGAATTCGAAAATTCCCAATTTTTCAATTTTTTAGCTAGTTTTTCACGATTTTCTCCTATTTTTATTCAATTTTTCCATCCGTACCCTAAAACAATTTCCCTTCAAAATCATAGATTGAGCATCCTCCTGAGCCCTGGCTCCCTCGTCATAAGCCTTGCGTTGAGCCGGCGTAAAATCCAACTCGAAATGCTTCTTGATTCGTCTGAAAATTAGGGGGAATTTTCAAGATTTTTTGTAAAATTTTGAATTTTTTTTTCTAAAATATTGGATTTTTTGTTGTAAATTTGTAGATTTTTTCCTGAAAATTTGATTTTTTGTTGCTAATTTCGAAAAAATAGCTTTTTTCGTAAAACGCTGAATGTTTTATAATGAAATTTCGGTTTTTTTTTAACATTTTTTTTCAAAACTCTGATTTCATAAAAATAAAAAATGCAGAATTTTCTGAAAATCTCTGTTTTTTCTGACATTTTGGATTTTTGTGTACGATTTTTGTGTAAATTTCTATTTAAATTTAGATTTTTTTTTTACAAATTTCAGAATTTTTAATTTTTTCTTGTGAATTTCAGATTTTTTCAAAAATTTTGAGTTTTGTTGCTATTTCCGAGAAAAACTTTTTTTTTTGTTGTTTCTGATTAATTTTTTGCTAAATTCGAAAAAAAAATAAAAAAAAAAAAGTTCGTAAAATTCTGAATATTTAAAAATGAATTTTCTGATTTTTTTTCCAAGACTCTGATTCAAAATAATATAAAAATTTGAGATTTTTTTGAAAATCTGTGATTTTTTTTTCTGAAATTTTGGATATTTCTGTACATTTTTAAATTTATATTTATAATTTGCTTTTTTTTACATATTTCAGAATTTTTTTGGAAATTTCGATTATTTTAGTGCTAATTTCAAAAAAAAAAATTTTTTTAGTAAAATTCTGCATGTTTTAAAATGAAATTTCCATCTTTTTTGAAAATGTCTGATTTTTTTTCTGAAATTTTTGATTTTTTTTGTACATTTTTAAATTTCTGTTTAATTTTCTTTTACAAATTTCAGAACTTTTTTGGATATTTCAATTTTTTCCAATTTTTCATCAATATCCTCCTCCTCCAGCAAGTGTCCAAAAATCGCTCACTTCTGAAAATCGCAAAATTTAATTCCCAAATCCGGATAAAGAGCTGCAAGATGATCAACAGCAGCGAATTGATACATAATTTCAGCGATATGCTTCCAAACACGCTGAAAACTGGCCGATTTGTGCAGTGGGAAGAAGCTGGAAGATCGAAAATATCAAGGAAGTGGATCTACCGAATTTTTGGCGCGGCGCAATTTTCCACTCACTGGCTGGTTTTTATCTGGCGAATCGCTTCGCAGAGTGTCAGAGCATCACTTCTGAGCTTTAATAAGCAATTGTACATATTTCCTATAAAAGCCACCAAATTGTTGATTCGATGACCGTCAGTGTCCATTAGAGATTCTTCTGGAAATTTTCAAAATTTTCGAAATTAATCTTTTAAATTAAATTTTTTTTTTCCATTTTACTCATTTTGTTCTCCTTTTTTTATTTAAAAAAAAATGTTTTTTTTTTGAATTTTTTTTACTACTTTTTTCCATTTTTTTTTAAATATTTAAAATTAAAAAAAATCATTGTTTTAAATTTTTTTTTTTTGAATTTCCCATTTATATCAAATTAATTTTTTTAATTAATTAAAAAAGGAAAAAATTTCGTTTTCCTACGGTACTGGGTCTCGACGCGACAATTTTTTGTTAAATGCCAGAAAGGAAAAGGTGTGCGCCTTTAAAGTTTGCCGGAAAAACGGCAAAATTGAAAATTTCCGGCAAATCGGCAAATTGCCGAAATTGAAAATTTCCGGTAAATCAGCAATTTGCCGGAATGGAAAATTTCCGACAAACCGGCAAATTGCCGAAATTGACAATTTCCGGTAAATCGGCAATTTTCCAACAAAAAAAAATGGAGATTCGCGGCAAATCGGCAAATTGGCAAATTGCCGAATATGAAAATTTATTGTTTTTTTCCATAATTTTTTTTATCGCAAAACTATGAGAAAAGTTTCAGACTACAGTACCCTCTAAAGGTGCACACCTTTTTGAATTTTACGAAAATTTGTCGTGCCGAGACCTGCTACAGTAGTTTTGGCGCAAAAATCGCGGTTTTGAATGGATTTTTTTCGGAATTTTTATTGAAACTATGGATGTACGTATATTTAAAAAAAATTTCAGCTTGAACTGATATTTTCGACTGAATTTTCAGAATTTTTGGATTTTCGTAGAATTTTGAACGAAAAATCTGAAAGTCGGAAATTTTGGGATAATTTTTAAAAGTTTTCAGCTGAAAAAAAAATATTTTTTAACATTTTCAGACGGAAAATTCTCAAAATTTAGCTAGAATCAGCAATTTTTTCGGAATTTTTTGCATTTTCTCTCCTGAAAATTCGATGAAAATCCAATTTTTCGCACTAACCAGCGGTCAGAAACAGGTACATATTTCGAATATTTTTATAATGTGCAAAAACACGTTTCCGGCTCTCCTGATACACTTTTCCCACTGTCACCATGTAGGCTTCGACGAATTTATCCTCACAGTTGATTAGAGAGGAAATCGCGGCGGTTTGCTCGGCTTCATCCTGCAATTTCAGAGTTTTTTGAGTTGGAATTCGCGGATTTTGAGGTGAAAAACTGTGAAAAATTGGATTTTTCAGCCAAAATTATGGGAAAAAATGATTTTTTTCGCCTGAAAATTGGAAAAATTCGCATTTTATTGCTCAAAAATCGGATTTTTAGTCGAAAAACTGATTTTTTCACTGAAAATCCGACGTTTTTTGGGTGATTTTTTGTCAATTTTTTTTTTAATTGGATAATTTCAGGGAAATTATGTTAATTCCGATTTTCAAAGGGATTTTTCTCGGAAAACCGCCTGAAAATTTAGTTGTATTTGAAAAATTGGAAAATTTCAGCGATTTTGAGTTGGAAATCTGAGATTTTCAGGTAAAAAACTGTGAAATATTGGATAATTTTCATGGAAATCAAGCGAAATTTGAGGATTTTTCAGCCAAAGTTATGGGAAAAAAGGTTTTTTCGCCTGAAAATTGGAATAAATTGGAATTTATTGCTGAAAAATCGGATGTTTAGTCGAAAAACTAATTTTTTAACTGAAAATCCGACGTTGTTGGGTGTTTTTTTGTCGATTTTCTGTTAAAAATTGGATAATTTCTGGGAAATCATGATAATTTCATTGATTCTTTATAATTGAAAATCTGGAAAATTGCATCGATATTTCAACAAAAATGATTTTTTTTCCCCGAAAATCCGACGTTTTTGAGTGGTTTTTCACAGCTTTTAATCTGAAAAAAATTCAATTTATCTTTCAAAATCGCGAAAATACTGAGTTTTCAGTTAAAAAATGCTGCGCTGAATTTGAATTTTTAGGCGAAAATTCTGAATTTTTGGGGAAAATGAATTTTTTAGCCAATTTTCATGTTTTTTTCTCGGATTTTCGTCAATTCTCGCCAATTTTCCTCACCGCAAACGCGAAGCACTTGTTCTTAAAGAATCTAGTGATATGATCATGCTCCGTGAGCTCATCCATGAGCTCTTGTTGCTCATTCCGAACATCCTCTTTCGCTTCTAGTATTTGATCGCTGGTCGGGTTCGTCTCCGTCATTTTTTACACTGAAATTTCGACTTTTTGATGGAAAATCTCGAGAAATTGGCGTCAGAGAGGTGAAAATCGATCGAAAAATCGTTCTGAACACGATTTTTTAGATAAGAAATTACGAAAATTGAAGAAAACTGCGGCGTTCCCCACATTTTTTTATTTTAATGTGGCCTCGCATTTTTTTTCCGTTGAAAAAAAAAGTGAACGGAGTCTCGTTGCGCGCTGTGTTTAGCGGGAATAGTTTTATTGTAAATTAATATTAATTTTAATATTTCTTGATATTTTGCTGCTTTACCAAAAAATTTAGTGGGAAAATGATTAGCTAAACAGGAAATTTCATCAAATTTGTGTCTGAAAACGTGAATATCTGAATTAAAGCCTTTTTCGCAAGCTTTTCTGGTTGAAACTTGGTAAATAGTAAAAAAGTTTTACATTTCGATTTTATTTTGCAAAATAAGACAAAAAAGTATAGGAAAACACAAGAAAAAAAAATATTAAATTGATTTAAAACCTGAAAATCTGGAAAAAAACATTTAATCAACATTGTCCAGGAGGACTACACGGCCGCGTGGCCTAGGAACCAAATGCGCGGGAGTTTGAATATATTTAACTTTTTCTTTGAAATTAAAGCTTTCAAATTTTAAAATGTACTTTATGAAACAAAAAACACACAAAAAAACAAGAAAATCACAAACATGAGATACCATAAAGTTTTGTGCAAAGATCATTAAGAGCATCATGTGCGAGCCCGGCGCGGCACTCCATTTCCGAAGAATTCGCGAACGAGTCGAAAACCTTCCGCCTCAACTGAACCATCGTGCTCTTGTCAAGATGTCGTGGCTTCGTGTGCTCATGAGTCACCACGCACTGGAAGATCGCCGCATCGCAGATCGGGAACGACGTCGGCCGGAGACGGACGAGCTGCACGAATTCGTTGCGGAGCACTGAGGCTGCTGGCTCGGGCAGCGATTCTGAATGGAAATTGATGGGAAAATTGGATTTTTCGATAAAAATTACACTCGGAAGTTCCAATTTTCAAAAAGAAACTCACTAATCGAATAAAAATAGCAAAAATCTGAAACGAGCTGAAACCGCTCTCGTAGCGTGTATGACGTGGCATTTTCAGTGAGCACAGTTTTGATCTCCCGCCACGTGTCAATGTCATAATTGACACGATAATAGTTCGTAAATCCCAAATTCGAAAAAATTAGGCCATCTCGAATTGGCGAGAGGTGGATCCCGTGGCTGACCATTATTTGGATGGGCAGCTTGAATTCGGTGAACTTCAGTGGGAGAGGCCAAAGTGGCATGCGTTCCCAGGTTCCCGCACCTGGAAATTATTGATTTTTTCATGGAAAAATGAGGCTCAATTGCAAGCGCGCTCCACCTCACTCGCCTAAAATTTTGTGGAATGTATAATAGCATTATTTCTATATTTTTTTCTGAATCTCTTTTTGGAGTAAACTGTTAGAAAGTAACTCGAAACCTCTTAAAACAATGCAAAACCCCCAGAAATGCAATTTCGCGCCACCGTACTCGTCCAAACTTTTGTGGAATGTATAATAATATTTTGTCTTCAATTTTTTTCAGTTTGTTTTATTTATATTTTGTTAGCAAGCAATAAAAACCGCTAGGAAATGCAAAAACTTGAAAAAAAGCAAATTCGTCCACCGCACTAGCACATAATTATGTGGAATGTATAATAATTTTTTTCTCGATTTTTTAATTTTTTTTACTTTTATTTTGTTAGCAAGCAACTAAAAAACCGCTAGAAAATGCAAAAACTTCAAAAAAAAATGCGAATTCGCTCTACCACAGTCGCCCAAAAATTATAAATCCCTGCGGAATGTATAATAACAGCATCTTACCATTTTTGACGGTCATATTCGACCCATTTTGAGTGATTTTTATGGAATTTGCCAAACGGTCCACATTCATGTATGGTAGGCCTCCGTGCTCGTGCCAATAGTGAAGAAGCTGAAAATTGTCGGATTTTTCTTGATTTTTAAGCGTTCTAGGTCAAAATTTCGAGAAAAATTCCAATTTTTCATATAAAATTTACATTTTTACCTGTGAAACATAAATATCCTCATCCACTGTGCTATTCAACAGACCATATAACGTCCGGGAGCTGTACGAGCCCTTTTTCGAGTTATAAATCATCTCGTTGATCTTGGAGATCATGGATTTTTCCCCAATGAGAGATTCTATGGATTCTAGCATGGCTACACCTTTGAGACCACATTTTTCAAATATTTCAAATTCATTTGGGTGCTCGTCGAGTTTCAGAGTGTCTCCTGCGGTGAAGATGGTTTCGGAGAGGTAGATCTGGAAAAAGTGGGGTAACTTTTCAGGGAGAAGAGGTATTAAAAAATTTTCAACTGACAAAATATATAAATTTTTATATAGATGATTCTGTCAGTTGAACACTTTTTTGTAGCTTGACAAAGAAAAAAGTTACAGCAGCCGACAGCTCGCGGGTTCGACTCTGTGAGAGGAACTCACGAGATGTCGGTTGCCATAACTTTTTTCTCCATGAATTTTCAAAAACGTTGGTAATTGACAAAACATAGGAAAATTTATGTAGATTATTCTTTTAGTTGAGAACTTTTTTGTAGCTTGACCAAGAAAAAAGTTACAGCAGCCGACAGCTCGCGGGGTCGTCACTGCGAGAGGAACTCATAAGGTGTCCGGTGCTAAAACTTTTTTCTCCGTGAATTTTCAAAAACGTTGTCAACTGACAAAATATAGAAATTTTTATGTAGATCATTCTATCAGTTGAAAACTTTTTTCTATCTCGACCAAGAAAAAAGTTACAGCAGCCGACAGCTCGCGGGCCCGACACTGCAAGTTAAACTCACGAGATGTCGGTTGCCATAGCTTTTTTCTCCGTGAGTTTTCAAAAACGTTCGTAGCTGACAAAATATAGAGAAATTTATGTAGATTATTCTGTCAGCTGCAAACTTTTTGTAGCTTCCCAAAAAAAAGTTACAGCGGCCGACAGCTCGCAGGTCCGAAAATTCGAGTTGAACTCGCAGGACGTCGGCGGCTAATCTCAACTCACCTTTGCCAGGTGCCCCAGCCTCGTGAACTCATCGTTTGTCATTCTTTTTATCACTTTATCAGCGATGAAAGCTACTAAATCCTCTTGTAGACAAAGTTCAGATCCTTCTGAAATTGCAGCATACCCACCGATCCATTGTTTGGCAAGCCACGTGGCAAGCATTTTCACTTGATTTGCGTAGTCGGCCGAGAAGAATTGCACTGAAAATTAAATAGAACTAGCAGGTTTATGCGGCCGACATCTTGCGGGTATTAGACCGGCTAGCTGCGGCCGACACTGCACGGGCCAAAATTTGTGGTTTAATGTCCCGTGAATTGTCAGCTGCTAGAGACTCACCTTCAGACACCACAATTGAGCCGAAACACGCTGTAGAAGACACTTCGTTCATGGTGATTATATCGATTTTTGGAACAGGAATTAGCGATGAAAATATGTCTCTGAAAATGGGAAATTTTTTTTTTTAATTTCCAGCACCTACTTCAACAGAGCCAGGACTTGTGTGGCGGTGTGTAATAAATGTTTGGTTTGCTCTTTTTGAACTCTGAATCTGTTATAATGCACGCTAATGTTGACTCCAGTGTAGGTTGATTCAATCTGAATTTTTTTTAAATGAAAATGCTCATAACTTTTTGGTAATAAGTGATATCAAATAGTTGTCAACTGACAATAGGTGGGAAATTTTAGTAGCTACAGTTTGTTAGTTAAAAATTTCTCGGTTAGACTATTTAAAAAAAAGTTATAGCCCTCGAAGTTTAAGACAACCCACTAATATGTCGGGCGCTATAACTTTATTCTCCGCGTAGATATCAAAAAGTTGCCAACTAGAAAAATAATTGCTATGACATTTTCTCTAATTTGCCAGGTAACAATATTGCTATGTAGATACTATCAACAAAATTATGGCAGCCGACATCTCCCTGGTTCTTTTCTTCTAGGTTAGCCTTTAAACTGTCCGCCGCTATAACTTTTTTCTTGGGCAAGCTACATAAAATTTGTCAACTGACAAAATAATCAGCATAATATTTTCTACATTTTGTTAGTTGGCAACTTTTCCATATCTTCTAAACCAAGCCTTACATGAGTGTATTCATGTGGGAGGAGCAGGAAGCAAAGCATTGATGGTGTGATGGAAGGTGTCGTGGAGAATGTCGTCATCTGGAAATTAACTTTTTTTAATTTAATTTCGAGTTTTGCCCGTTTGCCCATTTTCAGCCCTCTTGTCACCCTTCAAATCAGGCGTGGGCGGCACACGATTTTGAAAGTTTCTGGCAAATCGGCAAACTGCCGGAATTGAAATTTGCAGAAAATCGGAAATTTGCTGGAATTGAACAGTTCCGGCAATGCGACAAACCGGCAACTTGCCGGAAAAGAAGTTTCCAGAAAATTAGAAAATTGCTAGAATTGACATTTCCAGAAAATTGGAAAATTTCCGGAATTGAAATTTCCAGAAAATTAGAAAATTGCCAGAATTGGAAATTTCCGGCGAATCGACAAACCGGCAAATTGCCAGAATTGAAATTTCCAGAAAATTGGAAAAATGCCGGAATTAAAATTTCCAGAAAATTGGAAAATTGCCGGACTTGAGAATTTCCGGCGAGGCGGCAAACCAGCAAATTGGCAAACCGGCAATTTGCTAGAATTGAAAATTTCCGGCAAATCGGCAAACAGGCAGTTTGTCGGAATTGAAAATTTCCGGCAAATCGGTAAACAGTCAATTTGTCGGAATTGAAAATTTCCGGCAAACCGGCAAGTCGCCGGTTTGCCTAATTTGACGATAAAAAAATTTGCCGCCCTGCCCTCCAATTACCTGCCAATTTTCATCAATCTTCCTCGGTGCTCCTTCATTCGATCCGGAGGTTAGAGCAAGTGTCCCAACCGGGTGTACCATAGTTATGGAGAATGTGACTTTTTCGGTGCTCGCCAGGTATGACGGGAATACAGCAGGAGCTCTGTTTGGGAACAGGTTGGATCCGAACACAGCATGCTCGCCGGCGTCTCTGTAAATTTCGAGTATTTGGAATAGGAAGTAAGGGCACTAGGGGGGGGGGGGGGGGGGGGGGGTACCTGTAGTAGATAGCACTTCCGATAAGGCCTTTGTATCTATGAATGGTCAGTGTATATCTGCCGGGAAACAGGACGGGCTGATCTACTGAGAGCTCCATAGAGTCATCTGTCAATTGCACATTAAAGATTTCTAGCTCGTGACCATTCATTACGAGGGACACATTTTCAAAGTGGTCCAGCATTATTATATCGAACTGGAAATTTAAGATTTATAAGATTTTTAATAAAAATCAAAAAATTTGTGAGGAAAACCTTTATCCTAGCCCGATTACTAGTGGAGTCACTGATAAACGCGGATTCCGGACCGATTTGCTGATTTATCTCGAAATGCATCACACATCGACCGGTGAATAGGGGCACGTCTGGATCGGAGACCTGAAAAAGTTGAGATTTCTAGCTTTGACATAAATTAAAATTTCAATTTCTAACCTCTGAAAGTGGTAGCTGTAGCTGAAGATCATATGATAAGGGCTTTAAGATCGGCGGAAGTCGATCATCGCTGTACAGTGGACGTGTTGAGAGAAGCTGGTGGAGATCTGATGTGACTATGCCAAATAAGTACAGCAGTAGCCAAGGAATCATTCGGCTGGAAAACTTTAGTTTTTGGATTAATGATAAGTTTTGTTTTTGGAAAATCGATAAAAGATGGTTGCGGGGATGGGAATAGTGTCGACGTACTGTAAACATAATGTGTGAGTACGGTCTGTAAAATTACTGTAAGAGCACAATAGGAGTAATGTAGGATTACTGTAGGATTACTGTAGGATTAATGTTGGATTTTTGTAGGACTACTGTAAGAGTACTGTAGAAGTTCTGTAGGAATATTGAAGGATAAATGCAGAAGTACTGTATAACAGGAGGGATTTTTTTTCAAAACGGAAAAAAATGTGCAAAACCACAATTTTCCGGAAATTTTCGGCAAATCTTCAATTTGCCGGCTTGCCGGTTTGCAGATTTGCCGAAGATTTTTCATTTTTGGCAAAATGTCAATTTGCCGGTTTGCTGGATATCGATTTTCCGGAAATTTTTAGAGTGATTTGTTTTGGAAATTTTAATTCCGGCAATTTGCCAATTTGTCAAAAAAATTATTTGCCGCCCCCCCCCCCTTGGTATGGATTACTATAGGACAACTGTAGTACTGTAGGAGTACTGTAGGATTTCTACAGGAGTATCTTTATACAATTTTTTTCGGAAAACTCTCAAAAATTTTGAAATTCTGTTATTTTTAGAGATATAAATTCTCTGAATAAGTTCTCTGAATTCCCGCTCTTTTTTTTCAAAACTTAAAAATAAATAGTTTTTCAACTGGCTGAAATTGTTTTTTCTCTGCTTTCTTTTCTTGCTTTCTTTTTTTTCAACAAATTTTTAATAAATTTTTAATAAACCATGAAAAGAACGTACAAGGAAAACCAAAATGAATATAGTTTTCATGTAGGCCTGCCTGCCTGCCTGACCTTAAGGCATCCTCAGCCTGCCTCTCGGAGTTCACAGGGCTGTTAGCGAATTTTTCGGAAAGTTTTAAAGCCGAAGTTTTGGCAACTATCAAAGGCTTTCATGGTAGGCAGGCGCGGTTTAAGGGCTTGCCGCCTGCCTGAAGCCTGCCGGTCAAATTTAACTAGGTTCATATTGTTTGTATTTAAATATTTTAAAATATGCAGCAATGCTCAATATGCTTTGAAAACAAATTACACATTTTTGGAAAATTTGTAAATTTATCAAAACTTTGTTTAAAGAGTTTCATTTTAATTTTAGGGTATGTTGGTTAGTATAAATTGTACCCTAAAAAGATTCGAAAATCCAAACAAAAAACAGCGTTTTGATAATTTTTTTTCGAGCCCAGATTTCAGCGTTACAATTTAAAATTTTAGTAAGTAGGAGTTAAGTTTTTGGTAGTTACCAATTCAAGTTACACTCTTGTCTGGGCGAAACCTCCGTAATTTCTGGTGAAAAAATGTATTTTGATTTGCTACTCTTTTTTGATGACTCATTATAAATAAATCTAATTGTAAGAGAATATTTTTCATCTGACAACACCAAGATTTGCCTTCCCGTCAAGTTGCCAAAATTCAACGGCGACTGTGGGCTGTTTTCAACGGGAGAAAGCCGCTTTTAATATATTACGAAGCTTTTCAATATGCATATTAGATATTAGATCATACTGCTGGCTTTCTTTCACACACGCAGGTACGATGAACCATACATTGAGAACTGTCGTCCAATACCATATTTATCAAGTTAATTTCAACTTTCTCGAGTTTCTTGGACTTTTATTCATAATATTAGGTCTCCAAATAAGTTCCGGGTCAAAAATCATAACTTTGTTCGCTGCGTATCAATTTTTATGAAACTTTAGGAATTTATATTATCAACTATGGTCTTTCATTTGACAATAATCACAAAATTTTTTGGCCGTCCGAAGTGCCCGTACTCGGAGCCAATTTTTTCAGGCATTTTTCAGATCTCGCTTCTTTTCAGGTTTCAACTGAGGTTTGTGTGCGGATATTGCTTAATTTAGTACACAATGTAAGAAAACAAGAAAAGTTTGAAAAAAAATCCGTCCAAAAAAAATTTTTTTGTCGCTCGTCAAAAAATCTACAAAAAAATTTTTGTCGAAAATTCTTGAATTTTTATACAAAAATGATGTAACCATGTGCAAACTATTTTTACATGTACAAAACATTTAAGTTTAACATTTGGATCTCGAGAAATACTCCAAAAACTCAAAAATATTTCAAAAAAGCTATGTTTTCTGTTATTATTTCAGTGTGACGCACTAAATTGAAAGATCATGGTTGATAACGTAAATTCCCACAGTTTCATAATAATCGATACGCAGCGAACAAAGTTATGCTTTTTGACCCGGAACTTATTTGGAGACCTAATACTTATGATTGCCCTCTGTTGCGCGGGAGTCAAGGATGCAAAAAATAAATTAGAAAAGAAGGAAGAGTCCAAAAATGGGTATAGTTTTCGTGAACTTTTTTGTTATTCAAATTTTAATTTAGGCAACCACCAAAATACTCTACAAATGGGGATGTTGTCTAATTAAACTTGATATTCAATCGAAATCCAGCAGAAGGTATGCAAGTTATCATAATTCGCAAGAAATGTTAAAATATTATAACCTATTTGACTATTTACTTGGAGATCAATTTTTGTGTACTTTTCAAAATTTTTTAAAAATCTAGTTTTAATTGTTGTGCGTATTTACTTTTGTACGAATAAATCATGCTATTTAATCCTATACAACATTTTCATAGAATTTGCTTTTTTTTTAAATCTTGTGTACAATTGTGCCGATTAAAATTAAAATTCTGAATTTTCAAAAAAAATCGCAGTTTGCCGAGAATTTTCTGCATTTGCTGTTTTTCCGGCGAACTCGGCAAATCGGCAATTTGCCGGATATGCCGGAAATTTCAATTTTGGCAACTTACCAACTTGCCGGAAAAATCGTTTGCGGCCCATCCCTGTAATGTACTACCTGGTTTCAGGCCAGCGCCGTATAAATAAAATTTAATTGTTATCACAATTTTTAGCTCTTTTCAATAACGAAATTACATGAAAATTCAGAAACAAATTAGAAAAATGGGCAAAATATTCTGTAATAAGGGAACAACTTGCGATTTGTTATACGGTATAATACAAAAAAACCTAGTATGATATAACTGTAAAGGTGGAGAAGTGGAGTAGCGCCAGTGGGGAAAGCGTTAAAAAGTACTCCTATGTTGCCAAAATAACCGAATATCGTAATAAAACTTTTCAAAAAATGTTTTTCGACTGTTTTTATACTGTAATTTTGCTCTAGTTATTCGTAGCAGCATAGGGGTCGGATTTCCTCAAAAACTCATATTTTTCAAAATTTTGGCAATGAGCCAAAAATTTGGCTGGAAATTCGGAAAAATCTGAAATTTCTTGGAATGTTTTTATTATGATATTCGGTAATTTTGAATCATTATAAGTGTATTTAGACAAAATCCCCCCGCTTTTAATTTCCTGTAACAATATTTGAAATTAGCTCAACAAACTTTTTTGCAGAGATTTCAAAATTGGAGGTTCACCACCATGAGAAAAACGTAGTTTTAAAAATAAAAAATTGATTCAAAAAAAAAGTAAAATGTAAACAAAAACAAATAGAAAACTTGGAAAACCGTATTCACAGTGTCGTCGGCTCTGCCCCGCAATACTCTATTATTTACCAACACCAGTGAGAAAAGAGACGCCTCCTCTGACCCCCCCCCCCCCCCCCCCCTACTACTTGCTGCTGACGATGTATGAGCAAAAGATTGGGGAGGGCTCCATTTAAGGGCTTCTAATCGGATTAGAGCGTATTAGGAGGTAGGAAATGTGAGAATGAACTTAATTGGTTCGGGCTGGGGATGCGCGGTCAGTTGTGAAGGAAGGTAGGGGGCTTTTGTTTCAAATGGGGAGGTAAAAGAGCAACTACCAAGAGCAAATAGTTCAGATTTTGGGACCGAAATTTGATATAGTTTGTGTGAAGGACACTCCTCTCACAACAGTCTTTAGTTTCACAACCATGTTGGGGGTGGTATGGTTTTAAAGGCGCACAGTTGCTTGTGGAAAATTTACTATTTTCGCCATGTGCATTTTAAATAAAAAGTAAAAGTACAATGGAGGTCTAGTATATGCAATAAAAAAAAGATCGTTCGGCAAATCAGTAATATGCCGGTTTGCCGATTTGCCGGAAGCCTCAATTCAGGCAGTTTGCCGGTTTGCCGATTTGCCGGAAATGTTCAATTCCGGCAATTTGTCGATTTGCCGGAAAAATCGTTCGCCGCCCACCCCTCCTGATATGCAAGCTATTGAAGGAATTTAAATCCCTAATAAAAATTGTATAAATAGAAGAGATGGACATACGACAAAATTGCCAGAATTAAAAATTTCCGGCAAATCGGCAAATTGCCGGAATTGAAAATTTCCGGCAAATCGGCAAATTGCCGGAATTGAAAATTTCCGGCAAATCGGCAAAGCCTAAAATTGTCGATTTGCCGAATTTGCCGGAAAAACGGCAATGGCCGAAAATTTTCGGCAAATTGTGGTTTTGTATTTTTTTTTTTGTTGGAAATTTCAGAATTTCAATTTGAATTGGCAGAATTATACGCATTCTATGAATGTTCCAACATCTATTTTGAAAAGTTGGCAAATTCTTTGAAAATATCTTTAAAAAAACGGAAAACAAATTTTTAAAAAGGCACAGTTTTATCATATTCATCTAAAAATTTCCGGCGAATCGGCAAATCGGCAATTTGCCGAAATTGAAAATTTCCGGCAAATAGGCAAAATGGCGGAATTGCAAATTTCCGGCAAATCGGCAAACCGGCAATTACCGGAAAAATAGAATAAACAATATTATTATTACCAACAATATTACCAACACTTCATGTAAGAACATTTTATGAAATCTATTGCACAATATTTCAAATCAAAATATTTCAGGTATCGTTTAACATTTAAAAAATTAATTTAAACAGAATGAAACAGGAAAAAATTAAAACCCAAGTTTTTACCCAGTCATAATTCAATAATCCACCTGAAAAGTATATAGATTCAAGCATGAAACGTTCCACGTAAAAAAATGTTTATTTTCCAGACACAACATTATTTCTTCCCCTTCTTCTTCTTATTCTTCGTGTTTCTGACCACCTTAACCGGTCTGTAAAGCTTCGCATCCAAACTCTGATATCCTTTCGTTCCCTTCTTTTTCTTATATTTTTCAAACATTTTATCTCCGGTCCTTTTCGCCAGTACCTCTTCTGCGTACAAATTCTGAACACCCTTAAACGCATCCCCACGTCTTTCGAGCAAAACTGCAAGTTTCGAGCGATTTTTCTGATTTCGAAGGTTCTGCATGTAGAGGTTGAGATTTGGAGTTGGCATGTATAACAATTTCTCCTTTTCAACAACGTTTGCTTTGAGCATTCTATCCAGGACGCGCTGAAAATTTGAATCGGTTTTTATCCTGGAAAACCCGTGAGATGTCGGCTGCTGTATTTACCGCCTAGAAAAAATCTGGATAGCTTCTCGCCAGCTGTAGCAGTCGACATAATATGGGCTCATTTTCTCGAAAGTTTGCAAAAAAACCAGTAAGATGTCGGCGGCTATAACTTTTTTTATATGTTTAGATACTACTAATTGTAAGTAATGTATTAAAAAGTTTAGCAAAAAGTTTATCAACTTTCTGTTCTCTCCAATATAAAATTAGATGTAGCGGCCGACGTCTCACGGGCTTCCCTAAATTCTGGAACTCGTCAGATGTCAGCCACTGTAACATTTTCTCCTATACAGTTAGAAAAAAGTTGTAAACTAATAAAATATGGGAAATTTTAATTTTTACATTTTGTTAGTTGATAATTTTTTGATAGCTGTTATCCCAAAAAAAAGTATAGCGACCGACGTCTCACAGGCCAATTTTCCTAATTTTTGGATAAACACTACCCGGGATTTGTCGGCCGCTGTAAAATTTTAACCCATTTAGTTAGATAAAGCTCACATTCCGATGATCAAAAATGACATTATTGAAATCCACTTGAAAAGTTTTAATTTTATCATTTTCGTCCTTTCTATAGTCGAGAAGTTTCTGCTTTGCACGCATCATTTCCATCAGTTTTCCATTTTCGTAGGCTTGAGTCATTCCAATATTTGGATGCTAAAATTTAATAACTATATCAATTATTTGAGAAATTTCGATTAAGCTTACCCAAACAAATTCCGTAAAAAGTCGCTTCGGAGGCAATGTACGTTGACGATCCAATCTGTTGAACGCTTCATAGGCTGTCTGGAAATGTTTAAAGGGACATACCTTTGTGGGAAGTAAAGTTATCTTGAAAATTGTGAATGACAAAATGTAGAGCATAAAATTTTGCACATTTTGTTAGTTGGCATTTATTTTGTAGGTGCAATAGTTTTAGAGATACAATGGTTCAAAGTTTTAAGATTAAATTTTTTTTTTGTATAATTCGAAATATTTAAATTGGCAAGAGCTATCAAAAAGTTGCCAACTAACAAAATATAGCGAATTAAATTTTCTAAATTTTATTAGTTGTCAATTTTTTGCTATTTCTAATTAAGATAAGGCTATAGCGGCCGACATATAACTGGTTCAACTAAAATTTGAAAAGTACCAGGTTGTAACTTTTTTCTCCGTTTAGCTACAAAAATGTTTTCAACTAATAAAATGTAGCAAATTTAAATTTCTACATTTTGCAGCCAAGCTAGACCTTACCCGATCTCCCAACCCGGCAAACAACGCATAAACGTGCAAGTACTCGCAGAATGGCTTCGGAACTCTGACATTCGGGTAAAAAATCACCTGAAATATTGATTTTTCCTTCAATTTTTATGCACAAAATGCTCACTCTAATGACGACTCTTTCACTATTCTCCAATTTTCCGTTTGTTGGGCGAACTTTGAAAAGTTCGCGGCTCGAGACCTTGATTTTGAACCAGAATGGCTTGCACGTACGATTGGTAAGTGTGAAGTGAGCAGAGATGGGCTCTTCGCCAAGACGGCCCATAAATACTAGCTGGAAGTTCAAGAACATTGCTGAAAATGGCTGAAGCTTGGAAAATCCTCACCGACGGAGCATCGATATGAAACGGGAAGGGTGACGGTGTGACGTCTTGATAATTGTACTCGTTGTCCAGTGGAATCGGCGGATTTTTCCGCTCGTACTTCTCCTTTCGTTCTCTTTCTGAGACTTGGAGCACATAAGTTTCAGGTTTTTGTTTCGAGTATTCGTCCACATCGCGTTCGGAGACGACGGACATCGTTTGTTGAGAAATAATCGATTTATTTATTGATTGCCTCTTCTTTTTCTAAAATAAATTCAATTTTCGTCAGTTCACGTTGAAAAACTTTGTTATTGATGATGTGTGACCAAATTAATCATTGAGATGTAAATATACTTCAAATTTTTCTGGTAATTGAAACCGGTTTTCACTACTTTTATCGTCATTTTAAACTGTTTTCTGAAATTTTATCTCATTCCAAATAAATCACCAGACCTCAAAACTTAACAAGCTACAGTAATAATGGAGAGCAATCGCGCTCCAGTGCGGATGAGAGAGTGGAGACGCAGAGAATTATCGGTTTTTTTTCCTGTATTTTTCTTGTTTTTCTCGCTTTTTTTTTGCTTTTCTTCAGTTAAATTTAAGTATAATTGTGAATTTTTTATTATTTCAGTTGAAAATTCAAAAAATCGTCTAAAAAAAGTAATTTTGCAGTGAAAAAATTAAAATTCAAGAGAAAAAATCTCAAATTGTACGATTCTAACATTAATTTCCACCTGGAAGTCTATTTTGCTAGTTAAAATATTAAAAAACCCCATCAGAAAATTCAATTTTCGCATTAAAACCATGGAATTTATGCTATTTTAATTTCTGACCTTCGATTTCCACTTGAAACCCTATTTTCCAGCTTCGAATTGATATTTTAACGCAAAATTAGGGTTGAAATTACGTTATTCTACAGAAAAAATTGAGAAAACCCCCAATTTCAGCACTTAAAACTTCACTTTTTAACCGCGCAAACCTCTATTTCCAGCCTAAAACCCATATTTTCCTCCGAAAAACTCACTAATAACCGCCCTTGTCATAGATTTTCAGCCTCTAAACCTCAAAAATCACCGAGATCTTTCAATTTTTCACGCACGAGTTGTGTTTTCTCGGCGAAAATCACATTTTCAGCGGGTTTCCCATAGCAACCAGCTTTTCGATCTCGAAATTTCAGTGCTTTTGGCTCTTTTTTTTCAGTTTTTAGCTATTGATCGTGCTGAGACCCTTCTCCGTTCCACTTTCCCGGGCGAAACTTGATTTCTGAACTCGAATTTTGCGGCACAACACACACACAATATAACGTGTTCGTAATTCGTTTTAGAGAGTATTTAAAGAAATTTTGATAAGGTCTTTGGAAATTTTGCATTTTCCTGTGAACTTTCTTGAAAATTGGTCAATTTTTATTATAAAAATGTGAAAAATTCAGGGGAATCCTTTAAATAAATGACTTTTGAAGCTCCTTAGTTCGAAAATAGATATTTTTTCAAAATTTTTAAGGCAAAGAAATTTTTATTGCTTTATTAGACTCGAAATTGTTTGAAAAAACCGAATTTTATAATGAAATTTCTTGAAATTTTGAAAAAAAAAGTTATGGCGGCTCAAAAATTACCTGAAATTAATTAAAATTTGAAATTTGACTTGTCAGCGGCTGGAAACTAATCTTTTTTGAAATCACCGTCTAATTCTGGATATACAAGTTAATTATTTCGCGTTTTCAACTTGATTTAGGTACATTTAAGGTTTTGGCAAAATTGCCTTAAATGTACCTAAATAAAGTTGAAAACGCGCACGATAATTAACTTGTATACCCAAAATTAGACGGTGATTTCAAAAAAGTTAGTTTCCAGCCGCTGACAAGTTAAATTTCAAATTATATCTGATTTTGGGTCATTTTTTAAGCCGCCATAACTTATTTTTGAGAAGTTTTCAAGAAATTTCATTATGAAATTTGGTGTTTTTAGATAGTCTAATAAAGTAATAAAAAGTTTCGACTACACCAGCTTTTAATTTTTATTTGCAAATTAAATAAAAAGATTTGAAAAAATCTGATTTTTCAAATTTACCTTTTAGTGATGTTCTAAAATTGGAAACAAACATTTCCACTTATTAGGTATCCAATCTAAAAATTATCTAAAAATTGGCCCTATCGTACTACGGGACCACTAAACTCTGAAAATGCGTATTAAGCAACATATTTGACGCGCAAAATATCTCGAAGCGAAAACTACAGTAACTCTTTAAATAAGTACTGTAGAACTGGTGTCGATTTACGAAAACCGTTTATAATCGATAAAATATTAGATGAAAAAATTTTTAAATTTTTTTAAACTCGATCCCGTAAATCGACATTTTTCGCTACGAGATATTTTGCGCGTCAAATGTTTTGTGTAATACGCATTCTCAGAATATTGTGTTTCCGTAATAAAAAGTGAACATTGTCCCATCACACACACACACACACACAACACAGTGTATCGCAACTGTGTATTATGATCTCCCGCTGAACTTTTCCGCCAATAGTTGTGTTGTTTTTTCTGCCGCGCCTCCAACTAACACTACACTCTACCCCAACTTTCTTATCAATCAGGGTGTCTCTCAGACTTCACTCCAACTTGTTTGTTTGCTCTTTCTCTGAAACATTATTTCTACTGAATAGGTTTTTATGTAGAACACTTAAAGGGGGAGTAGAGTTTGTGGGTATTTTGCCTAAATAAACTGAAACTGGACCAAAACCACCGAATTTCATAATGATACTTCACAAAAAATTTGCAAAAATTTTTTATGGCGGGTCAAAATTTCGAAAAAAAGAGCCAAATTTTGCTAAAATCTGAAATTTCGCACACTTTTCTTTGCCACAGCCGCTGGATTTCAGTTTTTTTCTGAAATTATCACCTTTTAATCCTTATTTTGGTAATTTATCTCGCGGAAATTCGTTGATTAAGACAACTTTTAAGCCGATAGGCATCCAATTTTGATCATTTTTGGATGCCTATTGGCGTAAAAGTTGTCTCAATCAACGAATTTCAGCGAGATAAATTACCAAAATAAGGATTAAAGGGTGATAATTTTAGAAAAACTGAAATCCAGCGGCTGTGGCAAAGAAAAGTGTGCGAAATTTCAGATTTTAGCAAAATTTGGCTCTTTTTTTTCGAAATTTTGACCCGCCATAAAAAAGTTTTGGAAATTTTTTGTGAAGTCTCATTATGAAATTCGGTGGTTTTGGTCCAGTTTTAGTCTATTTAAGCAAAATACCCACAAACTCTACTCCCCCTTTAAAGGTGGCGTAGTCGTAATTTTCTATTACTTCATTAGACTCGAAATTGTCTGAAAGCATCGAATTTCATAATGAAACTTCTTAAAAACTTCTCAAAAAAGTAATGGCAGTTCAAAAAGTGACGTAAAATTAGTTGAAATTTGAAATTTAACTTGTCAGCGCTGTCAGCTGGAAACTAACTTTTTTGAAATCACCGTCTAATTTTGGGTATACCAGTTAACTTTCTTGCGTTTTAAATTCGATTTAGGTATATTTAAGGTTTATGGACCACCAGAAGTTACCAAATTTTGCCAAATCTGGAAATCTGGTGAACCATCGACCTTAAATGTACATAAATCAAGTTGAAAACGCGAAATAATTAACTTGTATATCCAGAATTAGACGGTGATTTCAAAAAAAATTCGTTTCCAGCCGCTGACAAGTCAAATTTCAAATTTTAATTAATTTCAGGTCATTATTGAGCCGTCATAATTTTTTTGACAAGTTTTCCAGAAGTTTTATTATGAAATTTGGTGTTTTCAGACAATTTTGAGTCTAATAAAGCAATTAAACAATTTCGACTACACCACCTTTAATTCATAGTACATTCGTATATATTTTACAGTTTATCAGAATACATCAGTTCTGCTCTATAACTCGACAAAATCGGCTATAACACGGCCTCCTGGAGTGTTCATAATTATTAGAGCGCGCTCGCGCGGCACCTCACGAACTCGAGAATTTGCGGGAATTCGTTTTGCGGTGACATCAGTTTTTTGCTATTTTTGGCTTCTATAGGAAATATTTTTGATTTTTTGATTTTTAATATTCTTGAGAAGCATCATCCGAATTGAAAATGTGTAAAATTATGAAATTAGGCCGAAAACTCAAAGTTTTACAGAAGGAAGCCACTGCAGTTTAAAAAAAAAGGTATCAAGATCGCCAGTTTTGCGACTTATGCGTCGTAAAATATGTCATTTTGTAGAGAATTAAAAGTTTCATAAGAATTTTCGTTCGAAATTTTAAAATTGTTTTTATTAAAAACTTAAAAATTGAAGAAACAAGATTTTAACGTAAAATTGTTGATTTTTTGAATATTTTTTTATTAGAAATTAAATAATTAAAATTTCAAACGAAAATTTGTATGAAACTTTTAATTCTCTACAAAATGACATATTTTACGACGCATAAATCGCAAAACTGGCGATCCTGATACATTTTTTTAAAAACTGCAGTGGCTTCCTTCTGTAAAACTTTCAGTTTTCGGCCAAATTTCATAATTTTACACATTTTCAATTCGGATGATGCTTCTCAACAATATTATAGAACAAAAGATCACAAATATTTCCTATAGAAGCCAAAACTAGCAAAAAACTGTTGTCCCCGCTGAACGAATTCCCGCGAACTCTGGAGTTCGTGAGGTGCCGCGCGAGCGCGCTCTAATAATTATGAACACTCCAGGAGGAGGCCGTGTATAAGAATTTTTATTGCTTTTTCGAAAAACCGAAATTCAAATTATAAACTGTTACTAGGACGAATTTGGCAGAAAAATTAGAAAAAACTGCATTTTTTGCATTTTCCTTTCTTTAATTTTCTAGGCAAACTTTTAAGAATTCAACCACTGTTTTATCAATATCGATTATTTAACCGTTGCCTTGCTCTCTATATTTTCATTATTACCCAGACGTTAAATGTTGCTAATTTTGCGCTACTGTAACCGGTCTCACCACGACAAATTTTTGGCGAGCTGCGAAAAGGTGTGCGCCTTTGAAGACTACAGTAATTTCAAATCTAGGTATAATCATCGTAGAACTAAATATCGAAAGACGCTTTTGTCCACCAAATCGGTAAATTGCCGGAAAATTGCCGAGATTGAAAAAATCCGGTAAATTGCCATTTTGCCGAATTTGCCGGAAAAACAGCAATTGCTGAAAATTCTCGTGAAATTGTGGTTTTGCAAATTTTTTTTCAGGAAATTTCAGAAAATTTCCGACAAATCGACAAACCGGCAACTTGCCGGAAGTCGAAATTTCCGGCAAATCGGCAAACCGGCAATTTGGCGAATATCAAAATTTCCGGCAAATCAGCAAATCAGCAATTTGTCGGAAATCAAAATTTCCGGCAAATCGGCAATTTCCCGGTAATGAAAAATTCCGGCAAATCGGCAAATCAGCAATTTGTCGGAAATCAAAATTTCCGGCAAATCGGTAATTTTCCTGTAAGGAAAATTTCCGGCAAATCGGCAATTTCCCGGTAATGAAAAATTCCGGCAAATCGGCAATTTGTAGGAAATCAAAATTTCCGGCAACTCGGCGAACCGACAATTTGCCGGAAATCAAAATGCCCGGCAAAACTTTCCAATTTGCCGCACGGCAATTGCCGCTTACCCCTGAAATACAGTAATCTTTAAAGGTGCAAGCCTTTTCGCATTTAACATTAAATTGTCGTGTCGAGACCGGTTACAGTAGTTTTGTCGCAAAAAATGCAAAATTTCGCGTTTGTGTAATAAATACCTCCTATACTTTTCCGCAAAATTTTAAATTTCCCTCCATTTTTTGCAGACAAAATGGCGGTGCCGTATCGCCTTAAAAAGGCGTTTCTCAACTTGTTGCTCACCATCTCGGCCGCCTATTTCTACACGATTCGTTTCGTTTTTTGGCTGGTTAACACGTTCTTCCGTGAACGTGTCTACGTCACACCGCCCACGGATCGTCTCCTACTGATCTCGGCCACACAGGCGGTTCAAATGATCTCACAGAAGGAAATCTCGAGTACAGCACTTGTTGAGAGCTATATTCATCGCATTGAACAGGTGCATAGAAGAAAACATATTTTTCACGGTTTTTTGTGGAAAATTTGGATTTTTAAGAAGGTTTTCTTGAAAATTTATGATAAATTTGGAAATTTTTCACGTTTTTTTTTTGGAATTGTGCCGGTTTGCCGGAAATTTCAATTCCAGCAATTTTACGATTTGCCGGAAATTTTCAACTCCGGCAAGGTGCCGGTTTGCCGGAAACTTTCATTCTCACCAAATTACTGATTTGCCGATTTGCCGGAAATTTTCAATTCCGGCAAATCCGCAATTTGCCTGTTTGCCGATTTGCCAGAAATTTTAATTCCGGCAAATCAGCAATCCGGCAATTTGCCGTAGTTGAAAATTTCCGGCAAGAAAAGGTTTTTTGCGAGTTTTTTTTTGTCCAAATATCTTGAAAATTCAACATTTGAAGAAAATATTCTGCATTTTTATTTAAAAAATTTTGTTTTCAGAAAATTCGAATAAAAATTAAATTTTTCAAGATTTTTTTATTTTGTTTTATTTATTTTGGGCGTTTTTTCAAAGATTTTGATCTTTTTTTTTGATTTTTCAAATTCGGATTTTCACAAATTTTTTCAATTTTTCAATTTCAATTTTTTCAATCACAAAAAATTTAGAAAATTTTTTTTAAATTTTTCAACAGTTATATTCGGTTATTTGGGTTATATTTTCTGTCATTTGGAGAAAAATTTTTTTTTTGACTCTACTCCACCTTAAAAAAAAAGAGATTTTCAAATAAAAAAAAAAGTTTTTAAACTTTATTTGAATTTTCGTTGGAAATACGAGAAATATTCTAAAAACCCGTTGAAAAAAAATTAAAAAAACGTGAAAAATTTCTAAATTTATCATAAATTTTCAAGAAAACCTTCTTAAAATCCAAATTTTCCACAAAAAAACCGTGAAAAATTCAAATTTATCAGGAATATTATATTTAAAAAAAACCAATTTACCGATAAAAAAACGTTAAAAAATCCAAATTTTCCCCAAAAAACCCCATTTTTCCAGGTAAACAACACAATCAACGCAGTCGTTGTGAAACTTTTTGAAAGTGCCCGCGAACAGGCAAATGAGGTGGACAGCTTCATCGCATTGGCCGACGAGGACGATATTAAGAAGAAGCTGGAGGAAAAGCCGCTCTACGGAGTCCCATTTACAATGAAAGATGCTCTGGAGGTTGAAAATGAGATCATCACTTGCGGAGTTTTCAACCGTAAATCCACAAAATGCGACCGTACCGCCGAGGCGATCAAGCGCCTGCAGGCGGCCGGAGGCATCCTTCTAGCTATCACAAATGTTCCAGAAGTATGTATGTGGGTAGAATCGGTGAACACGATCTACGGAAGATCCAAGAATCCTTATGACGCCCGACGAATGACTGGAGGATCCAGTGGTGGTGAAGGAGCACTGCTTGGCTCGGGAGGATCTGTAATTGGAGTTGGAAGTGATATTGGTGGAAGTATTCGGATGCCGGCGTTTTTCAATGGTGTCTTTGGGTTGAAGCCGACGCCGGGAGTTATCCCGTTGATTGGACATGTTCCTGAGCCAACTGGCTATAAGACTCATATGCTTAGAATTGGACCAATGTGCCGGTTTGCCGAGGATTTGCCGCTTATGCTGAGAGTAAGCAGCAGTTTTTTTAAAGGAATTGTCTGGAAGCCGGCACAGAAGATTTGGGGCCCATAGAAAGCGGGGAAAATCCTTTTTTCAGAAAAACTTTTTTTTTCATGAAATAAAGGGGGTTTTCAGTAAAAAACATTTTTTTTTCTTGAAAAAAAAGGGTTTTTCTGAAAAAAAAAAACAATTTTTCTTGAAAAAAAGGGCTTTTTCTGAAAAAAAACAATTTTTCTTGAAAAAAGGGTTTTTTTTGAAAAAAAAACAATTTTTCTTGAAAAAAAGGGCTTTTTCTGAAAAAAAAAACAATTTTTCTTGAAAAAAAGGGCATTTTCTGAAAAAAAAAACAATTTTTCTTGAAAAAAAGGGCTTTTTCTGAAAAAAAAAACAATTTTTCTTGAAAAAAAGGGTTTTTTTCTGAAAAAAAAAACAATTTTTCTTGAAAAAAAGGGCTTTTTCTGAAAAAAAAAACAATTTTTCTTGAAAAAAAGGGTTTTTTTCTGAAAAAAAAAACAATTTTTCTTGAAAAAAAGGGCTTTTTCTGAAAAAAAAAACTTTTTTTCTTGAAAAAAAGGGTTTTTCTGAAAAAAAAAACAATTTTTCTTGAATCTTTAATCGCGAGAATTTATTCGCAAAAAAAAAATAGAAAAAAGAACCTTTCTTTCAAGAAAAATACCTTTTTTCAAAAAAAAAAAACTAATTTTTTGTCAGATAAAAAACCTTTAAAATTCTTTTTTTGGTGTCCGAACACCCGAAAAAATCGATTTTTCCCCCAAAAACAAGCTAGAATTTTTGGAAATTTCGTTTTTTAATTTGAAGTTAGAAGAATGACTGTATAATACCTCGACAACGGCCATCTGTAGATTTACGCAGCTCGTGTACTCCCCGAGGAGAAGAAAAATTTTTTACAGATTTTTTTTCCAATTGCACCACCATCCGTGTGATTAGGCTAATTTAGATATATTTTTTTTAAGTGAAAATAGATAAAAACATTGAAAATAAATATTTTTTAACTAGAAATATAAATTTAATAGGTGATTTCAATATTAAAAGCAAAAATCACAAAAATAATTCGCAAAAATGGTTCAAAAACAAGAATTTTCCAACCAAAAAGCACACTTTTCCTCGGGGAGTACACGAGATGTTAAAGAATTCAGAAAAAAAAATTCCGAAAAAAATTTTTAAATTTGGAATACGGGGAAAATTAATTTTAAAAATTCTGAATTTTTAAAAATATAAACATTAAAAAATCTCAAATCGATGATTTTCAAGCAAAACAACAAAAAAAAACCACTTAAGTTTTCCAGATAATGGCCGGAGAAAACGCTCAAAGCCTGAACCTCCATGAGCCAGTGTCCGGGAAGAAGCTCCGTGTATTCTATATGGAAGGAATCACTGGATCACCAATTATTCAACCATTGGAGGATGAAATGAGATATGCTCTCAAAAAGGTTACTGGAAAATTCTGCAAAAAAAAATTAAATTCTGAAATTCTGGAATTTATTTTTTTTGCGTTTTTTTTCTCGAAAATTTGAAAAGTTTTCATTCTGTAATGTCAATGTTTTTCATCCAAAAAATCCCAAAAACTTTACAATTTCAGATTATACCAATTTTAGCAAGATTTGCAACAGATATTGGTGAAAAAATGTAAAAAATCGACTAAAAACAGTATTTTTTTCAAAAAGTTTGTATCGAAAAAATCCATTTCAGCCCAAAAGATCATTAAAAATTCATTTTTTTCAAAAAAATATTTTAACCGAAAAATCCTTTTTTATCAACAAGAAAATCTGTATTTTTACAAAAAATTTTACTGAGGAAAATGTAATTTCATAGACAACTTTCAAAAAAAATTTGTTAACGTTTTTTTTGGGTTTTTTCAAACAAAAATGGGTTTCCAAAAATTTTTGGTATAAATGAGTTTTTTTCAAATGATAAAATCTTTTTAGTGATAAAATCTATTTTTTGGCAAAAAAATGAGTTTGGATTATTTTTAATTTTTTTTTGAAAGAATTGTATTTTAATGTTTTTTAATGGCTAAAATGGATTATTTCAAATACAAAAAAATTATAAAATATTGCTTTTTTTAGGAAAAAAGTGAATTTTTCGCATTTTTCATCAAAAATACAGGAAATTTTGGATAATTTCAGTATTTTTTGAATTTAACAAAACATTATTTTTTTGTAACAAAATGGATTTTTAGCGGGTTTTTTTGGCGAAAATGAATTTTTTCGACGGAAAAAGGGTTTTTTTCGGTTTTTTTTGGAAATGTTTTTTTTTACAAAAAAGTGGTTTCGGATAAAAAAAATGTTTTTTTTTGTTTTTTTTTGTCCGCAAATAAAATATTTGTTTCGGCAAAAAAATGAATTTTAAATGCATTTATATTGGGAAATTGATTTTTTTTTCAGTTTTTTTCGGCTAAAATTGGGCATTTTGGAAAAAATGTTTTTTTACAAAAATTGATTTTTCATTGAAAATTCAAGTTTTTGTGGAAAATTCTTTCTAACAACACAACAAAATAATAAGGAAAATTTTTTTAAAGTTCTATAATATGGTTTTTGGTACGTGTAGTTCTAAATCACCCCGCCACTTTTTTCTTTTTTTTGTTCGTTTTTTTTTGTTTGAACACGTGGAATAATAACTCGTTCAGATTAAAATAAAGTAAACTTTTAATAAAGTTAAAAATGAAAATTCTTCCACTTTTTCGAAAAAAAGGAAAAAAAAACCAAAAAAAATAAAGAAAAAGTGGCGGGGTGATTTAGGACTAGTACCTGGTTTTTTAGTAGAAAAGACAATTTTTAACATTTTTTACCAAAAAAAAGGAAAAATTTGGATAATTTCGTTTTTTCAAATTTAACAAGAAAAATTGGTGAATTTTCTGATATTTTTCATTTAAAAGTCCAATTTATATTAATTATCAAGAGATTTTTGAGATTTTTCACCTCTAGCTGCCCCAAAATCATTTTTAATTTTCTAAAAATCACAATTTGAGCCTAGTTTTTGCAAACTTTGAGAATTTTCTACTAAAAAATTAGTGAAATGATTTTTTTTATTTTTCAAAGTCGGGTTTGTGGAGTGGAATTGATTAATTTAATTTTTTTTTCAAATTTAGACCAATTTTAATCAAAATTCAAAATATTTAAAACGGTAATTTTTATATAATTTTTAAATATTTAAAACTGTAATTTAAAAATTCAAAATATATAATTGTAATCTTTCGAAAAACAAAAAAACCTTCCAAAAATTTGTGAAATGATGTTTTTTTTTTCATTTATAAAAATCTTCAAAATCAATTTTCTTTCAGGCAGTCCGGTTTTTGGAGCGAAAATACGACATAGTCGCCCAAGGAATCGAACTTCCCTCCGCCAAGCACGCAATGGAATTCTTTACACTTTCAATGCACGAAGACACTACAGACCCCGCATTTAATAAACTAATGCTCTGTACAAAAGGAACCAAAGGAGAAGTGAATTGTTTCACTGAAATCTTTAAATATATGGCTGGAAATTCGAATCATACACTGTCGGGTATTGTGGCTGGAATTATTGATTCACGGGATCCGCCGTTCTCTGAAGCTCACACGAAGAACCTGCTTTATAAGAGAGATCGGCTGAAGCGACAGGTTAAAGGTAGCCGGATTTTTGGAGTGAAAAATTTGAAAAAAAAATTATGTTAGAAATTTGAAAAAATATGAAAATATATTTTTTTCGAAATTTGTTTCGAGGATAATTGAATTCTTCCGAATTTTCCACAAAAACTTGAATTTTCAATGAAAATTTTACAAGAATCCAAAAAAATCAATTTTTGTAAAAAACATTTTTTCCAAAATGCCCAATTTTAGCCGAAAAAAACTGAAAAAAAAATCAATTTCCCAATATAAATGCATTTAAAATTCATTTTTTTGCCGAAACAAATATTTTATTTGCGGACAAAAAAAACAAAAAAAAACATTTTTTTTATCCGAAACCACTTTTTTGTAAAAAAAGCATTTCCAAAAAAAACCGAAAAAAACCCTTTTTCCGTCGAAAAAATTCATTTTCGCCAAAAAAACCCGCTAAAAATCCATTTTGTTACAAAAAAAAGAATGTTTTGTTAAATTCAAAAAATACTGAAATTATCCAAAATTTCCTGTATTTTTGATGAAAAATGCGAAAAATTCACTTTTTTCCTAAAAAAAAGCAATATTTTATAATTTTTTTGTATTTGAAAAAATCCATTTTAGCCATTAAAAAAAAATTAAAATCCAATTCTTTCAACAAAAAAAATTTAAAATAGCTCAAAATAATGTTTTGCCAAAAAATAGATTTACCATTGAAAAAAACAAAAAATAATTTTTTTTTTCCATAAAAACCTATTTTTGCCTGAATCACAAAAAAATCATGTTTTTAAAACTTAAAATTCATGTTTTTTTCTCAAAAAAAAATAGAGACGATTTTTGAGCGGGAAATTGGAAAAAATCGTTTATTTTCTGTTAAATTCGAAAACTGAAATTATCCAAATTTTTTTTAATGTATTTCAGATGAAAAAGTGTTAAAAATTGACTTTTTTACTGAAAAAAAACAATATTTTTAAAAATATTTGTAAAAATCCATTGTAGCCCGAAAAAATTAAAATAATCAAAATCCCATTTTTGGCGAAAAAATATTTTTTTGTTTGCCAAAAAATTCCAAAAACTTATTTTTCTCAGAAAAAATCAATGTTATCATTAAAAAAAACCAAAAAATTCATTTTTTGTCTAAAAAAAAAATTTCGTTAAAAAAAATTGTAAAAAAATACTAAAACACTTTTTTTTTTTTCAAAAAAAAAGATGTTTTTATCCATAAAACCCCAAATTTTTGCAGAACTACTCGGCACCGACGGTATCCTGCTCTTCCCAAGTTGGCCATGCACAGCCATGTATCACAATGAGCCCATCCTTGCTCCGTTCAACTTCTGCTACACAGCTCTCTGGAATGTGCTCTCCGTCCCCGTTGTCCAATGTCCGCTGGGACTCGATTCCCGTGGGCTTCCACTCGGCGTACAGGTCATCGGCAATCAATACACTGACCGTAATCTCATTGCGATTGCTCAAGTGCTCGAGGAGGGATTCAATGGATGGACTCCTGCTGGACCACTTTAAATTCCTTTTTTTTCTGTAAATTTAAAATTTTTTTACCTTTCTCCCCAAATTAAACCCCCAAAAAATCTGAAAATCCTTTTTTTTTCTAGCAAAAGTATTACTTTTTTTAGCTTAAGCCTAAAATAGTACGAAACTTAAGGACTTTTTTTGGTAACTTGTTTTTGAAATTTCATTTGTTTTTTTCTCGGAAAATTTCAAAATTTTGGTAATTTTTTGAATTTCCGAAAAAAATGCATAAAATCCAACAAATATCCAAAGGTCTCTATTTATTTTAACAGAAAGTGAGAAATTTTGGGAAGTTTTTTTGATTTTTCCAAATCTTTGGAATTTCGGAAATTTAGAAATTTTTAAAAATTCAGAAATTGAGAAGAAATATGATTTTTGATTGTTTTTTTTGGAATCTTATTGATTAAATTAAATTAATTAATTTTAAGAAAACTTTAAAATCTTTGAAACATTTCTAAATTTCCAAAAAAAAACCCCAGATAATTCCAAAACAAAATTTCCGAAAAAATCAACAAAGTCCAAAAAATGAAAAATTGCAAAAATCCAAAAAAACGTTCAAAAAGGTGTAAATTTCTATTGTTTTTTACGAATTTTTTTCTTGAATTTTGCAATTTTTGGAATTTCTGAAATTTAAACTTTTTTTAATTTAGAAATTGAGAAAAAATATGATTTTCTTATTTTTTGGAATTTTATTGATTTTTACGGAGACTTAACTTTTTGAAACATTTCTAAATTTCCAAAAAAATAATTCCGAAATTTTTTTTAATTATTATTATTGCCCCCCCCCCCCCCCCCTCCAGTCTGTAAATTAATAATTATTTTACCCTTTCCCCTGTCTAACCCCCCTAAAATGCGGAAAATCCTTCAAGCCAGTAGTTTCATGTAAATCTCTCTCCTTCTCTATAGATCTGCTCTCTGTGAAATGTGTTTTAATTTAGAAATATCGATTTTTCATGCGAAATCCAAAAAATTTTAATTTTGTTTTAATGTGCATTTCACAGAACAAAATAAATGCGATTTTTTTGTCGTTGATTGAAAAAAAAATCACTTTCCCAGAGATCTAGTCCAGCACCTCCAGAGACTTCAGCAGCCAGAGGTGAGTGAAAATTTATTTTTTAGAACAGATTTTCGAACCAAATTTTTGAAAAATTTCAGCAGTGTGAGCAGGATTCGGAGCGAGCTTGCCGAGAAGGAGGATCGTTGAAAATCATGAGAATCGACCATGCACAATGCGACTGGGCTCCGGCGATGATGTATCCCTCAGTCTTCCGAAAAAATCAAAAAAAAAATTCAAAAAATTTATAAATTTTTCGACAATTTCCAAATATTCAAAGTCTCCATAAAAATCCCAAAAAAATTTTCTAATATTCTATAAATTTCCGAAATTCCAAATAATCGCAAAAATCCAAAAAAAAAAAACGTTCAAAATTTTTTTTTTGAAAATTTCAGTAAAAAAAACTCCAATAATTTCTAAACTTCCGAAAACACTGAACAATTTCTAAATTTATAATATTTCTTCAATTCCGACAAATTCAAAAATTTCTACATTTCTAAAATTTCCGACAATTTTAAAAATTCTAAAATTGTATTTTTTTCATAAAATTCCAAAATTTTGAAAAAAACTTCCGAAATTCCACAGAAATTTTTATTTAATGGGAAAATCAAATATCTCAAGATTTCCGTAAAAACGATTAAAATTCCATTGAAAAAAGCTAAAAATTCAAAGTTTCCCTTCAAAAAATTAAAAAATTCCATAAAAATATCAAAAATTATTTTATAAATTTCCGACAATTCCAAACCTTTCTGAATTCATAAAATTCGAAAACTTTGAAATTTCCAAATAAAAATTGCAAAGAATTTAAAAATAAATAAAATTTCAAAAAAATATAAAATTATAATTTTCTCATATCCTGAATTTCTTAATATTTCTAAATATCTCCAAAAAAACCCAAAAATTTCTAACCAGAAATTCCTAAAATTTGAAAAAATTTAATGTTTCCGTAATAATCAATAAAATTCCAAAAAATCCCAAAAATTATTAAATTATAATTTTCCTCAATTTCTGAATTTCCAAAATTCTATTGAATCAAAAATCCAAAAAACCTCTAAAATGCCAAAATTTCCATTAAAATAAATAAAATTCCAAGGAAACCAAAAAAAATTTATATCTTGGCTTAGGGTTGGCGGTTTTTTGAGCAATTTGTTTCAATAGCTTACAAAAATAGCGCCTTCCATCGTCATCATTGTGGGGGGCGCTTTTGGGAAGGCTAAAACACTGATTTGAACGGGATTCTGGAGTATGGTCGAAATGGATGTATTCTTTGTACTGACGAATTTCATGTTTTTTCAGCCCCAAATCTTCAGTTTTTCTGACATTTGGTTCCAATTTGTGCGCAAGAGAGAACTTCGTATTTCCAATTTTTTGAAACTATTTTGAAAAAAATTGGCCCACTTTCCAAAATGTAGGCCATCATTCAATTTTTGCAAAATCAAAAAGATTGATTAAACGTGAAAAACTTTTCTACCTCTCTCTCTCTTTCTCTATTTTTGGTGATGAATTCGATAATTTTCATTTCTTATTTTTAATAACGTGAGGAAAACTCAATTTTGAAGACTTTTCGAGATTTTTACTTTTTCCCTAATCTAATTGAGGGCCGCACTTTTTGAACATGTTGGCTACTTTTAACCTGACTTCCAGCAGGACAGGCTGGAGGCCTGCAATGCTATTGTTTTTCAGTCAAACCCAAAAATCAGGGATTAGGGCCGCCTTCTTACTCTTTGAAACTTTAGGCCTTTTCTATCCCTACTCCCAGCAGAACAGGCTGGAGGCCTTCTATGAGACGTATGTTTCTATAACTACGTCTGTTTTTGGAAAGGTCTCTTAATCCGGAGGGCCGCAGGCCCGAATACACAAAAGTATTGGACAGCCATTAAGCCTATTCTGAGCCCAATGAACCCGAGTTGAGGGACGCAGGCCCGAATACACGAAGAAGTGTTGGAGATCCGTCAAGCCTATTTTTAGCATAATGATTCAGTTCGAGTGTCGCAGGCCCGAATACACATAGAAGCGCTGGACAACTGTTAAGCCTATTTTAAGCAAAAAAATTTGAAAAGTGGAAATTTTTATTTCTAAAATTAATATTAAACTAAATTTGGCCGGTCTTGACAAACTTCAGCACATTTACTTGGCATTTACTCAACACTTGACTAAACTTTAATAAAGCGAATTATTCTTGAGTTACTCTACGCCGAACCAAACTGCAAAGCCTAGCAAATCTCCGATTTGCTAGTCATTAAAAATTTTAAACAAAAAAACATTTTTTTAACAGTTATATTTCAGTTAATTAATTTTTTTTTGTGAAAAATCAAAAACATACCCAATTTCAGCGAGAAGATGGAGGAGTTCCGGATGGCTGTCGTTCTCCGGGAGGTGGACAGTGATATTCACCACCGAGAAATGATGAAGGGTGCGGGCCTTCTTCGAAGCGATGACGTCGTCGGATGGGCGCTGATCCGATGGCCTCTTCTGGTGACGAGGCTCCGACGACTCCAGGGGCTCCGCTTCCGGCTCGGCAACAACTTCACCACTTCCCTCGCGCTCGCGAGCAGCAAGCTCTCTGTCGTCGAACTCCACGAAGAGCGAATCGACCGATGGAGCTCTGAAGCTCCGCTCTTCGACCTCCTCGTTGGTGCTGGTGGACGGCGCCGGACTACTCGAATCCGATCGGAACACAGAAAACCACGAGCCAAGGGGCTGGAAAATTCAGATGTTAAAAAGAAAAGTAAAAAAATGTCTGGAATTTTCATTTTTTGAAAAGTCAAATTTTGCCAAAAATTGCACTATTTATAGAAATTGTTTAAATTAAAAAAAAAAAACGAGAATGGCTAGCTACTGATGAGACCACGGCCATCCTCAATTCGAAAAAAAAAACTTTTTTGTAGTCTAGCTAGAGTGGTCGAAACTACAGTTTTTATGTGTTTTTAACGGCCACTATATCATACATTACAAAAATTTTAAATTTCCAAATTAAAATTCCGAAGAATTCAAAATAATTTGAAAATATATTAAAAGTTTCCGTAAAAAAATTAAAAAACTCCGTATACATCCAAAAAATTCTAAATTTCTGAATTCATAAGATTCCAAAAATTCCAAAAAATTGAAATTTCCAAGTCAAAATTCCAAAAAAACTCAACAGAGTTTTTTAAGTCCAAAAAATCTCTAAAATTATAAATTTTCTCAGTTTCTAAATTTCCAAAATGCTATAGAATTGCAAAAATCCAAAAAACTTCCAAAATGCCAAAATTTCCAGTCAAATAAATAAAATTCCCAAAAAAAAAACTAAAAAATGTTTATAATTTTCCATATATTTTTTTCCGAAAAATATTAAAACTTTCGACATTTCCAAAAACAACTAAATTTCTTCAAATTACAAAAAAATTAGTTTCTGTAAAAATCAAAAAAATTGCGGATTTCTAAAATTCTAAATTAAAAAAATCTGTTTGAATCTTTAAAAAATTTTTATAAAAATTCCAAAAAATCCCAAAAATTCTAAATTTATAAAATTCCGGCAATTCTAAAAATTTATAAAAATTAAAAAAAAGATTTTCATGACAAATTTTTTTTAATTGAAAAATGACTAGAAATCATTTAAAAAGTCGATTTTTCCCGAAAAAAAAAAAATCAAAAAATTTGATTTTTCATTTTTTTAAAAGTAGGCGTAGGTCTTTGCCTGCAGGCATCTTTTTCAGAAAATTCTCCAGAAAAAATAATGATTTATCCGAAATATGCCAATTAAATGATCAGAAATCATTTTAAAAATCAATTTTTCCCAAAAAAAAACAAAAAAATCCGATTTTTCGTAGGTCGCCTGAAGGTTTTTTATGGCGTATGTTTTATATTTAAAGTTTCCGTAAAAATAGATAAAATTCCAAAAAATCCCTTAAAATTCTGTTTACGATTTTCCTAAATTTCCAACAATTCTAAAAATTCAAAAAAAAAAAGGAAAATCAAAAAAAAATTATAAAATTCCAAAAATTTGCAACTTCCCTATGAAACTCCCGAAAAAAAAATTCTAAATTTCTTGAAATTCCAAAAATGATTGGTTCCCGTAAAAATCAAAGAAATACCAAAAATTCTTTATTTTCTAAATTAAAAAAATTGTTTTATTAAAAAAAATTACTTATCTAAATATTCGAAAATTTCAATGCTTCATAAAAAATAATCAAAAAATTTGATGTATTTCCAAAAGTTATAGTTTTTTTTAATTGAAAAATCGAATTTTTTGTTTTTTTAAGGAAAAATCTATTTTTAAAATTATTTCTCGTCATTTTTCGATCAAAAAAAATTCCAATTAAAATAAAAATATTTCTGATAAATCATTAATTTTTTTGGAGAATTTCTTTAAAAAATGCCTGCAGGTGGCCTACATTAAAAAATTTTTTAAAAAATTGAAAAAAAAATTTTGTTTTTTTTTGGGAAAAAATAGACTTCTCAATTTTTTTACATTCAAAATTATTATTTTTCTCATTAAAATCTTTTTTTTTGTAGAATTTTCTCAAAAAAGCAAGGATTTTGTTCTCGAAAATGGAAAAATCGAATTTTTTGGTTTTTTTTTTTCAATAATTTGAATTTACCTGAAATTGTTCAATCGAGAAAAAAAATTTATTTTTTAGATGCTACTCTAAAAATTCTAAAAATTTTATTTCTAATTTTTGTTTAATTTAATTTAATTTAATTTATTCACGCTCGCGAGGAGACGTGGAAAAAGTTGAAGAAAAAAGAAAAATGTACACATACAATAGAACATAAAAGTTAGAAAAAAATTACAACTTACGTGGACCTGATCGCTTCTGAAGGTGGTGGCTTCAGAGAACGGATCGCTTTCAACTTCACGATCAGCTCGCGGATCCACCTCCCGAACTCGCTGCTCTCCATGACCAACTTCCTGCACATCTTCATCCTCTCCTCGAACATCTGCCGATCTCGGTTCAAGGCCAGCTGACACGGAGCTGTATATGGACTGATCCATATCGTAGTCAGCTGGCCTGGCTATGATTGAGCACTGAGACTCGCCGTCCACGGCCTCTTTCACGACCTCCTCAGCTGCTTCCTCGGCTTCACCCTGCTCCTGCTCCTCCACCACGACCTCCTCCACGGCCACTTCCGCTTCTTGCTTCTCCTCCTGCACAACACCCTCCTCCACGCGACGAGCACCTTCACCTCAATGCTCCACAACCAACGCGCCAACTTCATCACCTCCTCGAGCTCCATTCTCCACCGCCTCCTGCTCTCCTCCGTTTCCACCAACGACCACAGCTTCGGCTGCTGGCCCACCCCACGCCGGAATGGTGTGGGTTACCGTGACGAAGGTGGTCGCCCTCGGATCAGTCTTCAGAACGTAGACGCGTCCTTCTCCTGCTTCGACGACGAGCTTCGTGGCATTGGCTGCATTCGACATTATAAAATTTTTCGCTTCGGGAATACGATATCTGAAAAAAATTTAAGCTTAATGAATATTTTCAAAATTTCAGGGTTTTCGAAAAATGGAAAATTTTTCAATTAAAATTTTTTAAAAATTAAAATCAAAATATTTCTGATAAATCATCAATTTTTTCTGTAGATTTTTCTCAAACGTCGAGGATTTTCTAAAAAAAGATGCCTGCAGGCGACCTACGCCTACTTTTAAAAAAATTGAAAAATTGAAAATTATTGTTTTTCCAGGAAATACGACTTTCGAAATGATTTCTGGTAATTTATTATTTAAAAAAAACGTTTTCATTAATCGGCATATTTCTGACAAATAGCTTTTTTAGGCGACCTACGCCTACATTATAAAAAAATTGAAAAATCTAATTTTTTGTTTTTTTTCTGGAAAGAATGGACTTTTCAATTTTTTTAATTAAAAACTATTATTTTTTCTCATTAAAATTAACGTATTTCGGATAAATCATTAATTTTACAAAAAAAAAATGCCTGTAGGCGACCTACGCCTACTTTTTGTTTTTAAAAATTGAAAAATCGAATTTTAAAATGATTTCTGGCCATTTATTTATTAATTAATAAAATGTTTTTCTCATTAAAATTGGCATATTTCTGATAGATAGCCTTCAGGCGACCTATGCCTACTTCATAAAAAATTGAAAAATCGAATTTTTTGTTATTTTCCCGAAAAAAAAGTAATTGTTTTAAATGAAAATGGTTATTTTTTCTCATTAAAATTAACATATTTTGGATAAATCAATAATTTTTCCTGTAGAATTTTCTTAAAAAAATGCCTACAGGCGACCTACGCCTACTTAAAAAAAATTCAAGCATCTTTTTTTTTTGTATTTTTTCCGGAAAAAAAATGGATTTCTCAATTTGTAAAATCTAAAACTATTTTTTTTCTTATTAAAATCAGCATTTTTCTGATGAATCAATAATTGTTTTCTTTAGGGTTTTCTTTTAAAAAATGCCTTCAGGCAACCTACGCCTACTTCTTGTTTTTGAAAATTAAAAACCCGTTTTTTTTGGGGAAATATTTACTTCTCATTAAAATTGGCATATTTTTCTGATAAATTTTCCTTCACTTTATAAAAAATTGAAAAACTCGAATTTTTTTCTGGAAAAAAATGGACTTCTCAATTTTTTAAAAATGAAAATTGCTTCTTTTTCTCATTAAGATTAACATGTTTCGGATAAATCATCAATTTTCCACAAAAAAAATGCCTGCAGGCGACCTACGCCTACATTATTAAATATATTTAATTTAACAAAAATAATTGGAGAAAAGACAAAAAAGAAATAGAAGTAATATTTACATGAGATTTGGTACGTACATAAATTTCAAAAAAAAAAGTAATATATAGCATATAATGAACAACAACTTTATTCGAGAAGAATCAGCAATCCTTGGAAAAATGTCTTCAAATCAAAAATCTATCATCTGGGCGGCTTCTGCCTCAAAGCTCTAACAAAATTTTATCTGAAATTCTCACTTTTTTGGAAAATGATTTGATAAAAATTTGAAAATGCCAGATTTTGCAAAAAATTGCTCCACTTTTCAAAATTAGAAATTTTTTTAAAATTTTCTCAAAAAAATTTTGAAATTTTTGAATCAAACTCTATTAAAAATTAAAAAAAAAACGAGAATATCTAGCTACTGATGAGACCACGGCCATTCTCAATTCGATTTAAAAAAATTACATTTTGATAGTCTAGCTACAGTGGTCGAAACTACAACTTTTATGTATTTTAAACGGCCACTGTGTTTTCAAAAAATGAAACGAATTTTTTCGTCATAAATTGCCTTCAGGCCTACGCCTATTAAAAAAAAATTGAAAAATCGACTTTTTAAATGATTTCTAGTCATTTTTCAATTTAAAAAAATTTCTCAGGAAATTCTTTTTTTTTTTCATTTTTATAAATGTTTATGAATTTAGAATTTTTGGGATTTTTAGAAATTTTCAGAAATTTAGAAGTTTTTGAAATTGTAGGAAATTTAGGAAAATTATAAATTGGAAATTTAGAAAAAAAGGAACATTTTTTTGAATTTTTTAAAAAATTTTTGTATATAAACTTTTTCAAATTTTTAGAATTTTAAGTAATTGAAATTTTTAAAAATTATTTATTTAAGATTCGAAAATTTTGGAATTTTTTTGATTTTTTTGGAAACGATATTTTTTTGGAATTTGACGAAATTTAGAAAATTTTAAAATTTTTCGGAACCTATGAATTTTTCAAACTTTTCAAAAAAAAATTTAATAAAAATTATAAACTTTTTTGTTGTTGGTTTTTTTGGAATTTTATTTATTTTTATTTTAATGGAAATTTTGGCATTTTGGTGGGGTTTTTTGGTTTTTTGCAGTTTTATAGAATTCAGAAATTAAGGAAAATTATAATTTTATAATTTTTCAAATTTTTGGAATTTCAGATATTTAAAAATTTTAAGAAATTCAGAGTGTGAGAAAATTATAATTTATTGGCCATGAAAACATACGCCATAAAAAACCTTCAGGCGACCTACGAAAAATCGGATTTTTTTGTTTTTTTTTGGGAAAAATTGATTTTTAAAATGATTTCTGATCATTTAATTGGCATATTTCGGATAAATCATTATTTTTTCTGGAGAATTTTCTGAAAAAGATGCCTGCAGGCAAAGACCTACGCCTACTTTTAAAAAAATGAAAAATCAAATTTTTTGATTTTTTTTTTTTCGGGAAAAATCGACTTTTTAAATGATTTCTAGTCATTTTTCAATTAAAAAAAATTTGTCATGAAAATCTTTTTTTTTTAATTTTTATAAATTTTTAGAATTGCCGGAATTTTATAAATTTAGAATTTTTGGGATTTTTTGGAATTTTTATAAAAATTTTTTAAAGATTCAAACAGATTTTTTTAATTTAGAATTTTAGAAATCCGCAATTTTTTTGATTTTTACAGAAACTAATTTTTTTGTAATTTGAAGAAATTTAGAAAATTTTGGAAATGTCTAAAATTTAAAGATTTTTCGGGAAAAAAATTATAGGAAAATTATAAACATTTTTTAGTTTTTTTTTTGGGAATTTTATTTATTTGACTGGAAATTTTGGCATTTTGGAAGTTTTTTGGATTTTTGCAATTCTATAGCATTTTGGAAATTTAGAAACTGAGAAAATTTATAATTTTAGAGATTTTTTCGACTTAAAAAACTCTGTTGAGTTTTTTGGAATTTTGACTTGGAAATTTCAATTTTTTGGAATTTTTGGAATCTTATGAATTCAGAAATTTAGAATTTTTTGGATGTATACGGAGTTTTTTAATTTTTTTACGGAAACTTTTAATATATTTTCAAATTATTTTGAATTCTTCGGAATTTTAATTTGGAAATTTAAAATTTTTGTAATGTATGATATAGTGGCCGTTAAAAACACATAAAAACTGTAGTTTCGACCACTCTAGCTAGACTACAAAAAAGTTTTTTTTTTCGAATTGAGGATGGCCGTGGTCTCATCAGTAGCTAGCCATTCTCGTTTTTTTTTTAAATTTAAACAATTTCTATAAATAGTGCAATTTTTGGCAAAATTTGACTTTTCAAAAAATGAAAATTCCAGACATTTTTTTACTTTTCTTTTTAACATCTGAATTTTCCAGCCCCTTGGCTCGTGGTTTTCTGTGTTCCGATCGGATTCGAGTAGTCCGGCGCCGTCCACCAGCACCAACGAGGAGGTCGAAGAGCGGAGCTTCAGAGCTCCATCGGTCGATTCGCTCTTCGTGGAGTTCGACGACAGAGAGCTTGCTGCTCGCGAGCGCGAGGGAAGTGGTGAAGTTGTTGCCGAGCCGGAAGCGGAGCCCCTGGAGTCGTCGGAGCCTCGTCACCAGAAGAGGCCATCGGATCAGCGCCCATCCGACGACGTCATCGCTTCGAAGAAGGCCCGCACCCTTCATCATTTCTCGGTGGTGAATATCACTGTCCACCTCCCGGAGAACGACAGCCATCCGGAACTCCTCCATCTTCTCGCTGAAATTGGGTATGTTTTTGATTTTTCACAAAAAAAAATTAATTAACTGAAATATAACTGTTAAAAAAATGTTTTTTTGTTTAAAATTTTTAATGACTAGCAAATCGGAGATTTGCTAGGCTTTGCAGTTTGGTTCGGCGTAGAGTAACTCAAGAATAATTCGCTTTATTAAAGTTTAGTCAAGTGTTGAGTAAATGCCAAGTAAATGTGCTGAAGTTTGTCAAGACCGGCCAAATTTAGTTTAATATTAATTTTAGAAATAAAAATTTCCACTTTTCAAATTTTTTTGCTTAAAATAGGCTTAACAGTTGTCCAGCGCTTCTATGTGTATTCGGGCCTGCGACACTCGAACTGAATCATTATGCTAAAAATAGGCTTGACGGATCTCCAACACTTCTTCGTGTATTCGGGCCTGCGTCCCTCAACTCGGGTTCATTGGGCTCAGAATAGGCTTAATGGCTGTCCAATACTTTTGTGTATTCGGGCCTGCGGCCCTCCGGATTAAGAGACCTTTCCAAAAACAGACGTAGTTATAGAAACATACGTCTCATAGAAGGCCTCCAGCCTGTTCTGCTGGGAGTAGGGATAGAAAAGGCCTAAAGTTTCAAAGAGTAAGAAGGCGGCCCTAATCCCTGATTTTTGGGTTTGACTGAAAAACAATAGCATTGCAGGCCTCCAGCCTGTCCTGCTGGAAGTCAGGTTAAAAGTAGCCAACATGTTCAAAAAGTGCGGCCCTCAATTAGATTAGGGAAAAAGTAAAAATCTCGAAAAGTCTTCAAAATTGAGTTTTCCTCGCGTTATTAAAAATAAGAAATGAAAATTATCGAATTCATCACCAAAAATAGAGAAAGAGAGAGAGAGGTAGAAAAGTTTTTCACGTTTAATCAATCTTTTTGATTTTGCAAAAATTGAATGATGGCCTACATTTTGGAAAGTGGGCCAATTTTTTTCAAAATAGTTTCAAAAAATTGGAAATACGAAGTTCTCTCTTGCGCACAAATTGGAACCAAATGTCAGAAAAACTGAAGATTTGGGGCTGAAAAAACATGAAATTCGTCAGTACAAAGAATACATCCATTTCGACCATACTCCAGAATCCCGTTCAAATCAGTGTTTTAGCCTTCCCAAAAGCGCCCCCCCACAATGATGACGATGGAAGGCGCTATTTTTGTAAGCTATTGAAACAAATTGCTCAAAAAACCGCCAACCCTAAGCCAAGATATAAGCTCTCAAAGTGCAGTCACATTTCTCGGGACACCCCATGTCGACAACGTGCCCTTATTTTTTATTTCTGTCAAGAATGCAATTTCAGGATTTAATATAGGAAGAGGCAGATTTTTTTCAATTTTGCAAAAAATTTGAAAAATGAGATCTTTGAATTCAAAACGAAAAAAAAACGTGTTTTCTGTCTCGCTTTTTCTTAATTTTTTTAATCTCATTTTCCAATTTTTTTGCAAAATTGAAAAAAAAATCATTAAAAATTTTTGGCAATTTTTTTAAACAGTTGTTTAATTTATTTGTTTTAAAAATAAATTATTTCATATTATTTATAAAATTTTGCCAATTTATTTCTCGTCAAAAAAATCAAAATTCTATGAAAATTGAAATTGTTAAAAATTTTTTTAACATTTTTCAAAAATTTAGCACATTTAAATTTATAAAATTATAATATTTCAGAGTGACGGACGTGGAGTCGATCTGGTACCACTCGATGCCCCTGATGAACAATGTCCCCAAAAAAGTCGCGAAGTTTGCAGTCAAGACCAGCGAATCGGCGGCTAAAATTCAAGCCATCATCGATCAATCCGAGTGGCTCGATGTATTCCTGGTCGAGACGATGCCTACGAGCGGCTTTTTTTGGGCTTCGACGCCTGTGGAGGAAGTGGTGAGGGCTTGCGTCCTTGCACACTTGTAAGATTTTGAAACTACTTGATTTTGCAAATAAAAAAAATTTACAGCTTCAAGGTGCACGCAGTCGATGGGATGTTGTTGGAGGACCAGGAATACTTCAGGATGCCGCTCCAAGATCCGAGAACGATGAAGGAGATGAAGGGGAAACTGTCGAAAATCGGATGGGGTGTGCTTCGGCGATTAGCGAAGGATATTGGAGTTTCCATTTGAATTTTTTATCATTGTTCAATTTTTTTTTTAATTTTATCCTGTGAATGTAGTATAAGTTTTATAATTTTTTTCCATCGGCCAGTTTTATTAGTTTGACCTTTTGTTTCATGATAAGTTTTATGTTTTTTTTTAAACATTTTTTTTCTTTTATTGTAAATACGTTTTATTCTAGTTTCCCATCGCTGAGTTTTACATGTTGACCTTTTATTCCATGCAAAGTTTTATTTTTGTTTTCGTGGTACTTGTCTATTACATGCCCTCATTTTCGAAGTAAATTAAATTTTCAGTAATTCCTCCAATTAAGTTAAACGTGATATACATTTTTCCTCTTTAGGCTTAGAAAATGTTATTTCCCAAGCTTAAAAGTGCATGTATCTTGTTTGAAAAATTCAGCTCTTTCTTTTTTGGCTCAAAACTAAAACATTTCCCTATTTTTTAAAGAGGAATCTTCAAAAAACTCACTTTTCTCGTTTTCTTCGCTTCTTACGATGGTGTGCCCTCGTTTTGCTCGCAAATCTTGTTTAACACCTGAAAAAAAAACACACTCTTTCTCGATTTGACAAAAAAAAACAAAAAAAAAGAGGGGAAACGGTGAAAACAAGCAAAAAACGGAAAACACCAAAAAAAAAAAACAAAAAAATCGCTTATTCGCAAAAGAGTATGTTTGCTGGAACCACCGCGTACTCCTCTCGGACAACGTCATCGATCAAAGTTTAAAATGTTTTGTTTAACCTGGAATAGAGGAAAAATGGTGTTTCTTTTTGAAAAATGAACTATTTTAACAGATGGACAATGCGAATATCTTCAATTTAACATAAAAATGCAAAAAATATTTTCACTCCTCGTCCAATAGGCCTGGAAAATCAAAATTCAAACAATTCCTGAGGTTGCAAATATAATAATAGTTTTTGATGGGTGAAACTTAGATTTTCTGAATTCAGCATACACGAATTACCCGTTTTCAACAAATTTAGACACCTTTTTATTTTTGCCCAAAGTTTTTTTTGGCCATCTAATGACTGTCCTTTTTTATGGGCAAAAAAAAAACTTTTCTGAAATAATTCGAAACTACTGGAAATTGAAAAAGGGCAAATATTTAGTGTTTGCAGATCAGTTTTGAGTCCTCTAACTTTAAAAATAACCATTTTAGAGGAGTTTCAAAATTGTGATTTTTTGCCATAAATTGACAATTTTTGCCACTTTTTAATAGTTTTTGATGGGTTAAACCTAGATTTTCTGAATTCAGCATACATGAATTACCCGTTTTCAACAAATTTAGACAACTTTTTATTTTTGCCCAAAGTTTTTTTTTGGCAAACACTCATATACTACCTTTCGGATCATTGACTACCTTTTGCTCATTGACTACCTTTGCTCATTGACTACCCTTCGGCTCATTGACTACCTTTCGGCTCATTGACTACCTTCAGTTGCTCATTGACTACCTTTATCTAATTTTTCAGAATTTTCAGTTTTTTTCGCTAAAAAATCAGAATTTTCAAAAACATGTTACTTTTTGATGTCTAAGAAGGTCGTGCACTTTCTCATTTCCTGAAATTCCGGAAAAAATGGAGATGAGATCTGATGTATAAATGCTCATTGACTACCTTCAAATGCTCTTTGACTACCTCTATCTAATAAAATTTTCCAAAATTTATTTTTTTGAAAACTTTTCAAAATTTGATCAGATATTATAGAAAAGTGCAATTTTTGTCGTTTTTCTAGTTTGGATGTTCTGCACACTATTGCAGACGAAAACCTGAGGTATAGTAGAACCCCTAAGCTCAAAAGACGCACTCACTTCGGATGCTGATATCTCCGTGGGAAAAAATTTATGGCAAAGTGATTAACTACAAAGTTATATATCTTAATCTAAAGTACAACTTTGTAGTTGATTGTTTTTTATCAAAAAATTTGTTGGTCGAGATAAAGTTGTGCAAAGTTTGGCACCTTCATGCTTGTATTTTCTTCTTCTTTTTCTGTTCATATCTCAACCAACAAATTTTTTAATGAAAAACAATCAACTACAAAGTTGTACTTCAGATTAAGATATACAACTTTGTAGTTTATTACTTTGTCTTAAAAAATTTTCCCACGGAGATATCAGCATCCGAAGTGAGTGCGTTTTTTGAGCTTAGGGGTTCTACTATACCTCAGGTTTTCGTCTGCAATAGTGTGCAGAACATCCAAACTAGAAAAACGACAAAAATTCAACATCCGTCAAAGAGAAGGTAGTCAATGAGTGTTTGCCTTTTTTTTTGGGCAAAAAAAAAATTTTCTCTGAAAACGTTCGAAACCTTTGAAAATTGAAAAAGGGAAATTTTGTTGTGTATGCAAATCAATTTTGAGTCCTCTAACTTTAAAAATAACCATTTTAGAGGAGTTTCAAAATTGTGATTTTTTGCCATAAATTGCCATTTTTGCCACTTTATTATAGTTTTGATGGGTTAAACCTAGATTTTCTGAATTCAGCATACATGAATTACCCGTTTTCAACAAAATTAGACAACTTTTTGTTTTTGCCCAAAGTTTTTTCAGCCATCTAATGACTGTACTCAAAAGAGGACTCAAAATTGATCTGCAAACACTGAAAAATTGTCCTTTTTTAAATAATAATAATTTCGAACGTTTTCAGAAAAATTTTTTTTTTTGCCCAAAAAAAAGGACAGTCATTAGATGGCCAAAAAAACTTTGGGCAAAAATAAAAAGTTGTCTAAATTTGTTGAAAACGGGTAATTCATGTATGCTGAATTCAGAAAATCTAGGTTTAACCCATCAAAAACTATTAAAAAGTGGCAAAAATTGTCAATTTATGGCAAAAAATCACAATTTTGAAACTCCTCTAAAATGGTTATATTCATAGTTAGAGGACTCAAAATTGATTTGCTGAAAAAAATTTGGGCAAAAATAAAAAGTTGTCTAAATTTGTTGAAAACGGGCAATTCGTGTATGCTAAATTTAAAAAAAATTCAACTAAAATTTGAAAATGCATTATTTTTCGAGGTTTTTTGAAATTCTCAAACCAATTTAAAATATTGGTTTAATTGAGGATTTTTCTACTTTTTTAATTTTGAGTATTTTTCTGAAAATCTCTGAGCTTTCGATCCGAAAATTTCAAATATTCAACCTTTCACTATTTTCAACCATTTTATCATGGTTTTCCGTGTGTTGGATACATTTAAAATAAATAATTTATTGCCAATAGTACACAGATCACAATTTCCACCTATCACCACTTAGTCAACGATCTCTTCAATTGTCGATCCATCTCATAAATATACGAATCAGCGGTGGAAATGTGTGGAATCGTTGAAACCAGCGGCTCGAACGCGGAGAAACACAAAACAAATTGTCCGTCGCCGCCGGGAATCGCCGACTTGCTACCATACTTGTCGAGGAAATCCTCGAGCATCATACATTCCTGTAGAAATGCTCTTCCCAGCACGGCTCCGTCGGAGAAATCCAGCTCGCTGATCTTATTCACGTCTGGAAATGAGGAACATTAGGCGAATCAGGTGCGGGCGGCAATGAATGTTTTCCGGCAAATCGGCAAACTGCCGGAATTGGGAATTTCCGGCAAACTGCCGGAATTGGGAATTTCCGGCAAAACGGCAACTCGCTGGAATTTAAAATTTCCGGCAAATCGGCAAACTGCCGGAATTGGGAACTTCCGGCAAACCGGCAACTCGCTGGAATTTAAAATTTCCGGCAAATCGGCAAACTGCCGGAATTGGGAATTTCCGGCAAATCGGCAAGTTGCCGGAATTGAAAATTTCCGGCAAATCGGCAAGTTGCTGGATTTAAAATTTCCGGAAAATTGGCAAATCGCTGGAATTTAAAATTTCCGGAAATTTGCAAATTGCCGGAATTTAAAATTTCCGACAAATCAACAAGTTGGCGGAATTGAAATTTTCCGGCAAATTGCCCGAATTTTAAATTTCCGGCAAATCGGCAAGTTGGCGGAATTGAAATTTTCCGGCAAATTGCCCGAATTTTAAATTTCCGGCAAAACGACAAGTTGCCTGAATTGAAACTTTCCGGCAAATCGGCAAATCGCTGGAATTTGAAATTGCCGAAAAATTGTCCAAATATTCAATTTCCGGCAAATTGCCGTAATTGAAAATGTTCGGCAAACAGACATCCCGGCAGTTTGCCGATTTGCCCAATTTGGCCACTTCTGATTCGAATAGATAGCTCAAAAAAAAGTACTACAAATTCGTAAATTTTTGAAATTCCGCCAAATTTTCCAGCTTTAAACGAATTTTTCAGAAAATGTACTCTATTTTCTCAAAAAAAAGTTTTTTTCCATTTTCTTTGAAATTAAAATTGCATTTTTTCGGAAAATATTGAAATCTTCCAGAATAATTTTTAGAAAGTTTTTTCTCGAAATTTTTAATTAACAATAAGTTTTTTTTCGAAACACGGATGCCGGTTTCTGGCTTATTTTAAATTTTTATAAGTACAATTTTCTAGTTTTTGGGGAAAATTATTATTTTTGATTATTTTTAAATTTTTAATGTCGGTTTTTTAAAGTAAAAATTTTTTTTAAAAATTCTTAGAAAATCGGTATTTTTTCGATTTTTTTTTGTCGAAAAATAATTCGATTTGTCGATTAAAAAACTTTTTTCCACAAAAAAATGTATCTATAATTTTCAGATTTTCCGAATTCCAGCCAGATCTGCTCCAGTACCTCGAACATATTTCTTCGCAAATTCGCGAATCATTTTCTCGTTCGTACCGCCCGCCTTGGCAGTAATAAATAGTGGTCCCTTGAGATTCAAATCAGTCGGCCATCGAATAAATCTGCACAGTCCATTGACAAGAAAACTCGCTGTCGGCTGAGCAAGTGCAAGTACGTATCCCTTTTCTTCGGTGATTTGTGCAGCGAGCTCATCACTAACAATCATAAGACTATCTGCGTCTATAATATCTCCGTCACTGCATTCTTGTTGTGGATGATCGCCGTCTTCTGTCATGTACTGGAAATAGATTTTAATTATATATTATATACCAGCCGTGGACCGCACCTCCGGCGCGGCCCCCGACTTCTGGAGCTGAAAACCAATTTTTCTGAAACTACCGTAATCATACAGTACTCCTACCGTACCACCATTGTACCACTACAGTACCCCGACTATATCCCTACACTAACCCCAACTCACTATCCCTCCAGAAGCTAAAACTTCGCAGACTACAAAGACTACATAGACTACAAACTATGGACAAACGGAATAAGCGCTTTATATATAGTAAATGATAAGGTTTCCAAATAAGTTCCGGGTCAAAAATCATAACTTTGTTCGCTGCAAATCGATTTTTATGAAACTTTGGGAATTTATATTATCAACCATGATCTTTCATTTGACAATGGTCACAAAATTTTTTGACCACCCCAAGTGCCCTAACTCGGAGCCAATTTTTTCAGGCATTTTTCTGATCTCGGTTCTTTTCAGGCTTCAATTGAGGTTTGTATGCGGAATTTGCTTTGTTTAGAATACATTATTAGAAAACAACAAAAGTTTGGAAGAACATCCGTCCAAAAAAATTTTTTTTGGTTGGTCGTCAAAAAATGTTCAAAAAAATTTTTGTCGAAAATTCTAGATTTTTCCTACAAAAATGATGTAACCAAGTGTAAACTATTTTTACACATATAAATCATTTCAGTTAAAAATTTGAATCTCAAGAAATATTCAAAAAATTCAAAAATTATCCGAAAAAAATTATATTTTCTACTATCATTTTAGTGTATCAAACTAAACTGATGTGTTTTGTATGTGTAAAAATAGTTTACACTTGGTTACATCATTTTTGTAGAAAAAATCTAGAATTTTCGACAAAACATTTTTTGACGACCAACCAAAAAAATTTTTTTTGGACGGATTTTTTTCCAAACTTTTGTTGTTTTCTAATAATGTATTATAAAAAAAGCAAAATCCGCACACAAAGCTCAATTGAAAACTGAAAAGAAGTGAGATCAGAAAAATGCCTGAAAAAATTGGCTCCGAGTTAGGCCACTTGGGGTGGTCAAAAAATTTTGTGACTATTGTCAAATGAAAGATCATGGTTGATAACATAAATTCCCAAAGTTTCATAAAAATCGATTTGCAGCGAACAAAGTTATGATTTTTGACCCGGAACTTATTTGGAGACCTAATAGCTTTAAAGGAGGACTAACGGTTCGGCGGACGATTTTGAACGTATAGACCCAAAATGAGCTCAAATGAACGAATTTTGTAATGAAACTACTCAAAAAATTTTCAAAAATTTTTTATGGCGTTTCAAAATTTTGAAAAATTACAAATTACACTGATCTTGGCTGAAATCACGAATTTTTCCCATTTTTCCGTGTCAAATCTGTCCGAAGTTGGCTTTTTTGAAAATATCGTCCTTTATTGCATATATTGGTAATTAATCTCATTTAATTTCGTGGATTAAAGTACATTTAAAGCCGATAGGTAACCAATTTCGATGATTTTTGGTTACCTATCGGCTTTAAACATACTTTAATCGATGAAATTAAATGAGATAAACTACCAACATATGTAATAAAGGACGATATTTTCAAAAAAGCCAACTTCGGACAGATGTGACACGAAAAAATGGGAAAAATTCGTGATTTTAGCTAAAATCAGTGTAATTTTTTAATAATTTTGAACCGCCATAAAAAATTTTTGAAAATTTTTAAAGCTCATTTTGGGTCTATACATTCAAAATCGTCCGAACCGTTAGTCCTCCTTTAATATTAAGTTTTTTGTTTTCGGAAATACTATAAATAAATATATGAATTTTAATAACTCAATCGTAAATATGCAATACTAAATAATTGCTCACTTTTTATTTTTTTATTTTTCGTTTTTTATTTAGTCGTGTTTTTCATTTTCATTTCATATGTCTTAATGTTTCCAATGAAAAATGCGTTGAATGAAATGAAAGTAGCCATTGAAACCTGCATGGAATTTTAATATTAAGCAAAAAAATTAAGTGAGCAATAAGTGTTGTTTAATTACGTGCCTTGTTCTTTTGTGTGTACTTTTGATGTCCATTATTGATTACTCACTAGGGAACCGTCAGAAGGTGCCCATCGGACTTGCATATGAGACCTATGCCATTCGATAGCCCATGTCTTAAAGCGGTTACTCGTGAATTTCTAGCTGCGAATCTCCAGAACCAAGCTCACGGCGAGCTCTCATAGATCCTACAATAGCACTGTAACGAAGCATTGGAGGGAAAATTTTCCAAATTCACTTTGGTAGATCATATCTCCGTAGATAAATGTTTTACAGAAAAGTTATCAACTGATAAGTTGTTGAGCTTTTCGTAAAAAACAAGTTTGTAGTTGAAAGTTTTCACCAAAAAATTTTTGTTTCAGATAAAAGCATTAGAGTAGCAATAGCAGCCTTAAAATAGTAGAAAACAGTTGCCGCACTTCACGCGCTTTTATCTGAAACAACAATTTTTTTAGAAAAACTTTCAATTACAATCTTGTTCTTTACAAAAAGCTCAACAACTTATCAGTTGATAACTTTTCTGTGAAACATTTATCTACGGAGATATGATCTACCAAAGTGAATTTGGAAAATTGTCCCTCCAATGCTTCGTTACAGTGCTATTTTCAGGATCTTTGAGAGCTCGCCGTGAGCTTGGTTCTGGAGATTCGCAGCTAAAAATTCACGAGTAACCATTTTAAGGCATGGGCTATCGAATGACATAGGTCTCATATGCGACTCCGATGGGCACCTTCTGACGGTTCCGGCAAATCCGCAATTTGCCGGAATTAGCAATTTCCGGCAAATCGGCAAACTGCCCAAATTCAAAATTTCCGGCAAATCGACAAAGTGTCCCGTATTTAAAATTTCCGGCAAATCGGCAAATTGCCAGAATTTAAAATTTCCGGCAAAACGGCAACTTGCTTGAATTTAAATTTCCGGCAAATCGGCATGTGGAAGTGGTCCTTGATCTCTTCTCATTCTAGTGTCATGTGTCTTGCTGTCGCGCGTCTATGGGCGCGTGACGACGAGAGACACGAGGCACGAGAGCATATGGCGGCACACCCTCACGAGTAGAAGATTCTTCAGTCGAGAAAGACCTTGCATGCTGGCGCCGGACGAAAGTAAGACTCTCGTCGTCTGGCACAGCAACGACTCAATAAATGCTTTAGCACCCAATCAAAGTGTTTTTGCATGATGACCGTTAACATGGAGGTCCCACCAGCCAGAGGCTGTCTCTGTGTGCCCCTGCAGGTTTAAAGAGACCTACTGCAGGTACGGAGAGAGCTTCGCGAGCTTTGAGGAAGCAGGATTTCCTAAGTGCGCCAATACCGCTACACCAGGCCACAACTATCTATTTGGATTCTTATATTCTGTACACCATCAGACCCCTCCCCAAGCTACTATTCCATCTAATTCCATCTAATTCTCGTCAGTTATTTTATTTTGAACTGCTTGCAACATGATCGGTCAGTTGGTTGGAAAATGCCCACCTTGCAGTCATTGGAATCAACTACAATCAGAAGAATCGGATTGAGTTTTTACATCATTAATATTTATTATTTTATTCCAATGTTAAAGTCCTTTAGTGATTCAGTTTTTTCCCAAAAAGCCAGAGAGCTATTTAAAAAAGAGCCAAAAAGGGCCAAGAGAGCCACTTTATTTTGAGCCATATAATTGCGAGGAAAATACCGCAAATATTTTGAAAAATTGAGCGAGGGACAAGTTCGGTCAGCGAAACAAATTTTCGTTTGGATGTTATTTGACATTTAGGGTTATTTTGTTTCTTTTTATTGTATTTTGGCCCGATGAGATATTAGCTTGGCATAGTTTTTTTTTCGCTTTGATTGTTTATTTCTCTTTTGGAATTGGCCTTGACTCGAGCATAATTCTATCTCTGCTTCGAGGACGGACCACTTCTAAAAGGGGTGGGGATGGGACGTCATTTTGCACCATCATTTGTTCTTTTCTCTCGAGAAGGTGTGAGTAACTCAGAGCAAAATAACATCATCGCTTTGAGGACAAAGCATCTTTTCGAGGGGGTAGGATGTGGAAGTGGTCCTTGATCTCTTCTCATTCTAGTGTCATGTGTCTTGCCGTCGCGCGTCTATGGGCGCCTGACGACGAGAGACACGAGGCACGAGAGCATATGGCGGCACACCCTCACGAGTAGAAGATTCTTCAGTCGAGAAAGACCTTGCATGCTGGCGCCGGACGAAAGTAAGACTCTCGTCGTCTGGCACAGCAACGACTCAATAAATGCTTTAGCACCCAATCAAAGTGTTTTTGCATGATGTTTAACCATAAGCTGTGGCACCGGCTTATGACCGTTAACAGGCAAATTGCCAGAATTTACAATTCCCGGCAAATCCGCAATTTGCCGGAATTAGCAATTTCCGGTAAATCGGCAAACGGCCCAAATTCAAAATTTCCGGCAAATCGACAAAGTGTCCCGTATTTAAAATTTCCGGCAAATCGGCAAAATGCCAGAATTGAAATTTCAGGCAACTCGGCAAATTTTCCGGCAAACTCACCCCTGTCTTGAATCTAATATAAATTGTTCAAGTACCAGAAATATACCGTAAATTTTAATAAAAAGTCAATCCTTTTGAAAAAAAAAAACGAACCCTTGGCACAAATCCGATAGGATTCCATCTCGCGTCTGCCGTACTATTGTGAAGAGCCTCTTGTATACGGTGCTTTTCGTCAACTCTGGAATTTTTTAAGTGCAAGTTTAAGTTGAATGCTGGAATTCGGACGATTTTGAACGTATAGCTCCAAAATGGGCTCAAATGAACAAATTTCGTAATGAAACTTCTCAAAAAATAAAAAAAAACAAAAATTTTTGTATGGCGATTCAAAATGTCGAAAAAATTACACTGCATTTTAGCCAAAATCTCAATTTTGCCAACTTTTCTGTGTTGCATTTGTTCGATGTTGATTTTTTTTTTTGGGAATTATCATCCCTTATAGCAGCATATTGTGATAGTTTACCTTATTTAATTTTGTCGATTAAGTACTACTTTTAAAACTGATAGGTTACCGGTTTTTAAAGTACCTTAATCGACGAAATTAAATGAGATAAACTATCACAATATGCAATAAGGAATGATAATTCCAAAAAAAAATCAACATCGAACAGCTGCAACACAGAAAAGTTGGCAAAAATTGGGATTTTAGCAAAAATCAGTGTAGTTTTTTTTTCGAAATTTTGAACCGCCATACAAAAATTTTTGAAAATTTTTTGAGAAGTTTCATTACGAAATTTGTTCAATTGAGCCCATTTTGGAGCTATACGTTCAAAATCGTCCGAACCGTTAGTCCTCCTTTAAGACATCAAGTAGCATTTAATTTTCTCTATTGGCATAGCATGTAATACTAATTTCCAGAGATCTTTTCGAGTGTATGTTACTAGAAACTACAACAAAACTCAATATAATTACATAACTCTTACTAATAGTTACCGTATTTCTTCTATTAGTATCCCCCCCCCCCCATTGTTGAAACTATTCGTTAGTTATTTTTTCTATAGTCTATAATAGTCTATAGTCTAGTCTATAATATAACTACAACTATAGTCTAAATAACTATAGTCTAGTCTATAATACAGTGCGTTCTATAGCACCCCCCTCTATTTTGAGGGTTTGAGGCTTTCTGGAAATTATTTTGAAAAAGTGTGAATGTAGTTCGATTACAAATGTTAAAAAACCGCCACACCTCGGTTTTTGTGAGAATATCTTAAAAACTACGGAAATTAGGTCAAAAAGTTGAAAAAACGGCCGTCCAACTTCTATAGCACCTCCTCGAATTTTTGACAATTATCGTTAAAATAGTCAATTTTTACTGGTTTTCTTTGACACTAATTTTTTTTCTTGTAAATTTGTGTCAAATATGTTTGTCTTTTGCTTTTGACCTAATTTCCGTAGCTTTTAAGATATTCTCACAAAAACCGAGGTGTGGCGGTTTTTTAGCATTTGTAATCGAACTACATTCACACTTTTTCAAAATAATTTCCAGAAAGCCTCAAACCCTCAAAATAGAGGGGGGTGCTATAGAAGTTGGACGCACTGTAGTATATAGTCAAGTCTATAACTATATTATATAATAGTTGTTAGTTCTTTTGCTATAGTCTAAAATGATAATTCATTGATTCATTGATACTTATGTTCAAAAGAAAGTGAGATACCACCTTTAAAAGTAACCCGATTAGATTAGAAATATAATCATGACTGTTTGCACTAATAAGTTCTAAATTGGTAAATTTTATCAAAAACCCTTAAAGTTGTATAATTGTTTTACCTCTCCATAATCCTCTGAATCACCGGATCATTCTTATCCTGCAACGCCTCGGTGCCACTCCGTCTCGTCATCTCATGAACAACACCACCATCAAAGTCCAAGCTAACCACGAACTTTTTCCGTTCCTTCTCCCGTAGGGCTTTAAGCTCCTCTCGTCTCAATTTCAGAGCTTCTCGATCACTTGCACTGAGGAATGGGCTGTTCTCAATGGTGCTATAGTCACTTTGAAGATCGTTCACTTTTGTTCGGCGTTCCGTATCCGCGTCGGCTTCCAGCAGCTTATTCCGAAACTCTGTCGCATTCTGATACGACGAGGAGATTTGCTTCAACGACCCAATATCCGATCCATCTCCGGTGAGCCTGGCGAGAAGATCGCGGCTCTTGTTCGTACCACGATTGAGGATTTCTCGTTCTTCCCGAGTGCAGACGAGTGTTCCACACGTGAAGCACGGGCCACTTCCCTCTTGTTCGCAAACGATTCGTCCGCATCCGAGGCAGTTCAGGATGAGCTTGTGGGTGCGAGCTTGGCACAGACACTCGTGGCGTCCTGGAAATAGGGAAACTATTGGTTTTCTTATAAGTTGCCCTGGAGTTCATGAAGGCTCTGGAAGCTTCAAGGTCTCTAGAGATGCTCTGAGACCACCAAGGTACCTTGGAAACTTCAGAATTTATGGAGAGGATCCTAGAGACTTTGGGGTCGCCAAGTCGTTCGTAGAGCTACAGAACATCTTGGTATGTACCAGGACGTCTACAGATGCTCTGAGACATTCAAGCTGCCCTGGAGACTCCAGAACCTATGGAGAGGATCCTAGAGACTCTGGGATCGCCTGATGGATACACCAGATCGTCTAGAGTTCCTACACGTTTCGAGAGCTCTAGTCGCTTCGGTGAGCTGTGGGATCCCGGACTTCTAGATTCTCAGAGCACTGGAGATCTCCTTGAGGATCACGTTGGAGCTTTCCAGCTTCTGTGTGAGCACTAGGCAGCCTTATGTAGTGTCAGGGAGCTCCTGGTGACTCTGGGGGTGCTACAGATCTTCTAGAGAGGCTCTGAAACCTTCCAGATGTTCTGGCAGCTCCAAAGCTTCTGGAGACTCTAGCAGCTCCTAGTGACTCAAAGAAGTCCAGAACCTTAGGAGAAGCTTCACAGCAGCTGGGGATGCTACAGATCTTCTAGAGAGGATCTGCGAGCTTCTAGAAGTTCTGAAATCTCCAGGGCATTCCAAATAGCTCCTGAAGGCTCTTGGAGCCTCAAGGTCTCTGGGAAGAGCTCCAAAATTCTTACCTTTCCGCAAAGTGTCAGCGAACGAGATTTCCGTTTTGGCAGCCAACACATTTTGCCGTCCCGCTACTCCTCCTTTACCTCCCGCTTGCTTTTTACCCATATTTTCTGGAAACTGAAAAATTTGAGGTTTAACAAAAAAAAATTCGTAAAAATTGATTCAAATATATATACATACAGCGTAAAAACGCGTTTCTTTTTAGAAAAAATTCAAAAAATTTGGAAAAAACAACTGTATTTTTGTACACTAACAAAATATCGGACGACACACAAAAAATAAGCTAAAAATTTAATTTTTTAGAACAAGAAAATTCAAATTCTGTTGGCGGCGGCGCCGCGAATCTTCTTGGCCTCCTCGAACGCCATTTGCTCCCGTAGAAAGTTCTCGTACTCCTCCTTTCGTTTTGTCGCCAATAGTTGCTCCTGGAAAAAATGGAAAAGTGGTGCGGTAGAGCGCATTTGCGAGTTTTCGAAAATTTGAACGATTTTCGTAGAATTTTCAGAAAAATTGAATTCTAGCACATTTTTTAACTAGAAAAAAGCCTTTTTACGCTAAATTTCAAAAATTTTGAATTTTTTTTTTCGAAAGTTGGAAAATTGTGGATTTTTTTCGAAATAAAAAAAAATTTTCCGAATTATTTTTTTTCGATTTTTCAAAAAACGCCATTTTTGATGCTCCACTGTCCAATAAATGGGCGTGTCTATCCATTTTGTGGGCGTGGCCCGTTTTACCTTGAACTCAGCCATCGCCTTGTCGCCGGCACTGCTGTCCGGAATCCGGTAGCCTCTCATCTGAAAATTTTTTTAATTTTTAAAAATATTTTTCATGCTTCTGAAGCTATATTCTGTAAATACTATGGTACAAAAAATTAAAAACAAAAAAAATTCCAAAAAAAAAAATTTTTTTTTGGATTTTTTTTTCGAATTGCTATTTTTATTTTAAATTCGAGAAAAAAAAAATTTTTTTGAAATTTTTCCTGCTTCTGAAGCTATATTCTGTAAATACTAAAGTACAAAAAATTAAAAACAAAAAAAAATTAAAAAAACATTTTTTTTTGCAATTTTTATTTCAAATCTGTATGTTTTATTTCAAATTCTCTGAACATTTCATTTTTTTTTTCATTTTTCATGCTTCTGAAGCTTTTTTAAATAAAATTCTGTAAATAGTACAAAAATAATCTAAAAAATTCCGGAATAATTTTTTTTTTTCGAATATATTTTTTTCTAACTTTTGTATTTTATTTTAAACTCTAAAAAATGTGTTTTTTTTTTCATGCTTCTGAAGATCTATTTATTCTAGAAATAATATAATTTTTTTTTAAATAGAAAAAAATATTTCAAAAAAAAATGTTTTTTTAAACTTTTTTTTCGAATTTTTTTTCTCAAATTTTTCGAAAAAAAAAACCAAAAAACTCACAAATTCCTTAAAAATCGTAGGCTGATTGAAGAGCCAAAATGCTCCGACGGGAAACGTGATGAGCAACAAAAATCGGCCCGTTTCCAACTTCCATCCGCCCATTCTTGCCGCCTGTGGTGGAATATTTCGTAATATTTTTTTTCCACTTTTTTTGAAAAAAAAATTGTTTCTTCAAAATTTAGAAACAAATAGGAAAAGTATCAGTAAAAGTTCTGTGAAACTTCAATTTTAGAAATTAAAACAACAATTTTTTCAGCGAAAAATCGTTTTTTCATGGTAACAGATAATTGAACGGAGAACAATTGAATTGAACGGTGTAATAAATAACAGAAAATATCAGATATTAATTAATTAAATATAAAAGAAAATATATTTTTTTTGGGGAAAGGATATGAAATTTTTTAAAAAATTTTGCCAAAATTTGAATGTTCCAAAAAAAATATTTTTGGCAAAATTTGAACAATTTTGGCCTAATTTTCCAGATTTTGATTTAAAAATTTAAAATATTTGGCCTTTTTTTTCTAATTTCGCCAAATTTAAACGAAAATTTACAATTTTTTGTTACAACTTTGGGGTTTGGCGGTTTTTTTTTGGAAAAAAAAATATTCAAAAAACGAATTTTTGCAATTTTCGTCAAACTCCAAAAAAAATTAGACTAGTTTCAAATTTTCACAAATTTTGAAAAACTTTAGCTCAAAAAATAAAAAATTTCGCCGATTTTTGTTTGGAAATAAAAATTGAAATTTTTGGTCAAAAATTGGGTAATTTTAAACTTTTTTTCAAAAAAAAAATTAGAAAATTTACATTTTTTGGTCATTTTTTCGGAGCTTTGGCTCAAAAAATTATAATATTTTTCGAAAAAATTGAAATTTTTAGTCAAAAATTGGGTAATTTGAAATATTTCTCCACAAATGATTTTTTTAAAATCAATTTTTCCGGAGCTTTGGCTCAAAAAATGAAAATTTCGGCGATTTTTTTTGGAAATAAAAATTGTAATTTTTTTCAAAAAAATTGGAATTTTTGGTAAAAAAACAAGTACAGAGGGGCTTAATAATACAGTAACAATAATTTAATTTCGAACACGTTTAACAATGAGATCAGTGTTCTCAATCTGTGCTTTCAATGCTGCAATCGTCGGTTTTCCTTCAAATGGCTCAGGGTAGTTGAGGATTTTCTCAGGTCCATATGGGGTGCGAACTGAAAAAAAAGGGAAAAGGTTTAAAACTGAAAATTTTAGTTTTTTGCGAAAAAAAAATTAATTTTGAAAATTCATGTTCAATTTTTTAAAAAGAAAATTAGTTTATAAAAAATCGTTGCTAAAAAAATTCTGAAAATTTTGAGAAAACGACGGTAATTATTGAAATTCCAATTTCTCAGTGTTTTAATTTTTTTTAATTGTAAATTATTTTTTTCCAAAAATTAAAAAAAAATCGCTTTTTAGTATTTTTTATATAATTTAGATATTTTTTCCAAAAAAAATGCCTGGAAATGATTTTTTTCAGAGAAAATGCTGAAAAAATGAAAAAAAAAACGCTGAAAAATTCATTAAAAAATTTTTTTCCAGCTTTTTCAAGTGTTTTTTAGACGATAATTTAGAGCAAATAAAATTTTTTCCAGCAATTGAATTTTTTTTCTTCAAAATTTGAAAATAAAAAGAAATGGCAAAAATTTGAGCTTTTCGATTTATTAAAGCTCCCTAAAAACTTAAGCAATAAATTTTTGAAAATTTACAAAAAACAATTATTTTTAGTTTTTAAAAGCTTTAAAAAATTGGAAAGCACAATTTTTTTGAGCAAGAATTGAGAAAACTCGCAGAAAAAAATTCCGCAAGAATTCAAAAATTTTTTCTGAAAAAACATTTTTAACGGAAAAGTTCAAATTTTAGAAAACTCTGAAATTTAAAAAAATTGTTATTTTTTTTCAGAATTTGAAAAAAATAAAAATTTTCCAAATTTTCAGAAAATTGAAATCCGAAAATTCATGTTTCTGAGAAAAAATTTTTTTTTACGGAAAAGTTCAAATTTCAGAAAACTCTGAAATTAAAAAATTATTCTTATTTTTTTCAGAATTTGAAAAAAATAATAATTTTCCAAATTTTCAGAAAAATGATTTCTTTTCAGAATTTTCAGAAAATTGAAATCCGAAAATTCTTTAAAAAATTAAATTTTCTGAGAAAACTCTGAAAAATTGGAAACATTTTTTATTTTCTGAATTACCAAATTTTTCAACATTTTTATTTTTGAGCAACGTTTTTGTTTTTTCAAAACCTAAAAAAATTCGAACGACTTTTTATTTTTTTCAATTCTCAAAACTACTAACTGCACGCTTTCCAGCTCCAAATACTTGATGGAATCGGACATTTTCCCTTAGTATGCTCCATTGCTTCCATAAGCTTTTTTTTATCCTTATTCAGACAGATGACACTGTCCCAAAACGACGAATATATCGATTTTTCCGCCCAAAGCTCCACTGGAATCGATCCAGCGTTCTGGTGTTCCTGTGAGTGAGCATATGGCTTTTGTTGACTTTTCGACCATCCCATACGCCATTCTTCTGCAAAAATTTGAAGATTTTAGGGGAAAATTTCAGGTTTCCTGAAAATTTTCGTAAAATTTTGTTGATTCAGATCAGAGTTGGTGGGCGGCAAATTTTTTTTTGTCAACAAATTCGGCAAATTGCCTGTTTGCCGGAAATTTTTCATTTTCGAAAAATTTGCGATTATAATTTTCTAACTTTTCAAAATATATGTAGCTACATTTATAGGATGCGTACAATTTTGCCGATTAAAATTAAAATTCTGAAATTTCCAAAAAAAAATGTGCAAAACCACAATTTGCAGAAAATTTTCGGCAATTACTATTTTTCCGGCAAATTCGGCAAAAAAACGCAAATTTGCCGGTTTACCGATTTGCCGGAAATTTTAAATTCCATTTTTGAAAGTTTTAGAATTTTTTGGGAAAATTTTGGGTTTTTTCAGATTATTAAAATTTTTAATTTAAAAAATATTAGCAAAAATATTTAATTAGAGCATTATTTTTACAATTTTCAATCTTTCTGGATTTTTTTTTAGAAATTTTCAAATTTTGCCAAAAAAAAAATTAATATAAAAATTAGCGCTTTTCAAAGAAATTTGAACAAAAAACAATGGTAAAATTGAAATTTTCTGGCATTTTTTGAATTTTTTTCTGAAAAAAAATTAATTTTTCCGATTCCAAAAAAATTGCGGTTTTAAAATAAATTTCTGGAAAACGAAAGGCTTGAACAAAAATTATGGTAAAATTTATATTTTCTGGCATTTTTTGGATTTTTTTTCCGATTTTTTTCTGAAAAAAAAAAAACTAAATTTGTCAGTAATTTCTGATAGAAAAATCGTTTTTTTTTTTTTCAAATTTCCGATCCCGTACGTTTGATAATTCTCGTAAACCGTAGTGCCTGGCACCGGAACGTGAATTCTCCTTCTGTGAAGAGCACGGCGAGCTCCCGATTGTGCTCCAACTTCTCCAAATTCGAACGGAATTCGTCGAGCTCGGCAAGTGAATACGTTTTGGCACATATTTTCAAATGTGGCTTGATCATTTCTGCTCGGTGTCCCCATCCTTTCTTCACTTTACGATTTGTCTGAAATAATAGAAAAATTAAAAAAATTAAATTAGTAGATTTTTTCAAATAAAAATATGGATTTTAATTATAATTTTCAAAAAATTTTCTGAAATGTTAGTTAAAATTTTAATAAAATTCAAAAAACTATCAATTTAAATTAACCAAATATGTTTTATTCTGAAGTTCCAGAATTTAGGGTCAAACAGCAGTTTTTACATTTTTTCAATACAAATTTTTTTAAGCATTTGCCGATCGGCATAAAATCACTGGAAATTCAGTTTTTCAAATTTAAAAAAATTCCAATTTTTTTCTTTTTTTTTCTTTTCTCTTTTTTTACAAATCTTTTCAAATTGTTTTCCAATTTTTCTCCACACTCTTTAGCAATTTACTACATTTTTTAAAGAATTTTTCGACAAAACATCACTGGAAATTCAGTTTTTAATATTTTTTGTTCAAATTTATTAAATATTTTTTCAAAGTTTTTCAGAATACTTTTCCAATTTTTCTTCCAAAAATTCAAAATTTTCAATTTTTTTCCAATTTTTTCTAATTTTTGTTAAATTTCTATTCAATTCTGCAATTAAAGGTGGAGTAGACTTTAAAAAAAAACATGCCTATGGTACCACAATGACCGAATATCATTATCAAAAAATTTTAAAAAATTTTCTAAATTTTATATGATTTTTTGAAAATTGAAAAAATCTCAGTTTTTGCCTAATTCTTATTTGAATTTCCGCCAATTGGATTTGTTCGATGGAGCGCGCTTGCACCTTTTTATTTTTATTTATTTTATTTTTTGTTATTTTCCACCGATTTTTATTGTTTTCGGTGTATTTTTGCTTGAATTTCAGAGAAAAAGTCAAAATAAATGCAAATTTTCGGTTAAAAAACACGATTACAGGCGTAAATCAGTGAAATTAGTCAATTCAGGTTCGAAATCGTTTGAAAGCGTTACTTTTTCATTTTTACGCCTGTAAGCGTGCTTTTTAAACGAAAATTTGCATTTATTTTGACTTTTCTTCTAAAATTGAAGCAAAAATACACCGAAAACATTAAAAATCGGTGGAAAATAACAAAAGATAAAATAAATAAAAATAAAAACGTGCAAGCGCGCTCCATCGAACAAATCCAATTGGCGGAAATTCAAATAGGAATTAGGCAAAAACTGAGATTTTTTCAATTTTCAAAAAATCATATAAAATTTAGAAATTTTTAAAAATTTTTTTATCAGGATATTCGGTTATTGTGGTACCATAGGCATGTTTTAAAGCAATTTCCCCACTAGCGCTACTCCACCTTTAAAACCACCCTAACCTGCTTCAAAGCGGCCACAAACTTCTCGGCAGCCTTCATTCTCTCCTCATACGGTAAATTCGATACATCATCTCCAAAGAGCACAGCTGCATCAATAATCCGAACGACTTGTGGCTCTGAGCTAATTTTAATCCGATTTCCATCACCTCTCACCACTTCTTCAGCCCAATCAACGAGTAAAATCGTATTTTCCGGAATACGAATGTGGTCTGCCGAGATTGATTCAAAACGTCCACTACGGAAAATGAAGGCGGAATCGCCGGCCGCGATGAGCAAATTCGGGCTCCCAGAGCTGGCGAGTGGCACAAAACGGTACTCCTCGTACGGAATATTTGGCAATGGAGCATCGAGACAATTAAGAGAGAAATCTGGGAATGTGTTGCCAATTTCTGATTCACCGCACACTTTTTTGCAGTATTTTCCGTAGACCTGGAAATTTGGGAAATTTAAGAAATTAAAAAAAGGCAATTTTTAGTCGAAATTTTGAAATTTAAGAATCCTTTTTTCCAGAAAAAAAAGAAAAAAGAAGATATTTAGTTGAAATTTTGAAATCTAAAATTTTTTTTTTAGAAAAAAAAAGCAATTTTGAAATTAAAAAACCCAATTTTTGAGAATTTTCTAATAAATTTTTCATAATTTTTTATGCAGAAAAGCTAGTTTCCAAGGGATTTCTGGAATTTTTCAAACATTTTTTCGAGGAATTCCGGATTTTTATCGATTTTTGGCAAAACTCTCGAAGTAAATCAGTTTTTTTATTCAGAAATTAGGAATTCAAAGACTTTTTTCAGTATTTCCGGAATATTTAGGAAATTGTTAATATTCAGCTTGTAAGATTTAAAGGAAATTTTTTATTGAAATTTTTTAGTCAAAATTTTAAAAATGAATAAAAAAACAATTTTTTGTTCGAAAAAATAATCAAAATAACTCATTTTTAAGCTTTTTTCAATTTTTTTCTGGGATTTCTGGTTAAAATGTTAAAATTAAATGGTTAAAATGGAGCATCGAGACAATTTAGAGAGAAATCTGGGAATGTATTGCCAATTTCTGATTCACCGCACATTTTTTTGCAGTATTTTCCGTAGACCTGGAAATTTGAGAAACTTTAGAAATTAAAAAAATGAAATTTTTTTTTTTCGAAATTTTGGAATTTTAAAATCGTGTTTTTTTCAAAAAAAAAAAAAAAGGTTTTTTGACAAAATTTTGGAATTTGAAAACCGTTTTTTTTTCAAAAAAGAATGCAGTTTTTAGCTGAATTTTTGAAATTTTAATATTTTTTTCGATAAAAATTCAATTTTTGTCAAAATTTGATAATCCAATTTTTTAGTCTAACATATCAGTTCTTTCTGAGAACTAAAAAAAAATTTCAGGAATTTTTTGAATTTCTTAAAACGTTTTTTGCCAGGATTTCCGAATTTTTATCGATTTTTTACAAAATTTTCGTAGAAAATCAGTTTTTTTTTCTAGAAATTAAGAATTTAAAAACTTTTTTTCCAGAATTTTCCGTAGACCTGGAAATTTGGGAAATTTAAGAAATTAAAAAAAGGCAATTTTTAGTCGAAATTTTGGAATTTTAAAATCGTGTTTTTTTTTTCAAAAAAAAAGAAAAGAAGATATTTAGTTGAAATTCTGAAATTTAAAACCTTTTTTTTAGAAAAAAAAAGCAATTTTGAAATTAAAAAACCCAATTTTGAGAATTTTCTAATAAATTTTTCATAATTTTTTATGCAGAAAAGCTAGTTTCCAAGGGATTTCTGGAATTTTTCAAACATTTTTTCGAGGAATTCCGGATTTTTCTCGATTTTTGGCAAAACTCTCGAAGTACATCAGTTTTTTTATTCAGAAATTAGGAATTCAAAGACTTTTTTCAGTATTTCCGGAATATTTAGGAAATTGTTAATATTCAGCTTGTAAGATTTAAAGGAAATTTTTTATTGAAATTTTTTAGTCAAAATTTTAAAAATGAATTAAAAAAAAATTTTTTGTTCGAAAAAATAATCAAAATAACTCATTTTTTAGCTTTTTTCAATTTTTTCTGGGATTTCTGGTTAAAATGTTTTTTAACGTTTTAAATATATTTTTTTAAATTAATTTTTAGCAATTTTCCATGCTTTCCTACAATTTTATAGTTATTTTTTACAATTTTAGTCATTTTTCCGAGAAATTATCACCCAAAAAAACAATTTTCAACGGAAAATAATCGTAATATTTTTTTTATAAAAAAAAACAGTAATTTTCATTATATAGTGCAATTTTCTCAATTTTTCTTCTTGTTTTCCGTATTTTTCCGGAGTTTCCATGTAAAACCCATATTTATGTGATATTTTAAATTTATCTGGGGAATTTTCAAAATTATTTAATATTTTCATAGCTTTTATTCAATTTTTTTTTCAAAAATTTAATTTGAATTTTTTCTTCAACTTCCAGACAAAAATCGAAGTTTCAGTGCATTTTTCTCGATTTTTACGAAAAAAATTGATTTTATAAAAATTCTTTTTCCAGATTTTCAGTTTCAGTTGATTTTTTTATTGTGAAAAATTTTTTTAACTCGTTTTTATTAGTTTTCGCAAAATCTTCTGGATTTTTTTAAATGGAAAACTGGGTTTTCCTAGTTTTTTTTTTTGAAAAAGTTGATTTTTTTCGCGTTTAGTAAATATAAAAATTGAAAAAAACTAATGAAAATTCCGTTTTTTCTTCAAAATTTTCGGAAATTCAGCGATTTTTCTGAACAAAAAAATCGATTTTTTGTTCTTTTTTCCATATTTTCGCACTTTTTCGTCAGTTTTTCCATTCCCGGAGCCCAACCTGAAGCGGATTGAGCCGTTGCATATTATCATGTCGATTTCCACGATCACCACCACGTGGTCGCTGCTTATTCGGCACCTGCCAATATTTCAGACACTCGTCACGAAGATTTCCCTGATCTTTATCGAATTGTCCCTGATTTTTGGCGAAACTTTGATATTTCCGGAGGTAGAGCGTCTGGCGATTTGCCAAAAATTCATTGTGTCGAATGATTTCGTCCATGAAAATTTGGTCGGCTTCAATGACATCGAGAGGCATTAAATCTGTGACGTCATCGTGGGATTTCTTGTTTTTCAGCTCGTCCAGCTTACGGTTGACTCTGGAAAAGTGGATTTTTAGAGAAATTTTTAAAAAAATTGAATTTTTAGATATTTTATTTCGGAAACTGCTGAAAATTAGCAAAACATATTGATGAAATTGTAATTTTCAACAAAATATATTTTTTTCGATTTTTTGAATTTTTCAAATATTTTTTTTGTTCCACTTATTTTTTTAGTTTCAAATTTCAATTTTCAGCTTAAGTTAGCAAAAGTTTGGATTTTTTGACATATTTACTAGATGTTTGGCTAGAAAAATTGATAAAGATGAAATTTCAATTTTCTACAAAATATTTTAGAACAAAAATTTTTTTTGAGAAAAATTCGATTTTCTTTTTTTTTCGAAAAAAAGGGTTTTTTTGTTGCGAAATTGCAGTGAAAAATATGCCTAAAATGTTTCCGATTTTTAACAAAAAAACACCCTGATTTTTTTCAAAATTTATGCGAAAAAATGCAGTTTTTGTCGTAAAAAATATTTTTTGCTGTTTTTTATTTTTAAAAAAATCGATTTTTCTATTTTTTTTTCTTGAAAAAAGCGGTTTTTGTGGAATTGCAGTGAAAAACGTTCAAGTTAAAATTTTTCCAATTTTTAAGAAAAAACTATCTTTTAAAACAAAATTTTAAGCGAAAAAAAGCAGTTTTTTTTTTGCCGGAAAAAATGTTTTTTTAATTTAAAAAAAAACGAGAAAAATGATTTTTTTAAAATCCTTTTTTCTAGGCTTTTCCAAAAATGTTGTAAAAAAAGCGGAAAATATCCGATTTTTTTATAATTTTTTAAAAACGTATTTAACGAAAAAACTCTGATTTTTTTTCCAATTTTATGCAAAAAAAACATTTTTTGTTTTTATTTAAAAAAGCAAAAAAAAAGCTTTTAAAAAACCGTTGTAATATTTTTTCATGCGAAAAAAAATCCGATTTTTCTATAATTTTTTAAAACGATTTTTAAGACAAAATCCTGATTTTTTTTCCAATTTTTATGTAGTTTTGCCGAAAAAAGCTATTTTTCCTAGAGTTAAATGTTTTCCTGAACCTCTTCAAATAGTCCTTTTCAACTCTCCTACACCGTCTAATTTTTAACGGATTTTTTTACGAATTTTTTCCCAAGAATTAATCGGATTTTTCTATTTTTTACGATTTTTGAGAAAAAAAACCTGATTAAAAAAAAAATATACATACGAAAAACATTTTTTTTGCTGTTTTTATTTTTTAAAAACGAGAAAAATTTTATTTTTTCCCGAACCTCTTCAAATACTCCTTGACAACGTTGGCAAACTCCTTCCTCAACCCCTTACAAGTGATATACCTCTCCGAATTCGCTGGCCGACTGGTATGCGGTTTGTGCAGAGATACACTCTGATAGCACACCCTCATCAGGTAGATCAGTCCAACACTGAACGGCGTAAAAATATCGAAAAGTTTGCAAAAGAAGTTTCCACCCTCTCGAACAATACAAAGTGAGACCAAAAGCTGGCAGAGATAAAGCCTTTTCGACAGAATCTCCTGAATATTCTCCTGTCCTTCCACACTAAATCCACCATCAGCCATCATTAAATGCACACCGAGCCCCGAGGTTCCTCTACTGATATGTGCTTCAAGTGAGTCGATATTCACCGGATCCATGACATCCCCGTTATCCTTAGTTCCGTAGAAGGTCTCAAAAAAGTATTGGGATGAAGCTGTGAATTTGAAAAGTTTGAAATCATCCTTTCCAGCTAAGGTGAATCCGAATCCCTTTGCATTATAGAATCCCTTCCGCCAGAGCATATATTCTGAGAAGCCTCCTGGACCAGCGCAGACATCTGCAAAGTAGAAAAGATCCTCTGATCGATCAACGTTCTCTGCGGTTTGCGACTCCTGCAGCGGATTTTTGAGCAAAAATCGATCGTTTTCAGTGTTTTCGCGGGAAAGGATCCAATCGTAGATCTTATCCATGTTGGCTGTCTTCATTGCGGCGCGGTTCTGGAAGAAGGCGCTTCCGATGGTCTCGTAGGGATTCGCACGGGTACGGGCTTCACGGAGATCCTTGTCTGACATCAGATCGAACACATTCTTGGCTTCAATCATTTCGGTGATGGATTGTTGGCTGCAGAATTTGGTCTCGTCGTCGATTGTTCGCTTTTCCTGGAAAAAAAGGATTTTTTCAGACAAAAATGGGGTTTTTTCTTCATAAATTCGATTTTTTTGGAAATTTTCGGAAAAAAGACGCTGGAAAAATTATGTTTTGCTTAATTTTTTGGATTTTTTTCCGACACGAGAAGGGCCTAAAAAGGGGAAAAATTGTCTAAAAATCAAAGTTTTTGCACGAAAAATCGTTTTTTTTTTTTTGAAAAAATATTGGTCTAGCAGAGTTTTTGGGGCGAAAAATTGAAAACTTTTAAAGTTTTTAGCTGAAAAAAAAATTTTTTTTTTTTTTTAATTCGATTTTTTCTGCCTTTTTTGATTTTTTTGCACAAAAAAAGCCTGAAAATGAAAATTTCGAAGTTTTTTTTTGCTGAAAAAATCGAGTTATCTTTCTGGATTTTTTGCATAGGAAGGGAAATTGAATTTTCAAGTTTTTATCAAGGTCTTCTGTTTTTTTAAAGATTTTTTTCGACAGAAACAGCCTGAAAATTGAGATTTTAATGTTTTTCGCTAAAAAAAAGTCGATATTTTCAGGCTTTTTCACTCTAATATGAAAAAAAAAACCAAAAATCGTTTTTTTTTTTTTTCATATTAGTAGCATTTTTCGCGTTACATTCGATTTTTTTGGAAATTTTTCCGAAAAAAGTCGCCAAAAATTGAAATTAGAGCTTTTTCGTTTTTTTTGTGTAAAAATATAAATATTGAAGTTGGGGCATGTGGAAAAATGAAATTTTAAAGTTTTTAGCTGAAAAATTGAGTTTTTCGGTTTTTTAAAAAGATTTTTTTGTACAGAAAAAGCCTGAAAATTGAAATTTCCACGTTTTTATCTGAAAAAGATCGGGGGTTTCCGCCTTTTTTTGAGTTTATATAATACGTTTCTGGAGGATTTTTTTTTGCAGAAAAATCGAGAAAAATCGGTTTTCGGGCGGAAAAACTGTATTTTTCTGAACTTTTCAATTATTTTTATTGGAAATTGTGTGATTTCTCAATTTTCTAACTGCTAAAAATCCACTTTTTTTTGAGAAAATCCTGGAAATTTCTAAATTTTTCAACAGATTTCTGTCGTAAAAAATGTCGTCGTATCCACCTTCCCAATAACCATCCACTTGTCATCTTTCAGTTGTTCACAAATTTCAGCTCGTTTCTCTTCCTCAATATCAGTCATCCATTCAACTCTCTCCACAACCGTCTTCTCCTCCGTCGTCTCATCCCAGACCTCATTGAAATCTCGGGCGGTCGCCTTCCCGGCATTATGACCCAGTCCGGTTCTTCCACGTTGTGTGGAGCTTGCGATTGGCTCCGAGATACCCTGGCCGTGTTTTCCGAGTCCTTCTCCTGCTTTGTGACCCATCGCCGCCATCAACCGCTCCGCTACGGTCAGCGGCTTCTTCGCCGGCGGCTCTTCTTCTGCGGTGAAGTCGTCTTCCTCGTCGTCTCCGGCTTGATATCCTCGTTTTACCTCAAAAAAAAACCGATTTTTGCGGTAAAAATAACCCTAAAAATCGATAAAATACCGCTGAAAACGAGGCGCGCTCCTCCATAAATTCCTCTCGTCTGTCGGCAGCTCTCATTTTCGCCAGCTTGCTAATTGAGTCCTCGGTCGACTTTGGTTGGAAACTAGAAGTTCGATTTGTGACCATCTGCTCCTTATGCTGATATTCATCCTCTCCCTCGTCGCTTTTTCGCTGAAATTTTTGATATTGCTAATTTTAAAATTGGGTGGGCAGGCAAACTCAAACTCACATCAGCCATGTTGATTCAAGATTGAGATAGGTGGAAAATCTAAAAAATCTTGAATTCAATTGCTATTTTAGGTGCAAAAGCTGGAAAAACTGTAAAAATTGAGTAAAAACGAAGGAAATAAAACAAAAAACGATAAAAAATAACGAGAAAACACAAAATAATTCAAAACACTAAACAACACGCGCCTCCGTTATTTCGGAGCGTCGTCTGCACACAACAGACAGCGAGGCGCGGAACCCGTCACTTGTCTGCTGCGGCGAAGGAACTAGCCGCGACGCCACGCTTCTATTGTATCTACCTTACTCGAAAACCCGCATATGAAGACCACTAAATGACGAATCCTAATAACCCAATGGGTTTCATTGCGGATATGAGGCATTTGTCTGAGCGGAGGACAATATTTATTGAATTTTGGAATAATCTGCTAATTGTAGATATTTTATTGAAGGCATTCTAATATACACACATGAAATTAGGTTATCACAGGTTAAGTTGGAGCATTTCGTAGATTAAGCATCTGAGCTGGAGCTCGTATCAAGCCCAATTATCGGACAATACTGCTCGTCGGCACCCTCCAAATATCGATTCTCTATCACTAAACAAGCAGTCTTCCTGTGCTTGCTATGCCGGTAACCATACAGGAAATATGCCAAGATTCCTGAATAAAAAATTGCCTATTTTTTCAGTTATTTCGAAAAAACTCACCAATTAAAGGTATCACTACCAAATGAGCCAAAGTTTTTGTTGGCACACTGCCAGCAAATGAGCCAAGGAGCATGAATAATGTGAAGAGAGAGGTGGTTGGGAATAGGGTTACTTTGGATTCTTTTCTGCAAAAAATCGATGAAATTTGGCAAAAATTTCAAATTCCCGCCAAGGACTACGGTAGCAGTCGTTTCAGCTGTGTTTTGATTCGATTTTCGGCGGGAAATCCAAATTCTTTACTAATTTTCACGTTTTTTTTTAGTGAAAACCCTTGAATTTAGGTTAAAAATCTAAATTTTTTCGCAGAAGTTCAAATTCCCGCCAAGGACTACGGTAGCAGTCGTTTCAGCTATGTTTTGGCCAAAGTTTTGCCGGGAAATTCAAATTTCTCACTGATTTTTATGCTGTTTTAGTGAAAACCCCAAAAAATTTACGTTAAAAATCTAGATTTTTCCAAGAAATTCAAATCAACCCGCCATTTACTACGGTAGCAGTCGTTTCAGCTGTGTGTTTGTCCAACATTTTGCGGGAATTTTGAAATTTTCGCATACTTCACGTGGTACCAGGGTGTCCCATTACGGTTTGATCTACAAAAAAATGCGGGATTTTTTTTGCCCACAAAAATGTGACGTCAGCACGTTCTTAACCATGCGAAATCAGTTGAGAACTCTGCGTCTCTTCTCCCGCATTTTTTGTATATCTACGTAGATTAAGACGAAATGAGACACTCTGACATCACGTGATACCTAAATGCTTTTCTAGTGCAGAACTTGGGTTTCAACCTATTTTAACCGAATTTTCAACAATTTTTTTTTCACAATTTTATTTTCTAAAACTCAAAACTCACTTGTACAAATAATCATTAGTCTGTAGCCGGTTAATATTCACAGTGAATACCACAATAACCAGCACAAATCCGATGCTTAACATCCAACATGTCACCGTAGGCACCGCATAGTTCCGTAAAAACGCCGAAAATGCGCAAGTCACCACGCAAAACAGGAATAGCAGACGCCGGGAACGGTGAAACGTGGCGAAACTGACGTCTGGCGAAGGTGGACGGGGTGCCGATGAGGAAAATGTTGAGAAGAATGGCAATTCGGGTTCCTCGTTTGCGAATAGGTGCACCTCTTGCGAGTTGAAGTCTGGAAATTGGGAGATTTGCAGTGGAGCGCTATTGCTTGAGCGCGCCAATTTCATGAAAAATTCTATTTTTCGGTTGAAAAATTAGTTTTCTACCGTTTTTCAACGGTTCATATTAGATTTTTAATGCAAAATGTAAAATACCATCAGTTTTACAATTAAAAATAGTGGAAAATTTGTGAAAAAATTTTTGGCACGGCATAGCTCCGAAACCTTCAGCGCTACCAAAAAGTTGTTAACTAACAAAATGTAGCAAATTTAATTTTCTACATTTTGTTAGTTGACAACTTTTTTATAGTAATTCCATTTCTTGAGATACAGTAGTTTAAAGGTACATACTACCCTCCTTATACTTGATAAAGTTTGAACAACTATAACTCCGCGCGCAGTGGAGCTATAAAAAAGTTTTCAATTAACAAAATATAGCAAATTTAATTTTCTACATTTTGTTAGTTGACAACTTTTTTATAGCAATTCCATTTCTTGAGATACAGTAGCTTAAAGGTACATACTACCCTCCTTATACTTGATAAAGTTTTAACAACTATAACTCCGCGCGCAGTGGAACTATAAAAAAGTTTTCAATCAACAAAATATAGCAAATTTAATTTTCTACATTTTGCTATTAATTATTTTCTTACTATTTTCACTTTCCAAGTACTAATGCCCAACTTACCATCATCATTCTCAGCTCCACACTGCTCGGCCACACAGTTGTGCGCGTGCTTCTTGATTTTCTTAGCTTTCTTCAAGTTCGGGTCCATAGTGTGGTATTGTGACACAGATTTTGCCAACACCGGCTGAAGTTCTTCATTCTCTAGTTGTTCCTGAAAAATTGCACCTTTACTTGAACTGCACCACTGGTACCTTCTCCAATCGCTTCTGAAGTCTCTCCGACTCCATTTTGGTGGCTTTCATGTACAAAAAAGCGGTGGTATCGAATGTGGAGTGACTGACTTCCGACTGATCATCATGATCCTCAAGATGTCTGGAAGGGATTAAGGATACTGAATCATCTATGGAGACCCCGTCGTCGATATGGACCCGCGTGCGCTTTTTGCCAATGGATTTGTAGTTGGAGGTCTCCTCTGGGATTCCGATTTGTTCCGGGTAGTAGTGTTGAAGGTAGACCAGGAGGATCTGGAATTTAGAAAGTCTCAGCTGGTTACAGCGGCCGACATGTCACGGGTTTCTCTGAGCAGTTTTGTCCCGTGAGATGTCCGCTGCTATAACTCTTTTTGCAGCTTGCAGCTACAAAAAAGTTTCCAAATGACAAAATGTAGCAAATCTCACGCTTGATATATTGTCAGTTAGTAAAATTCCCCTATATCTATTCTAAAAATAGTTAAAGCGACCGACATTTCACGGGGTTCTCTGCACAGTTTTGTCCTGCAAGATGTCCGCTGCTATAACTCTTTTGGTACTATAGCTAGAAAAAAGTTGCTGACTTACAAAATTTAGCAAATTTTACGGCAAATTTTAACATTTTAAAACTAACAACAGTTTTTCATCCCTGCTCATTTTCAATTTATGAGCTCCAAACCTACCGTAATCACAAGCTTCACCGGAGCCATGAAAATCACAAAATTCAGCAACATAGTTTTTTGGATCATAGAGCACAATGCAACAAGTACAGTGCACAGGAGAACCGCAAAATATGGGCTCTTGGTGGAGGTGTCCTTGGCGTATGGGATCAGACGGTCTGCAATTTATTTTTGAAGGTGGGGGCGCAAATTAGGGCTTCCATGTAGGCGTAAAATGACTTGAGGCGGGCAGGTTTCAGGCAGGCGTCAGGCCCTGAAACCACGCCTGCCTTCTATGGAAGACCTAGCGCAAATGTTGCAAAACTTACCATGGCACAGTGCGGCAATGACACGTGTTGCTGGGAGAAATGAAGCGAGAACTCCGCCGGAAAGAGCACACACTGAGCACACCGAGAGCATGTACCTGAAAACTTGTTTAGCTGGACTTGTGCAAAATAGAGATTTTTTGAAACTTATTCGGGTTAAAGTTAATAAATTTGAAAAAAAAAGAACTTAGGAAGCTTCAGAGCAAATAAACGCGTATATCTCTTCCGATACTATAGGTACAAAAAAATTGCCAACTAACAAAATATAGAAAATTTAATTTCCCACAATTTGTTAGTTAACAACGTTTTTCTAGCTCTAAAGTCTAACGGGTTATGCTAATTTTAAATTGCAACTTGCAGCCATGCAGAACCAAAAGTTCAACATAAAGAGGAGAAGCTGAAAAGAAGAAAATTGCTTGTTAAAAATCATAAAACCAGTGTGATTAAACGAACCGCATTCGAATAAAACCCTGCTCGTAGTAGGATCTGAATGCGGACGGTGAAATGGATGATGACGTGGCACTTTCCGACGGGCTAATCATCGGAAACCGACGGACCCAGTGCTTGGACGAGGATCTGTGGATGGGATGGGTGCTTTTTGAAAAAAAAAACAGGTAGAATTTTTGTGAGAACATGAAAAGCATGCAAAGAAATTGGTGCCGAAAAATGTTTTGGAAATTTTTTTTTGAAAAATGGAGTAGTTTATTAATTAAAAAATTTAAATTCATAAATACACTACAAAAACCCCCGAATTTACGCTTAAAAATGCACTCACTTTGCCGCTGGAATATTGATTACTGAGAAAACTTCCGGGATCATGATTCCTTCACTGAGAGCTGTCACATTTGTGGATAAACTGGAAAAAAAAATTAATTTAGTTTTGTAAGATACACTTTTTTTGCCAGTTGAAAAATTTTTGATAGTTTTTTAGATAATAGCTTGAAACACTCAGTTTAAATTTTTTTTTTACCAGCTGAATGTCGGCTGCTCTAACTTTTTTCTGACTATTGCTAAAAAAAAGTTGACAATTGTCAAAACACGCAACATGTTAAACTGAACATTTTTCCAGTTGACAATTTTTTACTAACTTATTAAGTTTTTGAGTCACGGCAATTCCAACTTTGTTAGGAAAAAATCTATTTTGTTACCCGCTAAATGTCGGTTGCTCTAACAGTTTTCTGACTGCTGCTAGGAAAAAGTTGCCAACTGACAAAATATGCAAAATGTTATGCTGAACATTTTATTAGTTTACAATTTTTAACTAACTTATTTAGTTTACGAGTTACAATATATTAAAGATTTAAGATTCAAATCAATTTTTTGTTTTGTTTTTCACCCACGATGTGTCGGCTGCTCTAACATTTTTATGAATGCTGCTGGAAAAAGTTGTCAACAGACAAAACACGCAAATTGTTATGCTAAACATTTTGTCAGTTGACAATTTTAATACTAACTTCCTTAGTTTTCGAGTTACGACAATTTAAAAATCTAAGATGAAAGTTAATTGTTTTCACCCACAATGTGTCACCTGCTCTAACTTTTTTCTTACTGCTGCTAGGAAAAAGTTGCCAATTAGCAAAATGTGTGCCTTAAAATTTTAAAAATTTAATTAGTTGATAATTTTTTGATAGCTCTAAATCTCACCTAAAAGTGATAGAAAGCACGAAAAAGATAGTAGTCAGCACCAAAACCAAAAACGACAAAACCCCCGAAATTCGCTTCCTCGGATTCTTGGTCTCCTCCAGTAGACACGACGTGCTCTCAATTCCAGTATAACATGCACAAAGAGCACAAATCGCGTAGAGCACCTATAACAAATGTTCTTTAATAGTAGTGCATGCCCCACTTACCCCCTGATATCCAAAATGGAAAAACTCGGCCTTGATCCAATTCTCGGGGTCCGAATGGAAGAATGCGACCATTGTGCAGGAAGCGGCGATAAGGAGGGTGACTGCTAGAAGGGATACACAGATTGTTCCGACAACTCGGAGAGAGCACAGCAGAAGGCATAGAGTTATGATGGCGGAGAGTACGGTGAGAAGGTCGACTTGAGGGGATAGAAGCATCGAGTCGGTGGAGAAAACGTCGAAGGTCAGGGATTTGGCTGGGAGCCCGCGGAAGAGAAGGTTCTGGAAAATTTTAAATGTTTAGGCTAAGGGGTTATCGTAGCCGACATCTCGCGGGAAATCACTGCCCCCACCGTTTTACACTCAAGGCAACTAGCCCGCCAGCTGTCGGCTGCTTTATCTCTGATTCTAAAAAAATGTTGCCAACTGACAAAATGTAGATAATTTTACGGGAATTACTTTTGTTAATGTCAAATTTTTTAATGAAACCTCCTAGTTTTTACAGCGGCCGACATCGCACGGGCCACTCTGTGCAATTTTGTCTCGCGAGATGTTGGATGCTATTGCTCCTCCCATAGTTACTAGCCAACAAAATGTTGAAACATTTTCTGCTTGTCAAAATAACAGTAATGAACTTTTTTTATGACTATCCTAATAAATAGTTACAGCGGCCGACATCTCACGGGTTTCTCTGCGTAGTTTTGTACCGCGAGGCGTCGGCTGCTCTATCTCACTAAGGGAGGCGCAAGAAAAAAGTTATCAACTGACAGAGTGTAGAATATTTTACACTTTATTGCCTGCTAGTTGTAAACTTTTGCCAAAAAAATTTAGTTTTCGAGTTAGAAAAGATTTAAAATTATAGTCAAAAAGTTTGTGTGTGTGTGTTGTGTGTGTGTGTGTGTGTGTGTCCTAAGCCTATTTTGAGCCCATAAAGTGTCGGCTGCTCCAATCTCAGTAAAATATTATGCTTACAAAATGATCCGCCCACGCTTTACAAAACAATCCGGCCTGTGCCACATAGTCCACCAGACTAATCCACGCGATCACAAAAGCCGGGAGCTCTCCGATGACGGCGTACGCAAAATGGTACTGTACACAGTTTTTCGGCATGGTGCATGAGAGTTCCGAGAGGTGAGCGGCTGAAATTTCATTTTTTTTTGGAAATTTATAAAACTGAAACTATGTTTTTAGGGGGAAATCAAACTCACCAGAGAAAAAAATAATCAAAAATGCGAAAATCGGCGCCAAAACCGTACTCGGACCGGCGACCTGGGTTAGTGAGAAGGGTAGAATAATGAAGAGCATCATGGAAATGCTCTTAATTCCGGCTAGAGCTACCATTAAAGGCACGCCGAGCCGCCGAGCCCACTCGGAATGTCGGAGGAACTGCTCGTCGACCCTCCGGGTTCGGAGCATTTTTTGGAGCAGGGATGACATGCTGAAATATGGGAATGAGTTATTAATTGTTCAGTAAAGCGAGGTTACATTTAAAACACAAAAAACATAAGTAAGAAAGTTTTCAATAAACGAAAAATATTATTTTTTTTTCAAATAAAATATTTTGCTCATTTTTCTATACATTTTCTCAAGCTCTTCCTCCCTCAAAGTGCCTAGTAATTTGATACGAATCCCCTTCTCAAGTACTACGAAATTTCTGAGAAGAAGCCGTTCGGACTAGCAAACAAAAAACGAAAACCACTTTGGCGCTTAATTTTGGCGCTTAATTTTGCTTCCAGCCGTTCCAATTTTAGGCTTTCTGGCCGAAAAAAAAAAGAGAAAAAGAAATAAAAAATTGGACCTTTTTTGCGGTTTTATAGCCCCCTATTAAGAAACCATAAAGGGAAGAGCTTGGGCTAAATGGGATTTTAGGGGGATTTTTCGGGAGGAAATTGAACATTTTTGCACTAGAAAAGTGCTTTTTTGGTGCTAAGAAATGTAATTTTGGAAAAATTGAAATTTAAAAAAAATTCTGAATTTTATTCAATAATGAAAATTTATTTTTTTTTTCAATAATGAAAATTTATTAAAATTGTATATTTATGTTTTAAAATCAACTAGTTAAAAAAGTAGTTCAAATAACCCATCTTTCAAAAAAAATTATTATCGAATCCTAAAAAGTGTCCGCAGGTGCGATGTATATATAGAATACTAAAATAAAACACTTTTTTAAAAAATTAATTGTTTTTGGAAATTATTTTCTCAAAATTTTCTTTTCAGCAAATACGCTCCACCGTATACATATAACATTTTGTGGAATTGATAATAAGATGTATTTTCCATCTAAAACTAATAAAAACATATTTTCGTATAGTTTTGAGCACAAAAAACTTTAAAAAAAACAAGCAGAAAATCTTCTGAGAATTCAAGAATTCATCGATAAAATGCAAAACAAGAAAGTTTTGTGGAGAGTCAGAAAATGGCCGAAAATTCGCAATTTCCCGAATCCTCTTGGGACAGTATTCTATCAAAAGTGACATGCATGTTTGTTCAAACTTTTTTGTTCGTATTTTTTTGGGATTAGACAATTTGAAAAAATAAATAAAATCCCGGAAATTTCGGGGGAAGGTCGCCTAGAGACGCCTACCCGATTTTTGGTAAATTTTTTTTGAAGCTTGTGAATTCTTTGAAATTTATTAATCAAAAGCTTTCATGTAAGAAAATTGTTTTTCAGAAATCTTTCCGGGCAAATCGGCAAATTGCCGGATTTAAAAGTTTCCTGCAAATCGGCAAGCTGATAAGTTGCCGATTTGCCGAATTTGCCGGAAAAAATTTTCGGCAAGTTGTGGTTTTGCACATTTTTTTTCGGAATTTCGATTTCAATCGGCAAAATTGTTCGCATACCATAGAATGCTTCCGACATCTATTTTGAAAAGTAAGCAGATTCTATAAAAATATCTAAGGAAAACGGGAAAAAAATTTCAAAAAGACACAATTTTAAGTGTTGCTGTATAATAAAAAATCTCTCTCAACATTTCAGGCAAATGTGATACAAGCGGCAAACCGGCAAATTGGCAAGCCGGCAAATTGCCGGAATTGAAAATTTTCGGCAAATGGGCAATCCGGCAATTTGCCGGTTACATTTTTAAATGGAAGAAAGAACCACAGAAAATATTTCAAATTTTTGAGTTGTGAAATGTAGGAAATCTCAAAAATTTAATGATTTCAGACTGGGAAACTATGAAAAAATATTTTTTTTTATCTTTAAAAAATCACTCCAAATAGTTCTTCCAGAATATTAAACTTTCCACTCAAGAAGCTTCCCAAAAGAAAAAAAAACGAAGCTGTAAATTGAATTGTCAGATTCGGATTTCGGAAATTCTTTGAAAAAAAGACACTTTACTTTTTTTCTTTCTTTTTGTTAGTGAAAGCTACTCCCGAGAAAAAAAAGTTCCGGAAAAATTTGCATAATCCGCTTCTCCATTCAAAAGTGCTCTGGCAGAAAAAAAGGAAGCTATTGCTCTAGAATTTTAAAATTTCCGGGTTTTTTTAATTAGAAATTTCAAAAATTCTTAACAATTTGCAAGTGCGCTCCACCGCACAAATGGCCAATTTCGGGGATTCTATAGTAACTTTTGTTTTTGTTATATTTAAATTTTTTTCAAATGAAAAAATATGAAGCTTCGAGTGAGACTGAAATTTTCGAAGAAATATAAGTTTAAATCAAGAAAAAAAGGTTTTTGGAATTTTTAATGCTTTGAAAAACAACAAAAAATCTAGAAGCTAAATAGATTGACGTCAATCCTGATAACGATAGACAAAAGAAAAGATGGAGATTTAGAGAAACGAGAAGAAGTCAGAAGTGTGTGTGTGTGTGCATGGATATTATATGTAATTCCATAGGAATTTGAACAAATTGACTCAGAAGCATACATTTGTGAGAGAACGTGACATTTGAGATTGTATCAAATTGCTTACTTGACATTATGAGCTTGTGCTGAAAATTTGAGTTTTCAGAAATTGCGAAAAAAAAAATTGTGTTGGATTTTTTTGTTGAAAATTTCTGAAGAATTATCTAAAACTTGTAAAAACTCAAACATTTCTTTAAATTTTGTACAAAAAAGGGCCAAGGATACTACTGCCACTTCTACAAAAAATTCAGTAGTACGGTCGAGCGCGATTTCATGTGACGAAAATTTAAAATATTTGGTTTTTGTGAGAAATTTCCAGTAATTTGCAACTAGAAAAGGTAGGGCTTTTAATTTTTTTTTCTTCTAATTTTTGAAAAAAAAATTAAATTGCTTTTCATCCAAAATTTGCCGAAAAACTTTTTATAAATTTCAAAATCTAGACTCCCGCCAAAAATCCTTCAGAAAACTGAAGAGCCCATTGCGTGTCAACCGTTGAGCACCAACAAAAAATCGCAAAAAATGTGCTCACAGAGCTCCTACAATTTTCAGATAATCGACGGCTTCTGACTTGTCGCGCTGGGAAAAAAGATACAAAATATATTTATGCGAAAACTATAATTTTTAGATTTTTAGAAGAAAAAAAAACAAAGAGCTTTGGTGTTTTGGGCAGCTCCAAAAGCAGATTTTGTGGGAATTTAAATTTTTATTCTAGAGGAAAATGCGCTCCAATGCACTACCAGACAGTTTTGCAGGGTTCTATAATAATAAAGGTTCCGAAAAAGAACATCAGACTTTGCGGGGGGTCAGTCGAGTAAATAAGAAAAGAAAAAAAAGAAGACACGCTGAGTACGGAGGAAGTGGTCCGACAACTCCCTCATGTCCAAATGTCTTCTTTTTCTTCAGAAATCGAATCAGACACCCTTCTACGACTCTCCTTTTATCTGTAAAAGCTCTGAAACTTGATCCAATTTTTCGAGGAGCTCAGGGAGCTCCTTTGTGCCTAGAAACCTTGAAAATCTTGAAATTCTGACGAAAAAAACTTCGCCATGGGAGAAAAAAACGACGCTGCCATTTCTTGATTCCCGTCTGATAATTGCATTCACTTTTTCTTTTTGGTCTTTTTTTCTTTGCTCACTGCGTGCCCTCGTGATGATTTGGCGAGCTGATTTGAATAATGGGACTGGGAAAAATTGTCGAAAAGTTGCCGAAATTAGCAGAGAAAGCTGGCAAGTTTCTGCCAAATTTTGCCGACAACTTGCTGAAAGTTACAGAACATTGTCAAAAGTTGTTGAAACAGCTGCTGAAAGTTGCCAAAAATTTTCAGAACGTTAAAGAGGGAACTGCCAAAATGCTGCCAACTTTTGCCGGAAAGATGTTGAAAACTGCAGAAAAAGTGTAGAAAATTGCCAAAAAGTTGCCGAAAGCTGTCACATCAGTTGTCGAAAATTGCAGAAACTATGTCGAAAGTTGCCGAATAGATGCAGAAACAATGATGAAAGTTGGCAAAAGTTGTCGAAATTTGTCGAAAGTTGTCTGAATTTGCCAAAATGACAGTTGAAGTTTTCAACAAGCTACCGGAAGTTGCTGCCAAAATTTGCCGGAAAGTTGCAGAACGGCGCCGAAAATTTGTTTAAAACTACTGAAAAGGTGTAGAAAGTCGCCACAACAGTTTTCGAAAATTACAGAAACGCTGTCGAAAGTTGCGAGAAATTTTCAGAAAGTTGCAGAGAAAGCTGGCAAGTTTCTGCCAAATTTTGCGAGAAATTTGCCAAAAGTTACAGAAAATTGTTTAAAGTTGTTGAAATAGCTGCAAAAAGTTGCCGAGAGATCTGTCTTAGTTGGTGTCAATTCAATTCTTGCTAACAAAAAATTGAATTTAACTAATTGTCAAAAAATTTCAAGAAGTTGCAGAAAAGTTGCCAAAATGTTGGCGAGAGTTGCCGATTAATTGTAGAAAAATGTACAAAATGTTCAAATCTGTCGGATCACTTCAGAAAAGTCGGCGAAAGTTGTCGAATGTTCACGTGTGCATATACAGTTTAAAAAAAATTTCAAAAACTATGCTCAATGAGCAGCTTCAAACTAGAATTTCATCAAAAAAACAGAAGAAAAATCTGGCAAAATGTCAATGTCAATCAAAACGACCTAGCTAGCCAGCAGGATAATTGGATCAAGCATCACAAGATGACGGAGCAGCTCAGAATTTTTTTTTGCTTTTTCCTATTTTTACTCAAAAAAAATAGGGGAGAAGTTGCTCACTGCTTTCCGGAGAAGCGGAAACAGTGTGAAAAGAAGAAGAAACGGGGAAGAAGCTGTGACAGACAAAAAACAAGAAATTCGACAAGTCTCTTGGGGTGAGAAGCAAACCGAGAAGCCCCCTTTGCTCGCCGAGCACACAAGCTTCTCATATTTTTCTCACGTTTCTTTTCGAGAATTTTCTATCGACCCCTTTCAGAAGAGATTTTCAGAAGAATTTCCAGGAAAATGAGCAAAAAATTGGGATTTTTCGTGGTTTTATTGCTGCTCGTCGGGGTATTTTCTGGTGAGTTTTGGGTTGAAAGTACAGGAAATTTGAAATTTTCGAATTATTATCGACTCCCCAAAAACTATGTTTGTGCAACGGAGCGCAGTTACACTAAAATTTTCAAAATTTTGAGAAAACTCGAATAGAGCAGTAGAGCGCACTTGCATTAGATGGGACACTGGAAGTTAAACGTCGTGTACTCCACACGGACAAGTTCATTGAGTTTTCCGGGCCGCGACGCAACACGCGACGCTCCGTAAATCGACTCCAGCGGTGGTCGAGCCAAAATGGCCTAATTCGGCAAACTCTTACATCGCATTTGATAGAGCCAATAATTTTGTCCAGCAGTTCAATAGAGCGTGATTGCTTTGAAAATTTGAAGAAAAACCTGGAGTTCGAATTTTGAAAATTATTATTGATTCCACAAAAAATTATCTATAGAGCGCGATTTCAACTTTTTTTTCTAAAAAAAAGTTTTTCAGCCCAAATCCGGATCCCCCTCTTCGGCGGAATCATCACTATCAATAACAATTTCGAAAAAGTAAGGCCACCAAATTTCCCGGGAAAAAAAATCAATACTATTTCCAGAAACCTACCAACAGCACTGAAAAATTCACTGGCTCCACTGTGAAAAATGGGTCCGTGGAGAATTTCGGTAAACTTCAAGTTTTTGCTTTAAAAAAACTGTTTTCCAGAATTTTCCACAAAACCGCCGAAAACTCCGTCCCAACAACGTCCGAAATCGGCTGTTCTGAATGCACTTCTCTCAATGTTTGGACGTTTCTAGCAAATGCGCTCTGTTGATAAACTTTTGCGCGTCAATTGTGGTGTCATTGTATTGCTTGTGTAAATAATTGCTTTTAATCAGTAATAAAAAAATAAATGCAATAATTTATTCCAAATCGAAAAAAAAATCTATTAATATTTCTTCACCAATCCATTTCCAAGTAAGATTTCAAAAACTTCTCGTGAATCTCCGTGAAGATCATGTCACAGTGACGGATTTCGTAGCGGAGCATCTGCAAAATTGGTTAAAAATCGATAAAACTCCTATTGAAATGTTTGAATAATCGCGAAAACACAGTATTTGACGCGCAAAATTGAAAAAAAAATACAACTTTGCGCGTAAGATATGGTGCACGGGAACACAAACTCACATCACGTTCATCGTTGACCTCCGAGCGTTTATTCTTCAACTTATCAAATTCTCCGCAAATTTTATCGATTAAATCGAATTTCGAAGTGATCAGATGAATGAGCTCTCCCTCGAGCACACAACGATGCCCAAGTGGGATTTTTCGCTCCTGAAATCCTAATACATCAAATCTGACGCAAAACTGCAGACTTACACAGTGCTCCTCCCAAATCTCCAATCCTTGGCAACTCTTGTCGAGAAGTTCGGTGAGAATTTCGAATCGATCTTCTTCGAGGCTACGATCCTCACGCGGGAGGGCCCAAAGCATCCGTTCGACACGTTTCACACGTCGTTCGAATTCCACGAAGCGTCGAGCCAGGTCGGGAAGGTACTTGGCGGCGATGGAATCCGGAACCTGAAGTGTCCAAATTTTAGAATTTTCAGATATGACGCATAGGCCGCGCTCTTTTTTGTTTTTGGCTGAAAATACAGTTTTTCTGCAATATTTTTTCTCGCCAAATTTGGTACATGGGCGTTATGAGGTGCAGGGGTGGACGGCAAACGATTTTTCCCGGCAAATCGGAAAATTGCCGGAATTGAAATGTCCGGCAAATCTACAAATTGCCCGAATTAAAAATTTCCGGCAAATCGGCAATTTTCTGAAAATAAAAATTTCCGGCAACTAGGCAAATGCCCGGATTTTTTCCGAAAATGAAAAATTCCGGCAAATCGGCAATTTTCCGAAAATGAAAATTTCCGGCAAATCGGCAATTTTTTGAAAATGAAAATTTCCAGCAAATCGGCAATTTTCTGAAAATGAAAATTTCCGGCAACCCGGCAAATGTCCGAATTTTTTCCTAAAATGAAAAATTCCGGCAAATCGCCAAACCGGCAGATTGCCCGAATTCAAAATTTCCGGCAAATCGGCAATTTTTCGAAAATTAAAATTTCCAGCAAATCGGCAATTTTCTGAAAATGAAAATTTCCGGCAAATCTGCAATTTTCTGAAAATGAAAATTTCCGGCAACCCGGCAAATGTCCGAATTTTTTCCTAAAATGAAAATTCCGGCAAATCGGCAAACCGGCAGATTGCCCGAGTTCAAAATTTCCGGCAAATCTGCAATTTTCTGAAAATGAAAATTTCCGGCAACCCGGCAAATGTCCGAATTTTTTCCTAAATAGAAAATTCCGGCAAATCGGCAAACCGGCAGATTGCCCGAGTTCAAAATTTCCGGCAAATCTGCAATTTTCTGAAAATGAAAATTTCCGGCAACCCGGCAAATGTCCGAATTTTTTCCTAAAATGAAAATTCCGGCAAATCGGCAAACCGGCAGATTGCCCGAGTTCAAAATTTCCGGCAAATCTGCAAATTTCTGAAAATGAAAATTTCCGGCAACCCGGCAAATGCCCGAATTTTTTCCTAAAATGAAAATTTCCGGCAAATCGGCAATTTTTTGAAAATGAAAATTTCCAGCAAATGGGCAATTTTCTGAAAATGAAAATTTCCGGCAACCCGGCAAATGTCCGAATTTTTTCCTAAAATGAAAAATTTCGGCAAATCGCCAAACCGGCAGATTGCCCGAATTCAAAATTTCCGGCAAATCGGCAATGTTTCGAAAATTAAAATTTCCAGCAAATCGGAAATTTTCTGAAAATGAAAATTTTCGGCAAATCTGCAATTTTCCTAAAATGAAAATTCCGGCAAATCGGCAAACCGGCAGATTGCCCGAGTTCAAAATTTCCGGCAAATCTGCAATTTTCTGAAAATGAAAATTTCCGGCAAACCGGCAATTTGTCGATTTGCCGAATTTGCCGGAAAACGACAATTGCCTCCCATCCCTGGTTCAATGCCCATGACAGAGACAAATTTTCAGGCAGAATTGTTGGGGCACTGCATTTCATCCAAAAATTCAAAAAAAAAATGCGCGTCAAATCTGGTGTATTTTGACTCTGCCCAACAAAGTGTGCTTACATCTTTCATGTTCTTGTAGACCGTATTCGCGTCCTTGGCCTTCAGCTCCTCATAAAACTCGGGATCCGTCCCATCGACCGGCTTATCGAGCCCCAACTCCTTCACAATGTCGTGAAGCGGAAAATCGGCGGCATCCGGGACACCCGGCGGCGGAGCAGCTCGCTTAGCGATTTCAGCGTCCAGAAGGTTCTGCTCCTCGTCGGACAATGGTGGAATCACCGAGTACTTCTGCAAAAAAAGAGCAATTCAAAATTCCCGGCTTGCAAAGTGCTCTCCAATTCTAATTCTCACCCGTGCCTTGATGTCCTGCTCGATTTGCTCGGCGCGGAGCAAGATGGCTTCCTTGTCCAAGTGAAGATCGCCGAGTTGCTCACAAATTTCGGTTTCCATGATAAAGGAAATGATTGATTTTTTGTGGTTCTTTTTTCTAGTTTAATCAAAATCGAACATTCTCGAAGTTTATACACGTTTTCCTGTCATTTGGGGTTTCACGCAAAAAAACCCTGATTTGAATTGCCGCGTTTTTAACGAGAGGTGCGCGCAAGCGCGCTCTAGTGAGACAGCGCGAAATGTTGATTTTCATTTTCTTTTCGGAGGGAAAATTTTCAGTTTTCGTGGTTTTTGGAATATTCCATGAAATCAGTTGTTCTCGATTTTTCTTCAATTTTCACAGATTTTATGTTAAAAATCGAATTATTCGCTTAATTTCTCACATTTTCCCATGAAAAATCATTGAATTTCCGTCATTTATCGATTTTTTTGCAGTAAAAATGGAAGAGAATCCTACTTTGGATGAAAACTCACTTCCATCCACATCGGCACCACCAGAGCCAATTCCAGAGCATAAGGAACATACGGAAGAACCAAAAAGGTTGGTTTTTACCCTCAATTCTCGATAAAATCTCTCAATTTCCAGACCTGCTCGCCGTCGTTCCTCGCTTGGCATCAAAATCATGAGCTCATTCATTAGTTCCGGCTCCGAAGACGTGATGAGCCCCGTTCAAAAGCGTGTACAGCCGAAACGAATGGCTCAGCTGAAAATCGCGCCGCTACCGTTGGTTCAGCCGCCGCCACCACCGAGAACTCGTGCTTGTCAGCGGCCGATTCGATATTCGGTGAGGATTTGAGCTGCGAAAGCTGAAAATTTCCAGATTTTTGCCGGAAAAGTGCCTCAAAAATGAAGATTTTGGCTGAAAATCAATTATTTTGATCGATTTTTGTATTTCAAAGGCTCATGAAATTCAAAAACTGATAAATGGGTCTCACAACGTTTTTTCAACGATTCTAATTTCAGTTCGACGTTGGAGAACGTGTCGCCGTGAAGCCATGCCTCAAATCCGCCACCAAAACGCCGATTCGAGTTCGTCCAGCTGACGGTGCGATGATCCCGCCACGAAAATCGCTGACCCAGCAGGCCGCTCAACGTGTGATGCAGAAATATCGTAGAAGCATGTCGAAAACGCCGCAAAAGCGTGGAACATCGGGAAAACTGAAGTTCAACAAGATATGCTCGATTCGAGTGATAACGCCGAGGCCCAATTATGTTAGTAGGCTGCGGAATAAGCTGAAAAATCGATTTTTTGCCGAAAAATCGCTGAAAGTCCCCGAAATTTTAAGAGAAAACACGTTTTTAGCGCGGTTTTTAACTGAAAAATGCCAGATTTTCGTTGAAAAAACCAAGTTTTCTCTCGGAAATCCGTGAATTTTCCAGTTTTTGGCGTTTTTAGTATTTTTAAAGCCAAAAATAAGTCTGAAATTACTGAAAATGGGCTTATTTTCACAAAAAGTACACTAATTTGACACTTTTTCACCCGAAAAACTTCACATTTTCATCAAAATCTGCAACTTTTCCCCGTGTACTCCTCTCGGACAATCTCTTTTTTTTGCAGAATCCAAACGATTTGGTGATGCCACACTCGGACGATGAGGAGGACACGATGAATCCGAACAGAGAACGCCTCAGCACAGTAAAACTCCGATTGACACCTACGTCACAGGCAAAGGTAAAAAATGGGTGGAGTCTAATATTGATTTTTTCTTCAATTTTTTCTTTCAGCTCGAGCAAATGCAATCGGAGGACGTTTTCCAATTCAACGCGGAAATGGTGTTCGGCGACGGAGGAGGAGGCTCTGCACCATCCACGTCATCAATTGCATCCTACTCGGCTGAATCTGTGACGGAGACCGCACTTGAGTCGGTGAACACGAAATCGGTGGAATCGAAAACGCGACCATCATCACGCCGGAAATCTCTCATCCTCGGCGCAGCGTCACCTCTGAAGTCGCCAGCGAAAATTGAGAAGCCGAGATTGGAGGAGCCAGAGCAAAAATCCAAGCGATCCCGTAGATCGCTTCGTCTGAATCCGGATGCCATAGAGCCTCCGGTGAAGTCGTGTGATTTGCTGGAAGACGAACGCGAGGAAAGCAGCTCGAAAAAACGAGAAAACCACGATCCCGGCTATGATCTGGAGCCCCTGGCGAAACGAGGACCTCTTAAATCGGAAATTCACAGCTTTTTCGCGCCGAGATCTGCCAAGAAACCTGTGGTGTCTCTGGATGGGGAAGCCGACTCCGTGGAAGTCAACTGTGTGGAAATGGCGGTGGAATCCGAGAAGAAACAACGCAAAAATCGCAGATATTCAGCGTACTTTGGATCTGCGGAAAAGGAGGTGGAATCTATTTCCAAACCACTTGAAGCTGAGAAGAAGAGATCGCGAAGATCCTCTGCATATTCCGGAAACTCCGTGGAATCGAAATCTCTGGAATCGAAATCTCTGGATAAGGAGGTGGAGCCTAAGGTCCGAACAGCTCGGAAATCAATGGCTGCAAAATCCGTGGAACCAAAAACCCTGGAAAAAGATGCCGAGCCATCTCGGAAATCTGAGTCTCCGGAAAAAACCGTGGAGCCTCCTGCAAAATCATCGGAAGAGATCAAAGAGGAGAAGAAGAAACTCAAAATCCGTAGATCTTCTGCGTACTTCAGAGTTGCGAAGCCCCTGCCCACTTCTGACGACGCAGCGCCGGAAACCGAGGAAGAAATTGTGGTTATTTCGAGTCCTGAGGCGCCGGAAAATGGGAAATTGGCGACGATTTTTTCGAAATCAACTCCAGTAGTGGGAAATAAGAAGATGCTAGAGCTGAAAAAGGCGGAGGTACACAATTTTTTAGATTTTTGAGAGAAAAATTAAGAAAATTCAATTATTTATTTCTAGAAAATCAAAAAATCGTCGAAAAATGATTTTTTTTGAAAGCTTTTTTTGGAAACTAACACTGGTTTTCTATTAAAAAAATTCGAAAAAGCCTAATTTTTAGCCGAAAAAGCCTTCTTTTTCTTAAAAACCCAATTTTCCAGACCAAATCAACTCCACCAACAAGCCAAAAGCCCAGCAGCTCCGGCCCAGTTTTCTCGATTTTCTCTCCAAAACCTGTGAAGCCTGCAGTCACTCCAAAAGTGACAACTCTATCGGATAGCCCAATGGGATCAGTTTCAGGCCCGCCGAGCTCCAGCTTCTCCAAAAAGAGCAACGGAGTCCGTCGAAAAGAGCATTGGGGAGATTTGTGCGCTGAAACCTATCAGTTTTTCGAGAAAATCCCAATTTTGCCAGCGATTTTCGAGGAATTCGCAGAAATCGACGATGGGAAGATCTTCAAATCTAGAAGTTTCGACCCAAAAATTCTAGATTCAACTGGGATTGTCTCTGAGCTTCAGGAGGATCTCCTTGAGCTCCATAAGCCCTACGAGCGAAGCCGGGAACTCACAATGGCTCAAAATCCGCCGGATTCATCGCTGGAAAAGCTGGAAGTGCCCCAAAATAGCTGCACAACAACAATATATCCGTCGACGATGGATTCACTGGTAGAAGGAGCCGAAGAAGAGCCAACGGTGCGGGGATGGCTCCGAAGATGGAAGCGTCGAGTGCGGAAAGCCATGGAGCGAGAGATTGCGGAGCAGCAGGGGAAGAAGAAAAAGAGGAAGCGACGGGATGAGGATCATGAATCCGATGAGGATTATGAAGTGGAGCATCAGGATGATGATCTGGAGAATCCTCTGGTGTTGATTGGACCGTCTGGAGTTGGAAAGACCGCCTTGGTACGGGATGAAGCTTGGAGATTTTCAGAAAAAATTGGAATTTTTGGAAAAAAATCAGAAACTTTTGAATAAAAAAGCTCTAATTCAGGGTTGCTCAGAAATCGGAAATTTTTGGCAATTTCGGCAATTGCCGGTTTTATATATTTTCGGCAATTTCTGCAATTGCCTGTTTTGAAAACATTCGGCAATTGCCGGTTTTGGAAATTTTTGACGAATTCGGCAATTTTTGCAATTGCCGGTTTCCAAAATTTCCAGCAAATTCGGTAATTGCCGGTTTTGGAAATTTTTGGCGAATTCGGCAATTTCTGTAATTGCCAGTTTTGAAAATTTCCAGCAAATTCGGCAATTGCCGGTTTTGGAAATTTTTGGCGAATTCGGCAATTTCTGTAATTGCCAGTTTTGAAAATTTCCAGCAAATTCGGCAATTGCCGGTTTTGGAAATTTTTGGCGAATTCGGCAATTTCTGCAACTGCCAGTTTTGAAAATTTTCGGAAATCGGCAAATTCTGCAATTGCCGGTTTTGGAAATTTCCGGCAATTCCTGCAATTGCCGGTTTCCAAAACTTCCGGCAATTACGGCACTCAAAAATGGTAAACTTCTTGTGTTTTTTCAACGAAAATTAATGTTAAAAAATCGTCTTTTTTTAAACGAAAACTCTAACATTTTCTGCAAGAAAAAAATCTGGTTTTCTCCAAAAATTTAAAATTTTTTGCAGTTCCGTGCTCTCGCCAAGCAAGAAAACATGCGTATAATCTCAATTGGCCCGGAAACCGGCAGAAGTGGCTCAGAGATCAAGAGAAACCTTCAGGAGGCTCTCCGTTCTCATCGTGTGGATCAGCAGCCGCATCCGACTCGTACCATCCCGTTTTACAAGACAATTCCGCGTGAAACTCCAGCACCACCACCACAACTGGCGCCAAAGGATTTTGTGCAGAGTCTAGTGGTCTTTGAGCATGTCGATGTGTTCTTTGAGACTCTCGATCGTCATGGGATCCTTGGACTTCTGGAAGCTGTGAATGAAGCTGCCGTGCCGGTTGTGTTCACTTGTGAGCAAGAATGGCCACGACGATGGGGACAAGTTGAGCTACGGAGGCCCCATTTGGAGATTTGCTTGAATAGAAATCAATGCAGAGTACAGAAATATGTACAGGTACTTCTAGAAATTTCAGAAACATTTTTAAGATCAAAATGATCAAAAATCGAATTTTCTACTAATTTCGGCTTAAAATGAAGCGGAAAAGACGCTAAAAAAATTTCCAGAAATTTCCAAAAAAACACATTTCCAGCGAAATTGTTCCTCTAAACCTCGGTTTTGGTGAAAAATTCCCGATTTTTTTTGGAATTTTGAGCTTAACTACTGAAAACTGGTTTCCAAAATTAATTTTTTTCGAATTTATAATATTTTTTATCAGATTGATTTCCAAAAAGGTGGAAAAAAAATTTAGCGAAAAATTTAAATTTTAAAAAAATTATTAAAATTCTTTTAATTTCAGAATCTCGTCTACTCGTGCCGTAACGTGATTATCGACGACGCGACGATCAAGCAGCTCTCCGAGTCCGTGAATCACGATCTGAGTGCTCTCCTCCATCAAGCTCATCTTTTCTCGCTGGCTCCACACCGCCCATTCCCACTTACAACTCGCCATCTCGTTTCAACCGGATTCTCCGAGCACTGGGAAAAGCCACGTTGCAGCTTAACCAAGACACAGGAACGAATGGAGGAGCTCTTCGAGCAGTACGCGGATGTTCTCCCAGACGGAGCAGTGGCTCTGAGCCGCTCACCGGGAGTGGAGAAACTATGGGATACGGATCGCCAGAAGCTCGCGGAATCTCAGGCTGGATATTCGGAAGGTGTCCGGAACGCTTACGAGGCTCTCAATGGACGATTTTCGCGGCGAGACCTGGTTCAAGATGTGCTCCCGATGCTCGTGCCAATGGATCGTGTCGAACGTCAGAAACGGGTCCGATCACGGCGACACTTGCATCGATTCAAGCAGTACTCGAAGGACTTCCCGATGGACGGAGATCAACTGATAAATGTGGTTGGCGGATGGAGCATGAGCCTTTGAAGCCAAGCATTTCTATTATTTTTCTGTCAAATAATTTATTTTTTTCCCATTAATTTATTTTTTCTGTATAATAGTTTATTTATTTATTTATTTTATTTTCAATTCCCCCAATACCGCAAAAATTAACATCGTTGTGAATGAAAATGGGGCAGCTTTAAATTTTAATTCCGTTAAAATTTGACACTCGACTTTAAAGGTACACACTATTTTTCTGAATGGGTCTCACCACGATCACAGCCACACGTTTTCTTCTTATAAGGTCCAGAAGAGACGCAGACATATTGGGGCCCAGTGGGCACGTATTTCGGGCTGACATTGTGTGGATTTACGGAGCGTGAATATGTGGGGGTGCAAGCGCGCTCCACTGACAATTGAAAACGCCCCGCCCCTGAACCGCGGGTCTCGTTAGGTATTTGCCGGCAATATTGTAAATTCAAACGTTTCCCATCGTTTTTTTGGGAATTTTTATGCCGAATTCGATATTTTTAAAACTTTATAAAAATTTAATAGAAACTCTATTCGCTATTCATGAATTTTTAAAACATTATTTCGGAATAATTTTCAGACTCTGATTGAAAATCACTGGTTTTTTCGAAATTCTACGGTTTTTCTCAAAAATTTGATTGTCGCTTCGAGACCCATACAGATTTACGGAGTTCTATAGAACTATTTTGGCTTGTCAATTACTATGGGGTGAAAGCCAGGGGTGTGCGGCAAATTTGCTGAATTTGCCGTTTGCCGAGCACTGCAAATTTCAAAAAAGTAGATTTGCCGAATTTGCCGAGCTCGGCAAATTTCGAAATTTGCCGTACATATCAAAAATTTAACAATACAGTTTTGACCAAAACTATTGATTTGTTCGCCAAAAATTTAGTAAAATGGCATAAATTGAGTTATTTTGATGCTTAAGCAAACACTCTACACGGAACTTATTCAGACACCAGGTTTTTACTCAGAATTCAGTAGTTTTGGTGTTCCAAAAAACATCAAAAAGTATCACATTTTTCGGAGTTTGGCAAAATTGTAAATTCAAACGTTTCCCATTGTTTTTGGGAATTTTTAGGCTTTTTTCGTTGTTTTTAATGATTTTTATGCCGAAATCGATTTTTAAAAAATTTATAAAAAGTTAATAGAAACTCTATTCGCTGTTGATGCATTTTTAAAACATTATTTCGGAATGATTTTCAGGTTCTGATTGAAAATCACTGGTTTTTTCGAAGTTTCAACAATTTTCCTCAAAAGTTTGATTGTCGCCCCGAACCTTTTTAAGTAGAGTGTGCTGTGCATTTAAACCAGACTACAGTAGCGAGTGGGTCTTGCAGCGAAGGGCACATACGCAGTGCGCGGGGGGTTATCCTAAACGCCAGATCTTCATTTTTTGAGGTTTTGTGGTCAATTTTTCGTTTTTTTTTTGTTTTAATATTATTTTTCTCCAAGTATACTATGATTTTCGTCAGTTTTCTCACTTTAAAGAATAATTTTGCAGATAACATCTGAAGATTCCTACTTCGAAATGTTCCAACCCGGCCTGAGCCCACCAGATCCTCCAACTGCTCTACAAAAGAGCAAGCTTCTCCGCGGACTCAATTCCGATAATAATATTCAATCAATTACCCATAAAGTTTCTGAAATGAAACTTGATACGGTCTCCGTACCGGTTAATTCAAAATTTGTTCCCAATAATTTGGAATCAAAGACCATATCGGCTAAATTAAAGGATCCAATTCTCTCTGATCGTCACCCATTTGAGGATTACTACCATGACCAGCAAAACGTTGAGCAAAATTCCGAAAATCCTGTAAAGCGTCTGCTTCTGAACACTAATCTCGATGATATTCAAGCCTTTCGCAACGAGACCATTCCTTGCATGAAGAAGCCTGGTAGGTGCCATATGAGAATTCCAGCTGACAGTCAGAGACCTCCATTGAGCTTTTTTTGTGGAGCCAAACCATCTCAGCCGTACGCTCTTTATGTGGTTGCACAGGGAGGTACAAGTTTAAAGTGTTTTTCAGTTTTCAAAGAGTTGCCTGCTGATGATCGTCCGGATCTCTTTTCAGCGGACCTTTCATGCTTTTCCTATGATATTCTTTCAGAAAGACAAGCTGTTGTTAGTGATTTCCTAATTGGAGATTTAATAATCGTTTTCAGCCTGGAAGTTCGCTACGGTGTTCCTCCAGATTCCTATTTGAGAGACTCCACTCATGTTTTGAAGCTGGAATCTCACAAGTACTGGAGTATCGAAAAGTTTGCTGTCGTTCAGAGATGTGTCACCCAGCCGGAGCCGTTCTCCGTCCACCAATCTCATTTCAAAGCTGACAAAAGATTGATCCTGGTGAATAATATTTTGACGCCTCTAACAGTGCCTACAAAACTACTTGGTGAATCTTGTCGAGGGGTGGTTCGAGCTTTTCTGCCACAAGCGGCCCCGGGCTTGACGCTGAGCTCTCTGAAACCAGGAGTTCTATACGAAGAAGTTAGAAGACGCACGGCTCATCTTGGCAGTCACTGGGAAGCGATGTCGCCGCAAGTTCTTGATCTTGAGGTGGTTGATAATGGAAGTATGCTATCCCGACTTGTTGAAGAATGCATCGATGTGAATACGGAAGCTATTGCAACATTATATGAAGATCGTGGCACTCATCCCACTAAAGTTGAAAAGGTTACCTGCGGTCTCCGTACCGTTACTATTCAATTTACAATCGGTACTCCATCTTATTCCGCAGCTATTCGAAAATGGAAAAAAGGAACTAGGTGCTCGTTGGAAACTGCTGCGGGTGATATTCTTTCTGTGTTGGTGGAGAATGCTATCCCATTAAAATCTCGGGTTATCATCACAGCAAGCATTATCAAATCACGTGTTGATGTTAGAATTCTTAATACGTTACTAGGTCAACATGTGATTATCAATCAAGATTGTGGGAAAAATTGATCCCGAAGTTTTTGGTAAGTTTTTGAAAGAATTTTATAGAACCTTAACATCATAACATTTTATATACTTTCATCTTTCAGGTAAAGCGCAGCACACATCGATTGTTCACTTCTCACTTCTTCGTAATTTAATTGTATTCTTTGTATCTTTTGAGCTCTTTCATGGGCGTTTGTCTCTCTCAATAAATTATTAATTAGCACATACCTGTTTTATTGTTCATATCTAAGAAAACATTAATATAATCTGAACATTTCAAACTGTAAAATACAAAATCGTTCATTCAATATCAACAATTGGGCTATCCGTAAACAAATTCGGGCAGAATGCGAAAATAAGTGCCGTGGTGCCGAATATAAGGCCAGTGAAGAGGAATAAGGACAATCGGCCGATCACCATTGCCATGAACCTCCAGTTGAGAATCTCTTCCTCCTCTATAAAAAGTGCGGGATTTTTTCCACTAGGAAAATGTGACGTCAGCACGTTCTTAACCATGCGAAATCAGTTGAAAATTCTGCGTTTCTTTACCCGCATTTTTTTGTAGATCGACGTAGATCAAACCTAAATGAGACAATCTGGCACCACGTGCTCTCAGAGGTGCAATAATTTTAAAAACTTACCAGAAATTTTCAATTCCGGCAATTTGCCGATTTGTCGGAAATTTTCAATTCCGGCAATATGCCAATTTGCCGGAAACTTTCAATTCCGGCAATTTGCCAACTTGCCGGAAAAATATCGTTTGCCACCCACTCCTGGTATGAATCTTTAGTCGATATTTTTCCAACAATCTCAAAATTCTGGTTTTTCGAAAAACAATATTTATTCAACCAGCCGCTGACCGCACCTACGGCGCGGGCAACGACACAGAATTTTCCCGATTTTTCTAGAAACTTCTGGAACATTCCAGACTTTTCCCGATTTTTCTAGAAAGTTCTGGAACATTCCAGAATTTTCCCGATTTTTCTAGAAAGTTCTGGAACATTCGAGAATTTTTTCGAAATTTCCAGAAGATTCTAGATTTCCAGAATTTTAGAATTTTCAGAAAATTTAAATTTCCCGCCAACATATTTTTCTCAGAAAATTTAAATTACCCGCCAAAATATTTTTCACAGAAAATTTAAATTTCCCGCCAAAATATTTTTCTCCGAAAATTTAAATTACCCGCCAAAATATTTTTCACAGAAAATTTAAATTTCCCGCCAAAATATTTTTCTCCGAATATTTAAATTACCCGCCAAAATTTTGGGTCTTACCACGGTGGGTCTCACCACGACGGGTCTCACCACGATAGGTCTCACCACGATGGGTCTCACCACGATGGGTCTCACCACGATGGGTCTCGCCACGAAATTTAAATTTCCCGCCAAAATTTTGGGTCTCGCCACGATGGGTCTCGCAACGATGGGTCTCGCCACGATGGGTCTTTCCACGATGGGTCTCACCACGATGGGTCTCGCCACGATGGGTCTCGCCACGATGGGTCTCGCCACGAAGATCTCGCAGCAACATTTTTTTTTAATCTTCCAGAAGGTTCTAGAACAATCCAGAATTTTTTCGAATTTTCCAGAAGGTTCTGGAACATTCTAGAATTTTCCAGAAATTCCCAGAAGGTTCTGGAACATTTCAGAATTTTCCCGAAGTTTCCAATTTCCCTTCCAAAGACGGAAAGTCAATTTTTCCCAAACTACAGTAATCCTATAGTACTCCTACAGTACTTCTACAGTACTACTAAAGTACCCCGACCATATCCCACTAATAACTCCAAACCTATATCTCTTCAAAAGACAAAAACTCAATTTTTCCTAAACTACAGTAATCCTACAGTACTCCTACAGTACCTCTACAGTACTACTACAGTACCCCGACCATATCCCACTACTAACCCCAAACCTATATCTCTTCAAAAGACAAAAACACAATTTTTCCCAAACTAAAGTAATCCTACCGTACTCCTACAGTACTACTACAGTACCCCGCCCATATCCCCCTACTAACCCCAAACTAATATCCCTCCAACAGCCGAAAACGCCTTGCCTTTGTAAGCTATGACGTCACTTCTTAACAAACGGAAACTATTTTTTTATATATAGGTAATGATTTTTTGTTTTTTCTTTCAACTGTTTTTTTCGTCTTTAAGTTTCCTGAAATGATAAACCCTTCGCTCTCTCAACTACTCGGATTTTTTGAACATTTATTTCGAAACGTTATAACAACAGTTTACAGCCGACATTTTGCGAGTTCCCCGCGGCGCTGCGCGTATCATTGGAATGGGTGGAGAGACTTGATTTTAGCGTTTTTTCAATGCAAAAAGCCATTTCTAATTCACTTTCTCTCAATCTTTCATTGATTTTGACTAAATTTGTGCAGAAAATTGTGAAAATGCTCAGAAATAATGAAAATTTTCAGAACGAACTTCCAAAACTCGAGAAAATCTGTTGAAAATCATTCAATTTTGCGAAAAATCAAGATAAACTAAAAAATTATGAACTTTTGGGAAACAGTTTAAGTAAATTTGAAAAATTAGTTTTGAGAATCACTGTTATTCAAGAAAAAAAAAATACCGGATATTATCAAGTTAAAAAAATAACACAATGTAATGAGGTTACGGTAGATACGGTGGAAATCGAGAATATTTAATATTTCTCCAGTTTTCTTCCAAAATTCCAGATTTTACATGTTCTTGCTGTGAAATATCGCTCATTTTTCGTCAAGTAGTTGTCGTTTGTAATTTTCAATGCTTATTTTCAACGAAAAGCTCTAAAAAATTTCCAAATTTGTTGTTAAATTTATGTGATATATAATTTTTCTGCCGAAACTTGTAAACCAGAATTTAAAAACAAAAAATTTGATCGGATATACGTGTGTATCTACTGTAACCTCAAACATTACTTACTTCAATATCTTTCTATTTCCTAAAAATACTTCTTCCCGTACAAAAATTGTCAAAACATTTTTCTATAATAACTAGCTAAGAAAACTTTGAAAATCGATTAAAATTCGGCAGCATCTAAAGCTTGAAACTGCAGTACTCTTTAAAGGCGTACACATTTTTGTAATCAAAAATTGTCGTGTCGAGACCCGGTACCGTATCCTGAAAATCATTTGTCCCTCAAACGTGACTAGACGGCGAAGAATAAATCCTTGTTGTAAGTAAATTTATTCAAATCAAAACTAAATACAAAAATATATAACATCAAAATTGCTCGGCGAATTTATCTCTCGCCATTTCTTCATTTTCATCGATTTCGGGGACGGTCTCCGGAAGCTCTTCATCCTCTTCTTCTTTCACGTGGCGAACGCCCACGTCTTCTTGATAGCTTTATCTGCAAAAATCGAATTTATTAGCTGAATTTTGAGTTTTTTGTGATTTTTCCACCAACCAATGTCCTTAGTCTGAATGGTTTTTCGTTTTTCCAGCGCTGCGTTCTGTTTTCAATAAATTATCAACCAATTTCGCATATTTCGGTTGTTTATTACGCGTTTTTTCAGTGATTTTGGCGGATTTCAGTCTATAGGAATCAATTTTGATAACCTATCGACTGAAAATGTGCCCAATCAGTGGAAAATTAGAGTTTTGGGTTTTTGAAACAGTTATTTAATTTTTTTAAGTTAAGTTTCAGATCACAATTTATTAATAACCAATTCGGAGTAGCAGTAGAGAATATGTGCTCGTATTTTCTGTATTCTAAGATTAGCAGATGGTCGTGTGAGATTAAGAGAGAAGACAATGCTCGCAAGGTCCCCCATATGTACAAGGTACTCCCTTACAGGCTAATTAGTCACAGTCCATTGGTTTTTCCACTTCTACGATTTTATGGGGAGGCGCATTTATGCGGAATGGTCTTGCAACGAGTTTAGTCATCATTTTTAGAAGTTTCTGTGTAAAATTTGCGTAGATCACGCGTAAATCACAGTATATTTATCTCTTATTTTGTATTTCTTTTGCTTTTTCAAATTTTACACAGAAACTTCTAAACATGATGACTAAACGCACGTCAAGACCATAAATGAGCCTTTATTTAAAATTGAAGAAGTGGAAAAACAAATGCACTGTAGTTAGAGTTAAAAATTCGAACCTGCCTGTGGGACCCTCTGAGATTTTTGAAAACCATCAAATTTGAAGCCCGCGCTGCTGCTTGAGATATCAACAATCTTCAGGTTGATCAGTCTAGAATTTTCTCGATTTTCCCAGATGATCTCAGGACTATGCAGAGTTTTCTAAGCTTTTCAAAATGGTATAGAACATTTCAGCATTGTTCTGAATTTTCCAGAACATTCCAGAATTTTCTCTATTTTTTTCAAAATTATTGGGTATCGGCGTGAGCCTAGTCAGCTGATTTTCAAAATCGTGTAACTCATTTTTAACAATTACTAACAGTTTATTCATCTCCGGGCACACCTCATTTGAGGTTCACCATGATGGGTCTCGCCGTGAAGGGAGACAGACCCCATTGGCACTGGGAGTTAAATTACAAAAACAAAGAAACTAGGAAGTGCGCAATTATTTTATTTATTAGGAATTTTTTAGATGTAAAAAAAAACTTGATACAAAAACGAAACATCGAATATTACAAAAGGTCGATATGAAAAATTGTGAAATGTTTTTAAAAGGTCATTTAAAATGTATTGAAAAGATTTATAGTCTATATTGACTTAGTTCGCAATGTCCTTGAAATGCCGTAAAAATTCAGTTTCCATCATGCATCCATCTCTCTCCATGAAGAACTTTTTCAGATAGTTTTTGGTATAGAATAAATTGAAGTGAATTCTCCGGTTTGCTATTGAATTCCTCAATTGGAAACTTTTTCCATACCAGACAGTTACATCTCCAAATGCGTCTTTGATGATTTCTTTGGGGATAGTGAGAATGTCTTCGAGATACCAACAATTCTCAGGTGGTTCTCCTACAAGATGGGCTCCTAAATTGAAAATCTCTGAGATTTTCTGGGGAACTTCTTCTACCTCGTCTTCTTCTTCTTCCTCTTCCTCTCCCTCTTCCCCTTCCTCGTCCTCGTCCTCATCTACCTCTTCCTCCTCTTCTTCCTCTCCTTCTTCGTGCTGATAGTACAATTTGAATGTAACAATTCCATTTCTCTGTTGGTTCTTTTCAGTGAGCCTGATAAGTTTTGCAGCGACCCTACCCATATTTTCCGGTGAAATGAGAAGATGAGTTTTAGGAAAGAGTACCGTCAGACTATTGCTCGGGAAGTTCCTTTGGACATTTGCAATTATATTGTCCAATTTCCAATAATAGTCATACTCCAGAAGTAGTTCCATAGCAAGTAGCATCTTCCTCGTGTATTGTAAATCAACCTCCACCTTTCCAAGTAAAACATTAGAAATTGATTGTGTGTTGAATGGGACATTGAACACAGCATTTGAAGGTGCCGTTTTAAAAAGATAAGGATCCCAAGCACTACGAGCGTTGAATCGAAACTCTAGTCTGAAATTCTTGACATTCCATTTTGGAATGAGCCGATTTAAAAAGTCTCTTGGTATCGAGAGGACTTCTGTTCCAAGTAGTATAACAGTAAATGTGTGACATGTTATCCGTGAATTGATGAATTCATTCGCGCGGTGATTCCCTTCATGCTGAAGTCCTGGGGGCTCGCGTATGACCGTATGAAGCAACCTGTTAAACACAATATTTTTTTCACAGTAAGAACATTAAAAATCCACAAGTTTGCAGTATCAATGGGGGTATTTTAACACGTGGTGTCAGAGTGTCTCATTTCGGCTTGGTCTACGTAGCCCTACAAAAAATGCGGGAGTTGAGACGCAAAGTTCTCAACTGATTTCGCATGGTTAAGAACGCGCTGAATTCACATTTTTTAATACAAAAAATTCCCGCATTTTTTGTAGATCAAACCGTCAGCCTGGCACAGTTTAACACCAGTATAACATACTAATCAACAAGCTCCAAAATATGTACTCACCAATCTTTTATTCCCAATTCTTTGTAATCGTGTGAATCTGTCTTGATTTGTTCCATGAGTTCCGTTGACACCGATTCTCCATACAGCTCGGATCCGAATGATCGCATCCATTCCAAAGTTACTAAATTCATAGAAAGAACAACTGTCGAATTGTTCCTCTATCGCCAAAAAGCGGTTACAAAGTCGGCGTGCACCACTAATACCAAATCTCTGATGGACTAATGCCAAAAACTGACTAGATATCGAACGTTCACCAAAATATTGGAATTGTATTGGTTCATAAACTGTACAATTTCCATTTGTATGTATTTTGCGGCATTTCGCACAACCACAGCACAAAGCGTTTTTATATTCTTCAACGATTCCATCTGAAATGAAGAAATACACTGAACAATAAAATCAATTGAGAGTTGCTTTAAATGTTATGTATCGTTAGTAGGAAATTGTTTAAAACCTCTACTATGGTGTGCGGCAAGTTTGCCGAGCTTGGCAAACTTCGAAATTCGCCGCACATACCACAAATTAGACAAAATGTTTTGGCCTAAACTATTGTTTTTGTCCCAAAAAATGAAGTAGACTACTTGAGTACTTTGAATTTTATGTAGACAAAACTATCCAGATCTTATTTAAAAACCAAACATGTACGTGCACTGAATAATTTTTGAGCTCCAAAAGTTATCAAAAAATGCCAGATTTTTTGGAAGACGAACAAAAAATGCCCACGAGTTTTATATTTCAATTGAATAGTTTTTTTTAAATTTTCTGAAAAGCTGAACTAAAACTATAAGAGTAAATTTAAAATATATTGGAGTGTTTTTTATTTTTATTTTATTTTTTCAGATACGTTCGTATTAACGTGAATTGTAAAGGCAGTGAAAAATAGGCAGAAGGCAGAATTTTGAACATTAATAAGTGTACTTAAGTCAACTTCTCAACCTAAATAATTTAGGAAACCAGCTTGAGTTAGTCTCAAAAACCGACTTACAGTTTTGTCCAACCAAATAATCGAAAATATAATCATGAAGCAATTCTTCTTCGCACAGCAGATATTTCGGGCCCTTTTCCGGCTGGATGTGCAGTTTGTAGACTTTTACATTAACCACATTCTGTAGAAATCTGAAACATAATTGACAAGTTATTTCTTGAGATATTGAGATATTTTTCATTAAAAAATGTTTCAATTGGAAAATTTCAGTCCACAAAATAAATTTCCACATATTTCTCAAATTCTATATGCAGAAATTGATTTTGCCACTCATAATTTTGGAAGTCGACCAAAAAACAGAGTTATTTCCTAGTTTCCTCTATTTTTATACAAAATTTTGTTTTATTTTATATATATATATGTATATATATATATATATATATATATATAAATGTATATATATATATATATATATATGTATATATATATATATATTTATATATATATACCAGCCGATGACCGCGCCTCCGGCGCGGCCAACGACTGGCGGAGTTTAAAATGTATAACACATAGATGTCCTTTCAATCATTCAAAAATGTATCATTAAAAAAGTTGAAACTTCATCGATTAAATCGCATTTTCTTCTTCCATGGTATTCGATTCAGAAAATTCAAAGAGACAGTTAGAATGTTCTGATTTTTCTACACTCAAAATTATAAAACTGCGTTGCGTGTACCCCAAAATAGTCCCCGCCTTTTTCTCGTTCACTCACGGGGAAAAGGCAAAAAGCAGTACCCCAGGTAATATCAGCCGCCGACATCATTCGAGGTCCGCGCACCACACTATTTTTCTCACTGTTGGCGTGGCGAGCTGTCCCCCTCCCCCGAAATAATTCCACAAAGTTACAGTTTTTTTCAATAAGTTAATAACTTTCCTTAACTGGAGAAGTCTGAATAATTAACTACTAATAGTAAGTTCTTTGAATATAGATGTGACGAAACAAATAAAAACTCCTACAGTTATAGGAGGTTGTAGAGCATTTCAGAACTTTTTTGAATTTTCCAGATGATTCTAGAACATTCTAGAATTTTCTTGAAACTTCCAGAAGGTGCTGAAACAAAAAATTGATTCCAGAACCAAAATTTGAATTTCCCGCCAAATGTTTTCCTCAGAAAATTTGAATTTCCCGTCAAAATCTTTTTCACTGAAAATTTGAATTTCCCGCCAAATTGTTTTTTCACTGAAAATTTGAATTTCCCGCCAAAATTTTTTCACTGAAAATTTGAATTTCCCGCCAAAATTTTTTCACTGAAAATTTGAATTTCCCGCCAAAATTTTTTCACTGAAAATTTGAATTTCCCGCCAATATTTTTTTCATAGAAAAATTGAACTTCCCGCCAAAATGTTTTCACTGAAAATTTGAATTTCCCGCCAAAATTTTTTCACTGAAAATTTGAATTTCCCGCCAAAATTTTTTCACTGAAAATTTGAATTTCCCGCCAAAATTTTTTTCACAGAAAATTTGAATTTCCCGCCAAAAATGTGGGTCTCACCGCGAAGGGTCTCACCGCGAAGGGTCTCACCACGATGGGTCTCACCACGAAGGGTCTCACCACGATGGGTCTCACCACGAAGGGTCTCACCACGATGGGTCTCACGACGAAGGTGACAGGCCCCGCCCACAACTCTCACTGACTTTGGGTGTGACGTCACAGACTACAAAGACTACATAGACTACAAACTATGGACAGACGAACTGTATTTTTTATATATAAGTAATGATGAAAAAAAACCAATCTAAAACTCAGAATGGAAATAAGAAGTAGAAGTTCACTAAACTTTGAAAAAATGTATACCTTGAAAGAATCTGGCATTGCAGTTCTTGCACACACATCTCATGCTTCCAAGGTAGTTAGGATTGGCAACAGATGACGTATCGTGTGTTTTTGCTACTTCATTTCTTTTTTTCTTCATCCATACTCTTTTTTTATATTTCATCTCAGCCTTTTCCTCTTCTGACATTGAAGCTCGTTTTTCCTTTTTTCTTTCCCAATCCATCCTGAGTCTTGATTCTGATTCTTGCGAAGTTTCTCTTGAACGACGTTCTCTCTTCCATACAGCATTTGAGTTGTCACTAAAACTGCTTATTGGTAAAATTCCACGAGCATTCAAGATCCTTACCTTAATGTTCTGGAACGTGTCCTCCTAGAGACGGGTTCTTGGGATGTAGAAGGGAAATCAGGCAGGTTTGTTGGTTTGGTATCCATTGCTGAATCGGGTAGAGTTGTTGGTTCCGTATCCATTATTGAATCGGGTCGACTTGTTAGCTCGTTATCCATTGTTGATTAATAATGAGAAAATGATAATTTTCTTCTCCTTATATAGAATTTTTTTGGAAGATTCTAGAAGTTTTGGGTCTTGAAACGAATTGGGTTTTAGAAGGACAGATTTAATATAGTTTAAACTTGTAATAATATAAATTAAAAATTGCACAATGAAATAGTCAAAATTTAAATTTTGCACACTACATTGAAAAATCCAGAAGTTTCTAGATGGTTGTAGAATCTTCTTGATTATATTAATGGGTAGTTCCTGTGATGTCTTTATCAGTGACGTCATCTTTTGTGACGTTATTGGAACATTCTCTTCTTTTTCTGCAACTTCTGGAAGATTCCAGAAGTTTCTTTTACTGTAATGGGCGGAGCCTATGACGTCACATTCTGTGACGCTGATATATTTGGCGTCATCACCTATTTTTTTCCGAATGTGAGACTATATAGGTGTCATCATATGTGACGTCATAATCTGTGACTTATTTTTTGTTACGCCAGTGATTGTGACGTCATCAGAATTTTCTGGAAGTTTCTCCAAAATTCTAGAAGGTTCCAGAATTTTCTGAAAATTATATTGGGTTCAGCCTGTGACGTTTACTTAATGTCCTCATCATGTGTGACGTCGTCAAGTGTTACGTAATCCGAGATATCTAGAAGTATTTCGAAATTTCTAGAAGATTCTCGAAGTTTATTGCATGAAGTTTTCCTCTTCTATAGGTTTATTAAATTCTAAACAAATGTGCCGGTATGTCGCATTGGTTGTGTGCGGGAATTTGGTGTGAACCTTCTGTGGTTCAAACTATCTTCCCCTTCATACTTTTTTTTCTGTCAAACAAAGTTAAATTTGACTACTCCGACAAAATTTCTCTAAAAATTTGAATTTCCCGCCATAATTTTTCACTGAAAATTTGAATTCCCGCCAAAAATTTTTCAGAAAATTTGAATTCCCGCCAAAATTTTTCAGAGAAAATTTGAACTCCCGCCAAAAATTTTTCAGAAAATTTGAATTCCCGCCAAAATTTTTCACAGAAAATTTGAATTCCCGCCAAAAAATTTTAAAGAAAATTTAAATTCCCGCCAAAAATTTTCACAGAAAATTTGAATTCCCGCCGAAAAATTTCAAAGAAAATTTAAATTCCCGCCAAAATGTATGGGTCTCGCCACGATGGGTCTCGCCACGATGGGTCTCGCCACGATGGGTCTCGCCACGATGGGTCTCGCCACGAAGGGTCTCGCAACGATGGGTCTCGCCACGAAGGGTGACTGGCCCCGCCCACAACTCTCAGTGACTTTAGGGGTGACGTCACAGACTACAAAGACTACATAGACTACAAACTATGGACAGACCCACACTATTTTTTTATATATAAGTAATGATGATGATTGTAGGGGTCGGAACATGCGACACAGTTTTGGATTTCCTCAAAAAACTCATACTTTTCAAAATTTGCCAAAACTTTGACCAGAAATTATACAAAATCTAATTTTTTTTTTGGAATTTGTTATTATGAGATTCAGTCATTTTGGATCATTACAAGTAAATTTAAACACAATCCCCTCTGGCGCTACTCCACCTTTAATGTTGGTTTCCAATTACTCGAATAATCGTTTCACTTTGCTCATATCTGTCTTGTGTGCATTTATATTCAATGTACAGGTACATGGAGGTCTTTCATAATTTTCTGGTAGAGGTGGTGGAGGGGTTATTGGTCTGTCAAAAGGATAGATTACCCGCTCGACACAAGCCTGGAAGTTGTGGATTTGGATTTCCCGATGAGCACTTCGTATTTTGTGCAAAACTTCTGTGTTGAACAATTTGTTGATCATCTGAAACAAAAATTGTAGTGTGAAAAAAAAACGATAAAGTTTTTGATTTTTCCAAAAGTTTCAGAGTTCGGCAACTTTGCTGTTTGCAGGTGTCCAAAAATTTTGCCAGTCCGGTAACATTAGCAACGGTTCATATCATATTCAAATATGTACAGTGCTGGCCAAAAAGATATCCACTTTTAGTTTTTTAATGATTTCGCTATTTTTTCAAATAAGTATAACTCCAAAACTAGAAATGCTATCAAAAAACGTTTAACTGGTAAAGTATAGCCCGTGTGGAGCTCGCGTATAATATATAGTCGGTGTCGTCAGAGCTTCAGTTACCTAACCCAGATGCCCCGACTCAAAGCTTTTACCCGTAATATCTGAAGTGAGAGAGAGAAACAACACGGAAGAATAAGTACTCGAAAACCTATTTATTGGTCTTAAGGGCCAGGATAAATAGGAGAAAACAAGTAAAGCGGGTAATCAGTGAAATACATGGAAAAAGAGGGATGAAGTTCTTCTCGATAAAAAACCATGGAGCTGTTTAACGCGAGTGGAAGAATCCTTGATTGGTGATTAAGTGTAGGGGAGATTACTCTTGGCGAGTGGATGGGAGACAGTTTTAGTCTTAGGATAGATGAGTAGTCAACAGTAATTAGAACAACAAGGCTTAGCTATATTAAAAGCGAGTGGTAAAGCAGGAGAGTTTAGCTATGAGGTGACGAATGAAGCATAAACTCGGCAGTAAAACATAAACACCAGCAGCGATCATCGAAATCTTATCGACTGAATAATTTGGCGCGCCTGACGTCAGTGGCCTAAAAAGGCTGGCGCGTTGCCAAGTGTGGACGCGAGGGTCTCGACTGGAACCGAAGTACTGTCGAAGAGGTGGAGCTTGCTGTTAGTGGTGATTGATGTATTCACAAGAGCTTTTATGAGTGAAAATGAACGGATTTGAACGTAATAAAAGGTTATCGATATCAGAATAATTAGTAGAACAATATTGAGTGATTAATATGGGTGAGAAGTGTGGGCACTTCATAGAAACCCATATTATAGTACTAGAAAGTTGTCGGGGTTGATCCTTGGCGGGCAATTCTGACAACAGCCCGTGATCAAGTCTATATGTTTTTACATGTTTAAATAATTCACTAAAATCATGACAAGTAATAAAGCGGCCGACATCTCGTGAGTCCATTTTTGATGATGATTACTAAAACAACTGTAACTGAAGGGTCATATTTTTAATGAAAGGTTTGAGAAAGAAATATAATGTTTATATAATTTTTCATTGTTTGCACATATTAACTTTGTCCTGAAACCTTCAACAAAAAAGATAAGAGAGTCCAAAGAGGAATTGCATAGTGTCATTTCGAGCACATTTCTCATAAACAGTGGATAACTTGTCCTGAATTATATTTTTTGGTTAATATATAGTTCAAATATTATAACAACATTAGTTCTTCACAAAAATTGACCAAAAAAATATTTTCAATCCGCCAAACCAGATTTTTGAATATAGCGCCTAAACAGTGTTTTGTGAGGCATTAGTTTCAGCTCACATATCTTTTTTATTGAAAGTTTCAGGACAAAGTTAATATGTGCAAAAAATGAAAAATTATATAAACATTATATTTCTTTCTCAAACCTTTCATTAAAAATATGACCCTTGAGTTACAGTTGTTTTAGTAATCATCATCAAAAATGGACTCACGAGATGTCGGCCGCTTTATTACTTGTCATGATTTTAGTGAATTATTTAAACATGTAAAAACATATAGACTTGATCACGGGCTATACTTTACCAGTTAAAAGTTTTTTGATAGCATTTCTAGTTTTGGAGTTATACTTATTTGAAAAAATAGCGAAATCATTAAAAAACTAAAAGTGGATATCTTTTTGGCCAGCACTGTATGTATTTTTCTAGAAAGAAAAACCATTCACGGAGCCAACTGCCGGTTCCCGAAGAGCCCTGATTGATATCTCAAAGGTATAGAAAAATTAACAACTGGCATTAGAAACTATAATAATTTCATAAAAAAGTATGTCCCCATGGTGAGTTTGAACTTATTATCTAGAAAAGAATTGGACTGCTCACTAAACACGAAATGGCGGGAAATTGTTGTTTTAAAACTTGTGACGTCACAGCGCATTTCGAAAAAAAAGTTTTTCAAATTAAGCGTCGATCCGATTACTTATCCGTTTAAATTAAACGTGATACCCATTTTCTTTGTTAAGCTTACTATTAGGAATGGTTATTTCCTAATTGTAAGCCTAAAAACACACAACCATTCCACACGTTTTTATTTTATAGGTTAAAAAATTAATTTTCACAATGGCGGGGTATAATACAAAAGTACCATCACTACTCTTACCCTTAACCCCAACAGAGGTTCCATTTGATTTGACACATTTTCCAAAATAACGCTGACAATTGCTCTATTTCCGAAAACCTTGTTGATAAGCACAGGATTCTGGAAGGTTAAATAATTTAGAGTTCGAAATAGTCAAAATTTGAATTAACTTACATCAATTGGTCCTTTGAGCATATCGATTTGCATGGCCGTCTATCTGTTGCACAATGAGACAAATGAAATGACGAGACCTGCGAACAAGTAAATGACACATGTAAGAACGCTCACGGGAGAATTCCCACTCATTTTTGACAATGACACCCCTTTTCTCACATCTACAATAGAACATCTGGCTATCCAAATTGACGTGCCAAATTGCAACAAAGTGCATTCATATTTGAAGATGGTGTGATCGCCAGAAACAATTAAATTGTACCAAATCAGGTAATCCATTGTCCTTAAATGTACCTAAATCAAGATGAAAACAAAAATTGGACGGGGATTTCAAAAAAGTTTGTTTCCAGCTGCTGACAAATCGGTCAAATTTCAAATTTTAACTAATTTAAGGTCATTTTTTGAGCCACCATAACTTTTTTTGAAAAGTTTTCACGAAATTTCATTATAAAGTTTGATGTTTCCCGACAATTTCGAATCTAATTAAGCAATAAAAAAAACCTCGACTGCACCACCTTTAATAGGAACATGTACGGTCAGATGGAAAAGAACTATTTTAAAATATTAAAGTATCGTGATGAAATGAAAGAACAAGGAAGATCTATATAGATTGTGTTAGACATGGAGTTTTTAAAATGTTTTGTTAGTTTTCAAATAACGAGTATAATGCTCGTGGTGTCAGAAAGCCCCATTTCGGTTGATCTACAAAAAATGCGGGAGAAGAGACGCAGAGTTCTCAACTGATTTCGCATGGTTAAGAACGTGCTGACGTCACATTATTTTTGGACAAAAAATTCCAGCATTTTTTGTAGATCAAACCGATATGGGGCATCCTGGCACCACGTGTATAATGTATATATTTCAAAAATTTGTATACTACACAAGTTTTTTATTTACCGTCCCACAGTGACGATTATTCAGTTTTTGCCACTCGTTTTTTTGGGAGTCGACCGAAAAGTTCTTTTTTCGTACGTTTTTATACTTCAATTTTGATTAATTTATTTGTTTTAAAAATTTGTAGGGGTCGGAAGTTCCGTACTACGAAAGTTCATATTTTTGATGAACTTCTATTAAAAATATTAGGTTTTCTGACTAACAACTAGTGATCTCCAATTGAAAATTGCCGTTTGAAAATTAATGCTGCAGTCTCCAGTAGTACTGCAGTCAAAAAGGTCCTGGAAATTAGTGCTGCATGCAGCAATCTGTTTTTACAAAAACATTAATTTTTCAGGATATTTATAAAGTAATAAATAGGGCAATTAAATAGCTTGAAAAGGTGAAAATAAAGTGAAATAAAATAAAATTATAATAGAACAAAGATCGATTGAATGCTGATGATTATCTCCATGATGAATTTCCCTGATAGCCTCCACCACCGCCGCCTCTGCCACCTCGATACGGTGGTCTCTGGTATCCTGGTGGTCCACCACCACGTCCTCCACGTCTCTGATCCTGATTGTACGGTTGATGATAGGATCCTCCGCCACCATAACCGCCTCCTTGATAGCCTCCTTGACGCTGCTGATCATGGTATCTCTGGGGACCTCCACCGTCTCTTCCTCCATAGTTTCGGCCGAAATCTTGACGATCGTTGTATCCACCACCACCACTGCCACCGCCTCTCCGATCATCATAGCTGTATCCTCGGTATCCGCCGCCGCCATCACCACCTCTCACATAGTGATGCACTTGTCGATGGCCCGATTGATCCAGACTTCCACGTGGCGCGTTTCGATTAAAGCCCGCTTGTGGCTGATACCACCCGTCTCGTCTATCGTTCCAGTCGTCGGGTTTCAGCGTTTTCTCGGGCTCCTTGGCTCCGTCGAGACGGATCGCTGGGAATATATAGTTTTCCGGGTACTCGGGATCCACGTAGAGCACGCATATTCCGCAGTTGGTCTGGAATATTGAAATATTTGAAAAATAAATTTTTTACTTATTTTTTCTCTTTTTTTTTTTAAGTTTTTTGAAACTTCTTTCAGATTTTCAGATCGTGGCAAAGTTCGACTTAAAATTCGAAATTTCAGCAAAAATTGAATTTTCAAGAATATTAGTTCATTTTTAAATCGGAAAAACACAAAATTTCACTGAAAAATGTTGAAAATTTCCTATTATTGTAGGAATTCGGGTTTCTTGTGGAGAAATTCAGGCAGAATTTTAGACTTTTTTATCGAAAAAATGAGCTGAAAATTCCGATTTTCAGAGTTTTTCGTGGCAAAATTCGGCCAAAAACGCCAAATGTTCGTGAAAATCCTATTTTCAAGCAAATTAGTTTTTTTTTAAATCAGAGAGCTCGATACGGAGGTCTCTGATATCATGATGTTCCACCGCTACCACCTCCTCCTCCACGTCCCTGATCCTGATTGTACAGCAGAGAATCTACGAAAAAAAAACCCAGAAATTTTTTTTCAGCATGTTCATCGCAACATTGAGCTCAGAATCGACATTATGAGCTAAATTTCGATTTTTTTTTTTTCGTTTCCAAGAGGGAAGTTGAGCTCAAAATCGGAATTTTCAGCAAAGACTAAATTTTCCAGGAAGAAATAGCATTTTCAAAAGCCGCAGAGCGTTTTGCTGTTTTTTTTAATTGAAAATATTGGATTATGTCAAAAAAATTGATTTACTGAATGAAAAATCGTTCCAATCGTCGGGTTTCAGTATTTTCTCGGGCTCCTTGCCACCGTCGAGACGGACTGCCGGGAATGTAGTTTTCCGGGTACTGGGGATCTTCGTAGAGCACGCATTCTCCGCAGTTGGGCTGAAAAAATGTTAAAGATTATGAGAAAACAGAGAATATACATTCTTAGATTTTTAAGGATACTAATGTGAAATTTTTGAAACTGATTAGCGGAAACTAATTTCATCTCTCACGTTTGCGTGACCTTGCAAAACTAGAATTAAAAAACGGATCCAGGAATTCCTACTTTTTTCGAATTTTGATTGAAAACTGAACAAAAGCCGAGGGCTTACACCATTATCTGAAAAATGAAGGTATTTTCTAGTTTTTTCCAGATAAAATAAGTTGGAAAAAAATATGTTTTTGCCGTTTAAAAACAATTAAAAATTAAAAAAAAAAACCAAAACGACACCAAGCTAGCCGGGCCCGTAAATCCTGCGCCGAGTCTCACCACGAAGAGTCAATTTCGGTTACGGTTGCGCTCGTTTCACGTGTGCGAATAAAAAAATTTTGTTTTTAATTCAAAAAAATTGTTTTTGATTTTATGCATTGAAATTAGATGTTTTTTCTGCAAATTTTCATATTTTCTGTTTGAAAATGTTCAAGTGAAATAGTCTTGCCATAAATTTGAATGCCGAGTTTCCTTATTCTGCCAAAATTTGAATTTTTCATCCAAAACTTGAATTTTTCATCCAAAACTTGAATTTTTCATCCAAAACTTGAATTTTTCATCCAAAACTTGAATTTTTCAGCCAAAATTTGAATTTTTCATCCAAAACTTGAATTTTTCAGCCAAAATTTGAATTTTTCATCCAAAATTTGAATTTTTTAGTCGAAATTTGAATTTATTCAGTCAAAATTTGATTTTCGACTAAAAATTCAAATTTTGACTGAAAAAAACTTAATTTTTGACTGAAAAATCTAAATTTTGACTGAAGAACTTAATTTTTGACTGAAAAATCTAAATTTTGACTGAAAAACTTAATTTTTGACAGAAAAATCTAAATTTTGACCGAAAAATTCAAATTTGGACTGAAAAATTAAAATTTCGACTGAAAAACTTAATTTTTGACAGAAAAATCTAAATTTTGACTGAAGAACTTAATTTTATACAGAAAAATCTAAATTTTGACTGAAGAACTTAATTTTATACAGAAAAATCTAAATTTTGACTGAAAAAAACTTAATTTTTGACTGAAAAATCTAAATTTTGACTGAAAAACGAAAAAAACTTTTTTTTTCATTTAAAATTTTGAATTTTTCAGCCAACATGTCATTTTTTTTCGTGAAAATTCGGAAACTTACTCGAAAAACTGGATGAAACCCAAAAAATTTCAGTTTCTGGGTAAAATTTAACGGAATTTGAAAAAAAAACTATTGTTTGTTGCAAAATTTTTAAAAATTAAAAAAAAATCAATTTTTCCATAAAAATCTTATTTTTCCACAATTTTCTGTTGAAAAAACTCGAAAAAATCGATTTTAAACCTCACAATTTTTGAAAATTAGGGAATGTCTTATTAATTTAAGAAGACGTTTAAAAAAAATTTTAAAAAAATCGAATTATTCGTATTTTTCTAAAATTTACTCTGAAAAAAATCTGTGTTTTTAACCTAAAATGTATTTATTTTTTATGAAAAAAAAAATTCTGTCAAAATTTCAGTTTTTCTGCCATAATTTGAATTTTTTTGCCAAATTTGTGTTTTTTAGCGAAAAATTGAATTTTTCTGTCAATTTATTTTAAAACCTCCAATGTAAAGTTTATCAGTAAATTTCCTATGCGTCATCCGTTTTGCCTCTGCTGTTTTCCCGTTTAATAAAGGAAATAATTTTTTTAAAAATCTTTTTTTTTCAATATTTCAGCTCTCGGAAACCGTCAAATGGACCCACAATACCCCGACGAGTCGTTTTTGTTCCAGCCGCGTGGCGGACCCCCTCCTGGAGGACCACAGGATGTTCCTTTACAGTCAATGCCACCTCAAGCCATCCAACAACAGCAGCAATCGCTGGCTTCAGAGATGATAGCCCGGGATAGGTACGGTTGGAAAATGAGGGAAAAAGGGTTTTTGTGCGTTTTTTGGCGAAATTTTCACGAAAATTTACTCTTTTTCGGCAATTTTAAATTAGAATTTAGTTAAAAATCGAGTTTGGCGAGTTTTCTGGTGAAAAATTCCACGATTTTTATTGAAAAATTAAAAAAAAAAGACGGTTTTGAGTGATTTTTCTAGTACCAATTTGAAAATTTTGAAAAATTTCGCGAAAATTCACTATTCACGTACGGAAATTGGAATTTTCCACAAAAATTCGCCAAAATCGATGTTTAGCTGAATTTTAACCGGAAATTGCGGAAAAAATAGTGAAGTTACATGGAAAAATGGGCAAAAAACGCACTAAAATAATTTTTCGTCAATTTTCCACTTAAAATCACCCCAAAAAGAAGTACGATATTTGTAAAAAAGTGAAAAATCTGTAATTAAACAAATTTTGAATTAATTGAGAAGAATCGATATTTTAGGCCATTTTCTGGCATTTTTTACGAAAAAAAAAGTTTCTGTAAAAATCTCTAAATTCCAGGATCTTTGGTTAATTTTGAAATTTTGATTTAAAAAGTTGAAAAATCCAAATTTTAAAACAATAAAAATAAAAAAACTGAAAACTTTCGGAATTTTAAATTAAAAAAGAAACACTAAAAAATATAAATTTTTTTAAAAAATTGGTAAAAACGCGAAAATCTGTATTTTCCGGAATTTTTTGTTGAAAAAATCTAAATTTTTCTTACCTTGAATTCCCTGAAAAATTGTTTTTTAGGCTGGAAACGATGGAGATACTGAGTGCTGGTTTATGAAGCCACAACAATCTCCATCTAAGAAAGTAATTTGGCACTGTCCGTTGTGTACAGCTACGATGCACAAAACTTTGATGTACGATTTGTTTCTAGTATTTGAATCCTCACATATATTGAAACGTTCAGGCTAGAACATATTGTCAAACATGTCAAGAAATATCCTTTCAATTGTCCGTATTGTCGCCGCCTGTTCGCTTCTCAAAAAGAAGTCGATGGTCATCAGGAGAATCGGCATGCGGAACTCGATTGGAAATCGGTGGAGCCATTTGCTGAAGAAGAGCAAATTTATAGGAGGTGATTCTAAATTTTCGAAAAGATTGTGCAAATTTTCACATTTTCAGATCTCGTTCAATTTATGAAGAGAGCAAGCGTAATATCAAAAATGGAAAGCCCGAAGGATATCAAAAGTCGTCGTCTGTGGATAAGGACACTAAAATGACTTTGAGTCATTAAAGGTTTAGCGTTTTTTTCACCAAAAAAAGTCGGAATTTTTGGAAAAAAACCCTTAAAAAGTTTTAAAAAAAGGAAGATTGTATTTTTCCTGAAAAATTTTGAAAAATCGAATTTTTAGCTTCTGGCTGAAAAAAATTTAAAAAAAAGAAGATATTTTTCGATTTTTACTGAAAAAAAAGGAAAATCTGGATTTTCATAGAAAAAATAAATTTTCGGGTTTTGGCTGAAAAAAAATTTAAAAAATTTTCATTTTTGCCTTAAACAAAATCAAAAATAAAACATTATTTATTTTTCTTGCAAAAAAATTAAAAAAATTGAAAATTTCCGATTTTTTCTTTGAAAAAAAAACATTTTTAAAGGGTTTCCTGGGAACAAATATTTTAAAAAAATGGAGAATTCGACTTTTTCTGAAAAATCGAAAATTTTTCGATTTTTCCTTTAAAAAAATTTAACAATCGGCCTTTTTCGACACAATTCAACAAGAGTTTGAGGTAATGAATAAGAGGACTACTGGACAGAAAGCTGGCTTTTTTGTATTTATTTTTCCTTTGAAAAAATCGAAAATATTTCGATTTTTCACGAAAAAAATTAAAATTTTTAGGTTTTTGCTGTAAAAAAAAGAAAACAGGAAAATCTGGATTTTTATTGTTAAAAAAATTGAGGTTTTTCCCCGGAAAAATTTGAAAAATGGAACATAACTTTTGCGGCTTTTCCTTAAAAACATTGAATTTTTTCAAATTTTCCTGAAAAAAAATCGAGAATTTTATGGTTTTTCTGAAAAAAATATTTAAAAAAAGGAGAATTCGGATTTTTTTTCTGAAAAAATCGAAATTTTTCTATTTTTTACACGAAAAAAAATCAAAACTTTTAGGTTTTTGCTGTAAAAAAAAAGAAAAACAAAAAAATTAATCGAAAGAACGATGTTTCCAGAAAAATCGAGTGATTGAAATTTTTAGATTTTCAGTGAAAAAAAGAAAATAGGGGAATTCGGATTTTTTCTGAAAAATCGAACTTTCTCGGCTTTTCCTCAAAAACATCGATTTTTTTCGAGTTTTCCTAAAAAAAATATTGAAATTTTTAGGTTTTTTTTATAAAAATATTAAGAAACTTACTATTCAATTTCTCGATTTTTCCTGAAAAAAATAATAAAATCAAAAAGTTTCGATAAATCAAAAAGTTTCAATTTTCCGGAAAAAAAAATCAAAAAAATTTTGATTTTTTAAAAGAAAAATCGAAAAATGTGAATTTTTTAAAATTATTTTTCAATAGAAAAAAAACGAAAAAATGGTGGAAAAAACGAAAAAAATCGAAAGTTTTAGAATTTTTTTAAAAAATTTTTAATGGAAAAATTCGATTTTTTCACGAAAAAAAACCCGAAAAATTTCAATTTTTCCTTTTTTTCAAAAATAATCAAGAAATTTTAAGTTTATTGATTTTTTAATAGTAAAAAATTCAGTTTTTTCCCGAAAAAAACCCAAAAATTTCAAATTTTCCTAATCAATTCCTTTTCTACAGAATCAAAAAATATACACCCAATTCACATGTGCCACCGACACTAACAACATTCGATTCGTTTTCGACGCCGTCACCGACATTATCATTCGAGATAACCTCCGCACGTGCGGGCTCTACTAAATTTCTCTCGGCCATGTTTTAAATTCCGTTTTTTTTTTTTTTTCCCTCGAATCTTCCACAGACATTTTCCGGTATTTATGTATTGACCACACAACTCTTCTCCCGTCTCCGCTGTTCAATGTTACGGTTATTCTCATTTTATTCATTTTTTCCCCTAAAATTCCCAGACCAAGGGTGTCATTGAAAAACGAAAAATTCGAAAAATTCGGAGTTTTTAAGAGGAAAAAGCCAAAATTTCAATTTTTTTTGATTTTTAATCTGGAAATTTAAAAATTTTCGATTTTTCCAACAAGAAATCGTCTTTTTCGGGAAAATCCAGAAATTTTAATTTTTGAGCTCTTTTTTCGGAAAAATTGGAAAAATTTGGATTTTTTCAGGAAAAAAATTTCAAATTTTGCGAAAAAAATGGTTTTTAAGGAAAAATCGAACATTTTCGATTATTTTAAAAATTTTTATTCCGGAATATTGAAAAATTTCGATTTCTTTCAGAAAGAAATCTTTGAGCTTTTTTTTGAAAAAAATCCGAAAAGTTTGGATTTTTTCAGGAAAATGCCAAAAATTTTTAATTTTTCAAGAAAAATCGAAAAAAAAAAATCAATTTTTGATTTAAAAAAAATGAAAATTCGAAAATTTTGGGTTTTTTAAAAGTAAAATGTCAAAAATTCAAAACTCAAGTTGTTTGTTTGTTTTGTTTGTTTGTTTATTCGAAATTTGATAAATAGTAACAAAATGTAATACATAGAAAATCAACGGGGAAAATCGAATAACACATAAAATAAGAAAGACCCGTCAGAGTCCATCTTAAGTATGAAAAGTAAATACTATTTGACAGAAGAGGATAAATCAACGAGAAATTTAAAAGAATGAGATTTGTTGGTTTATGAGGTTCATAAACTGGGAGGGGGAAAGGAATGTTGATACGTTGTGAACTATACTGTTCCAAAGGGGAACGACAATAGAAAAGAAACCTTTGGACTTTGGATTGACTAGAGAAAGGAGCATCGGCCGACGTTGAGATCTGACATGCAAAATGAATCTTTTTGCATCTGGGAAATGTACAGCGCTTGTTATAGTTTTATACAAGAGAACAAGCTGTGATTTTAAGCGTGTTGAGCGGGCTGTGGCCATGTTGAGAATGCTTAGGCGGTTTTTATATGAAAGTGAATAAACTATTGAGGTGTTTCTATGTGATGTTTCCGATACTTTGTATTGTATATTGTTACGTTGTAGTATTATTCTTGAGTAGTATTTGAGAGCGGATTCTAATGCACCTGACAGTTTTGAATGAGGGGGAGGGGAGTAAATGTGGGACCCATAGTCAAGAATTGGTGAGACATACGTTTTAAACAGGTTCACATAGAATTTAATGGAGCCAGAGGGGAAGGATTTTAGGATCTGTTTTGCCCTAAGAAGTGCCAGGGAAGAGGTTCTATTGATATGCGATTTGAATGACAATTTATCGTCGGTGATAAGCCCGAGGTCTCTAACAGAGGAACTGGGGACGATGGGTAGGGAGTCAATATTGAAATTAAGCCTAGGGTTTTGAGTTCCTATGTGGAGTAGGGCCGTTTTGGTGGGAGCAAGCGGTAACTGATTTTTCATAGACCAATCTACAATGAGATCAATTGTGCTTTGAAGTTCAATTGGATCGTGACTGAATATTTTCACATCGTCAGCAAAACAAGAAAATTGAATAGAAGGGGGTATGGATAGGAGTAGGTCGTTCAAAAACAATATAAAAAGAAGGGGACCTGTAACTGACCCCGGAAGGGATGGGGAGGGCATTAGCGGAAACTGTGGAATTGATTTTGACTGAGAAAGTGCGATTGCTTAGAAAACAGGATATCCAATTGCAAAAGACGGGGTTGATGCCAAGCGATTTGATTTTAGAAATAAGTATGTCATGAGAGACTTTATCAAAAGCTTTGCAGAAATCGAAAAATATATTAGGTTGGTCGAAAAGTCTTTGCAAAATTTGTACTTTTCTTCATTTCTCAGCGTTAATTCATTTTTTTCTGATTCTGTTTTTTTATTTGCATAGTATGTAATGTGCATGTTTAATATATTTAAAAAAAACTTTTGGGTGCTGTTCAAAATGACCGAGAATTTGCTCGCCGAACGTCACGCCCTCCGATGGGTTTTTCTGTACGAGTTCCCCCAAATCTGCAATTGCAACGAAGCTCGTCGTAACATGTGTGCAGTGTTAGGCAAGAACTCTGTCACCTATAATACCATGAAGTTTTGGTTCGAAAAGTTCACGAAAAAGAACTACGATCTCGATGATAAACCAAGATAAGATCGCTCTCGTTTGAATATCGACGAGGATATTTCGAGAGCCCTGGAAGATGATCCAAGAGCAACGAACCGCGAACTTTCTGCGACTCTCAAGCATCCCCAAAAAACCATCATCAACCATCTCCACGAAACCGGAAGGGTAGAAAAGTTCGGTCAACTCGCTCCTCACAATTTGCCCGATTCTCAGAAAAATTGTTTTGTGACCTCTCTCTTTCGCTGCTCACTAGGAAACGAACAACGGACTGGGTTAAGGATATCATTACTGGAAATGATAAATGGGTATTGTATGTTAGCCATACCAGGAAAAAAGAGTGGGTCCCGGTCGAGGAAACCGCGACACCTGACCTCAAATTAGAACTTCACGGAAAAAAGTGCTTCTCTCAATTGGGCGGGACAGTAAGGGTGTCATTTCCAGAGAGCTTCTTCCAGACTTTGCTACAATCAACGCTGGCCTATACTGCATTTAATTGGAAAAGATGGTCCATGCTCATCGATTACATCGCCCTAGAGGATCAAAGTTGTTGCTGCTCCATGACAACGCAAGACCGCATACAACTTTTAAGACCCGCCAGAAGCTCCAGACAGTCGGAATCCAAATTTTGTCTTACCCATCGTATTCGCCGGGCTTGGCTCCTACTGACTACCATCTGTTCCGCTCACTCCAGAATCACCTTGCCGGGCAGAAGTTTAATGATCGAAAGGTCGTCGAAACGGGGTTGGACGACTTCTTTGCCTCCTAATCGCAGGAGTTCTAGGCGGAGGGTACTGTTCAACTTCCGTTGTGTTGGCAAGAAGTCATAGGCATTAATGGTAAATATATTACCCATTGAATCTTGTTCGCTTTGAAAAAATACTACTTCCAAAAAAAAATCAAAATTTTGCAAAGACTTTTCGACCAACCTAATACAATAGAACATCTGGCTATCCAAATTGACGTGCCAAATTGCAACAAAGTGCATTCATATTTGAAGATGGTGTGATCGCCAGAAACAATTAAATTGTACCAAATCAGGTGATCCATTGTCCTTAAATGTAACTAAATCAAGATGAAAACAAAAATTGGACGGGGATTTCAAAAAAGTTTGTTTCCAGCTGCTGACAAATCGGTCAAATTTCAAATTTTAACTAATTTAAGGTCATTTTTTGAGCCACCATAACTTTTTTTGAAAAGTTTTCACGAAATTTCATTATAAAGTTTGATGTTTCCCGACAATTTCGAATCTAATTAAGCAATAAAAAAAACCTCGACTGCACCACCTTTAATAGGAACATGTACGGTCAGATGGAAAAGAACTATTTTAAAATATTAAAGTATCGTGATGAAATGAAAGAACAAGGAAGATCTATATAGATTGTGTTAGACATGGAGTTTTTAAAATGTTTTGTTAGTTTTCAAATAACGAGTATAATGCTCGTGGTGTCAGAAAGCCCCATTTCGGTTGATCTACAAAAAATGCGGGAGAAGAGACGCAGAGTTCTCAACTGATTTCGCATGGTTAAGAACGTGCTGACGTCACATTATTTTTGGACAAAAAATTCCAGCATTTTTTGTAGATCAAACCGATATGGTTCTTAGATTTTTCAGATTATTCTTGGATACATTTGATGTAAATGAGCCTTTGTCGAAACTGATTTTTGAAAAAATCAACATCCTGGTTTTTCGAAAACAATATTTATTTAATTTTCAATTTTCAACAACAAAAACTCAATAACTCAACAAATATATCAATTTCAGTAACAAAAAAAAACACAATTCCATGAAATTATTCCGAGCTCTTGACCCGTTCAAAAACAGCGACAAAAAATCCATTGGTAAGTGTGACCTTCGGATTTGCTCTCAAACAATGTTCTCCAACTTCATAGGTCTTCAGTCCGCGATATGTCCATTCTGGGAGCACATTCTTCTTGAGCACATAATTTTGACGGACATACGTGTCCAGGAGCACTTCATCAACAACTTGCTCATTTTCTTCTTCGTGTACAGAGCATGTTGAGTAGACGGCTCGTTTCAGGCCGGGAAGCTTCAGAGCGTGCTTTAGGATCATTGCCTGAAAAATGTGATGTTAGAAATTTTTTTGAAAAAAAACTGAAATTTTGTAGGTTTTAGAAAAAAAAATTTTTTTTTGCTTTTTTTGAAATTTTTTTTGAATTTTCTAGATAAAATATGATTTTTTTAAAGCTATTTGCAAAACATTAATAATTTTTAAAATTAAATTAATATTATTTTAAATTAATTTTTATTTAAAATTTCCGAAATTTAGTGGTTTTTCTGTGTAAGCTGAAAATTTAATGAATTAAAAAAAAAATATTTTTCAATTAAAAATAACGTTTTTGTTTAAAATTTTACTGGAAAACTGGTTTTTATTTAATTTAAAATAAATTCAAAAAATGAATTTTTTTCGACCAGAAAATGTTAAAAATTCGTCCGGAATCTCAGCATTTTTTTTATTTTTTAAAGTTTTTTCTATTTTTCCAATGAATTTGTAAATTTTGCTGGAATTTAATTTTTTGAAAAATCCTGAAATTTTTAGGATTTTCAGAAAATTTTAAAAATTCATCTGAAATTTCAGAATATTTTTGTTTTTTTAATATTTAAATAAATCGTTCAAAATAATTAATTTAAAAAAATCAAATTTTTTGAAAAATAAATTCAAAAATAGTAAAAAAATGTTTTTTTTATTTATTTCTAAAAAATTCCGAAAAAAATAAATTTTTTTGAAAATTTTGAGGAATTTAAATTTTTGTGGAAATACATCATTTTCAATCAATTTTTTGGTTTTTTTTTTAAAACAATTTTCAGAGCATTTCCAGCACATTTTCAATAAATCCAAATTTTTGTGCACCTGCAAATTTTTAAGCTTCTCGAGGCGCTCCTTCTCCGCATTTCCTCCTGTAATCTCATCCATTCGCTTAACAATTCCTGATCCAGAGCACGGAGGGTCTACAATCGCGAATTTGACCTGAAAATTGAGGAATTTCAGAAAAATCGGGGATTTTTGATTGAAAATTTGATGAGAATCTTTGGAAACTGGAAAAAGTAATAAAAAATCGGAAAAAAAGTTTCACTTGAATTTTTCAAAATTTTACAAAAATTTTACCGGGTTTTCTGTTTATTTTTGGTATTTTCAGGTTAAAAACATTTGGGATTTTTTTTTCAATTTTTTCCATATTTTTATGAAATTTTTCAAAATTTTCCGGCATTTAAGATTTTTATTCGAATTATTTAAGATTTTTTAAAAAGGATTCTAACATTTTTTTTGGTTTTTTTTCAAATTTTTTTCGGATTTTTTTTGGAATTGTGCAAAAAAATTTTGGGTTTTTTAATTTTGAAAAAAATCTGGATTTTTTCTAATTTTTTCAAAATTTTCTGACTTCTCAGATTTTGCCTGATTTTTTCTGATTTTTTTTGGATTAAAAAAAATTTTTTTTCGATTTATTTTTGGCTTTTTCAGGGTAAAAAAATCGGATTTTTTCGAGTTTCACTTTAAAAAAATGTTTTCGAATTTTTTTCCGGGTTTTTCGGTTCATTTTCAATTTTTCACATTTTTAATAAAAACAATTCGGATTTTTACGAATTTTCTGAATTTGAGATTTTGTCGAATTTTTTTTCGATTTTTAGATACAAAATTGAATTTAAAAAAAAATATTTTTTCATGAAACTTGAAAGCTTCCAAATTTGAAGCTCGAATTTAATTTTTTAAAGCCAAATTTTTCGAATATTTTTTTCTGCAACAAACCTTTGAAAATTTCTTATCAGTGACGTCAGTTTTCAGAAAATCTCCACAAAATGAGCTGGCGATTGCGACTTTCGAGGCGTCAAGGAGCTGCTTCATAGTGGCTACACGGTCCGCCGCACGATCCATCGCCCATACTTTTCTGGAATTTTTTTTTGTGAAGTTTTAGATTTTGCAAAAAAAAATATTTTTCAGGTTTTTTTCTAGAAAATTTTGGATTTTTTTCAGATTTTTTTTTTGGAATTTTTCAAAATTTTCCGACTTTTCAGATTTTTGCGGTTTTCTTTATTTTTCCAGATTTTTTTATGGGGAAAAAATTTCAGGTACCCCTGATTCTCCATAATTGCCGCCGCATGGCTCGTCTTCATTCCAGGAGCTGCACACGTGTCGAATACTTGGGAGCCGGGACGTGGATTGAGCAGGAAGGCCGGGAGACATGAAGCCTGAAAATTTGAAAAATTTTATTGGAAATTTAGGAAACAGATAATTATTTTTTCTCTTTCTGATAATTTCGGAATTCTTCTTTTTTTTTCGAATTTGTTCAAACTTTTTAGATTTATTGGATTTTTTTTATAAATTGAAATTTATTAGTTTGTTTTACGAACTTTTTTCCGATCTTCTTCGAATTTTTTTTTGGATTTTCTCCGAATTGGTTTTAGATTTTTTCCGGAATTTTTGGGTTTTTTATCGAATTTTTCGGATTTTTTTCTCGAATTTTTCTCGAATTTTTTCCGGATTTTTTCAGATTTGTTAATTTTTTAAACGAAAATTTATCAGTTGTGTTCGAATTTGTTTGGTTTTTTTTTTTGGATTTTTTCTCGAATTTTTTCCGGATTTTTTCAATTTTTTTTTGATGTTTTTTCGGAATTTTCCGACTTTTCAGATTTTTTTTCTTGAATTTTTTCGGATTTTTAAATGGAAAAATTATTTCAAATAAAAAAAAATTCAAGTTTAATTTTGTATTTTTTATTCAAAAAATCTCTTTTTTTTTTGGGGAAATTATCAAGTTTTTCTATTACAAAATTCGAATTTTCGAGACAAAAATGTGATTTTTCTAGCTATTTGCAAAAAATTAATTTTTTTTAATTTGTGTAATCTTTTCCTAAAATTGTTTATTTAAAATTTAAAAATTCTGGTGTTTTTTCTGTGTAATTTGAAAATTTAATTTAATTTTTTTTTGTTTTTTAGATTAAAAATTACGTTTTTAAACATTTTTTTAAGCTTTTTATTCAGAATTTTACTGGAAAACTTAAATTTTTTCCATCAAAATTCACCTTATCCTGTAAAATCAAATATCTCTGCTCAACCATCCAATATTCATAAAAATTCTGAATATTCGGCGCAAAAATAATCAAATTCTCGACATGCGGATCCACATACACCTCATCATCCTTCATTTTTGTCACCATTTCCGCGAAATTCTCGGGTTTCAGTGTCCCGAGAATCTTCCATTTTTCGGTTTCGAGAGTCTTCATAGCTTCATCTGCAGTCCATTTCAGTGTATTGATACGCGCATATCGGGGGATTTGGATCTGCGAAAAAAAATGTTGAATTTAGTTTTAAAAATCAGTTTTTTTTCGAATTTTTTTTCAGTTAAAAAAAAAGTTCAAAAATTTTTTCCCGATTTTTTCGGATTTATTCCAATTTTTTCAGGTTTTCAATTTTTTCAACGGATTTTTTTCGAAATTTTTTCAGAATTTTTCAATTTTTAAATCGATTTTTTAAAGTTTTTTTTCGATTTTTTTTTCGGCTTTTTTTTAAAGGTTTTCAGATTTTTTTTCGGTTTTTTTTCGAATTTTTTTCAAAAAAAAAATTTTCCGAAATTTTTCGGATGTATTCAGAATTTTTTCCATCAAAATTCACCTTATCCTGTAAAATCAAATATCTCTGCTCAACCATCCAATATTCATAAAATTTCTGAATATTCGGCGCGAAAATAATCAAATTCTCGACATGCGGATCCACATACACCTCATCATCCTTCATTTTTGACACCATTTCCGCGAAATTTTCAGGTTTTAAATTTTTTTTTAATTTCGGATTTTTTTTTGGATTTTTTCCTATTTTTTCGATGTATTCCGGTTTTTTTTCAGGTTTTTTTTCGGATTTTTTTTCGATTTTTTTCCAAAAATTATTTTCCGTTTTTTTCAGATTTTTTCGGAATTTTTTTTCGAAATTTAATAGTTTTTTATTCGATTTATTCGAATTTTTGCAGATTTTCAGGCTTTTTCCGGTTTTTTTTTCGTTAAAAAAATTCTTTATAAAAAAGTTTGATTTTTTTTGGATGTATTCAGGTTTTTCAGGTTTTCAATTTTTTTTTTCTCGAAAATTCAGTCATTTTCAGCGAGAAATTCAAATTTTCAGTTAATTTAAACTGTTTATTCGATTTTTTCGAAATTCATTCAGATTTTCGGGGTTTTTCTCGAAATTTCAGTCAATTTCTAGCGGGAAATTTAAAATTTCCATCTCAAAGCACCTTTTTCATTCCATCGTCCGCTTCTTTCATCGCCTTAATTCCTCTTCCCTCGTCTTGCATCGCGTGCTCCACCTCCTTAATCCTCTGAATTCTCCTTGAAATTACAGATTTCAACTCCTGAGAGCATCTGGTCAATCCGGAGCCAACAAGTGTCTCATACATGAGCACATAGAGCAGCTCGACGGATCCACCGATATTCGCATCGCGTTTCATCGATTTTAGCTCCTTATCTTGTAGAATTTCATCGAAAACCGGCCGAAATTTGAGCGATTCACACGAAAGTCGGAGAAGCGCCTTTTTGTTCTGGAAAATTCAAAAAATTAGGTCAAGTTTAAAGGGACATGCTGTTTTATTCTCTTGGAACGCTGGTAGGCAAGCACGTCTCAGGCCTAGGTGCCTGCCTGTCGCCTAGGCTTTGAAGGCAGGCAGGTCGTACGCTTATCTGTTCGAAAAATTAGGTCAAGTTTAAAGGGACATGCGGTTTTCCTCGTGGTGGGTCTCGCAGCGACACTTGGAGTGTTTCTGTGGTAGGAACGTCTAGGCATAGGTGCCTGCCTGCCGCCTAGGCGCTGATATATATCACCTTGACCTACGCGCTTATGTTTAAAAAATTGGGACAAGTTTAAAGGAACACGCTCTGATTTCCCTTGCGGTGGGTCTCGCAACGACATTTGGAGTGATTTTGTGGTAGGCAGACACGCCTCAGGTGCCTGTCTGCCTATCAACTAGGCGTAGGCCGCCTTCAAAACAGGCAGGGGTTGTGCACGAAATGCTTAGACTTTTTCTTTAAAAAAGAACAATTTATTGCAGCAAGAATGTGGAAAATTGGACAAAATCGGCTCGAATTCGAAATTTTCAGAATAAAAATACTGAAAAATGGAGTAAAAACTAGAAAATTGGAGAGAAAAGTGAAATTTTAAAGAGAAAAATCGATTTTTTTGACCAAAAATGATAAAAATTCAACAGAAAATCAGATTTTTAGTGGGAAAATTCTGTAAAAACGGGAAAATCCGGGAAATTAAACTGAAATTCCATCATTTTTTAGCCAAAATTTGAACCTTTTTCACCAAAAAATTCGAAAAATCCAACGAAAAACCGGATTTTTAGTGGAAAATTCGATATCGATCAGTTTTTACTCGAAAAATAGTGAAAAATAGAATTTTTCGGACATTTTTGAGCCAAAATTTCTGAAATTTTGGACTTTTTCACCAAAAAAAAATTCGAAAAATCCAATTTTCAATGGGAAAATCGAATTTGATCAGTTTTTAGTAGAAAAATTGAATTTTCGCCTATTTTTGAGCCAAAATTTCACAAATTTTGCACCTTTTTCACCAAAAAAAAATTCGAAAAATCCAATTTTCAATTGGAAATTTGAAATTCGATCAGTTTTTACTAGAAAAATTGAATTTTTGCCTTTTTCGAGACAAAATTTCACAATTTTTAGTTATTTTTCACTGAAAAATGAGTTTTCGAGCCGATTTTCTAGATTAAAAACAACAATTTCAATAAAAAAAAAAACAAAAAAAAATCAATTAACAAGACTTCAAAAATTTGCCCTGAATCCACTGCCGGTACATTTTCACTTGTTTCGCTCGATTCACAATGAGCCGTCGATCCACGTGCATCACTTTCTTCTGAAGCCCGTGCTCGGCGAGCAGCGTCTCCAACTCTTCCATATCGAAGAAATAGACCAGGGTTCCGTCTCCTCGGCAGTACAAATTTCCGTCGATTAGTCGATCTTTTTTGAATCGCAACTGCGTTAAATCGTATCTCCCGTAGTCTTTGAGCAGCAGACTTCCACCGGGTTTGAGCAGCCGGACGAGATTTTTCAGAGCATTTTTGATATTATCCGGATGGATAGCCGACAGCACGTAGATACACACAATATAGTCTAGAGATCCGACGTTTGGAGCCTCCTGGGAAGCCGGTTGCGTGATATCCCACACAAATGCGTTCATTTTCTCCGGATCGTAGGCGTCCTGGGATTTCAGGACTCGAATCGCGTTTGGAGCATAATCACAGCTGTGCAGCATGAGCCGGGAGCTGGAATTGTTCACTTGGAGCAGTGGGAACGTGGTATTTCCGACGCCACAGCCAACTTCCAGTATTTCTATCTTTTCTTTCTGAAAATCAAGGTTTTTTTATGTTTTAATGTTTTTTTTTTGAATATTTAATGCTCAAATTACCTGTAAATTACCTGTAAATTACTCTCATCCTCCACATTAAGCTCTGGGAACTCTTTTAACAGCCAATTCCTGTCTTTGAAGAATCTATTCTCATTATGAGCATAAAAAGCATCCCATTGATCCGCTGGGGTGCTTAAAAGCCGCATCGCCTTCTCCTCATCAACCTTCATCGACTTTTGACCTTGCACAATCCGCTGAGCTTCTTCCTGTTGCTCTGGGGACCATTCCACGTCGTCCCATGCGTTGTGCTCGAAAACTTTGGTGTCATCGGTCAAAAATCGGGTTCCGAAGGGGTTGCATTTGGGTTTTTCGTCGGGATTCTCTTCGGCGCAGGCCATGATTGGCTCGTCTTTCATTTTATTACCTGTGAGAATTGGAAAATAATTTAAACAATGGATTTTGAGAGGTAGAAAACGAGATAAAACGGAAGAAAATCCAACAGCAAAAGAAGAAACAGAGCAAATAATAAAATATTGCTTTCCACGAATTGATTTTCCGTAAAACTGCTAAACTAACTTTATACGAACTCCCGTAGACCGCATTTCTCACACTTTTCTCCTTGGCCAAAACGCAGCGGATAATTTCGGCGACCTCGTTGTACAGCGCATCGGTTGCCATCTAAATTTGAATAGTTTTCGACAAAAAATATAATTTTTCAATAGTGGAAAGCAATATTTCAAGATGAAATTGAGAAAAAAAGCAAGAAACATTAGAAAAAAAGAATTAAAAATATTTTTTGCAATGGAGCGCACTTTCTCGTCTGCCTTTGCGCGTGATGGTGTTTGCGTCCAGAGCGGAAAAAATTGAAAATTTGATTTTTTAAATTTATTTTTTTTCTGATTTTTCGCATTTTAAAATGCATTTTCTATTGTTTTTCTTCAAATATTTGCTTAATTTTGAATATTTTTCAGATTTAAAACATGGCCTGGCGAAAGAAAACCAAGAAAGCCGCTCCGATCGCGCAAATGAGCGAGGAGGACGTGCGAGAAATCGAGGAGCACGTCGAAGAGCTCGTCCGATCGCAATTGCCACTGGGAAGAGTCAAAAAAGTGGTCAGAATGAATCCGGACGTCGAGATGCTCAACAATGAGGCACTGCAATTGATGGCGAAGGCGGCGGTGAGAGAAAATCGCATTTTTTCTTCGAATTTTCATTATATTTTTTTAATTTCCAGGAGCTCTTCATCAAGGAGCTGAGCAACGCGGCGAATCAGAACGCAGCGCTGGAAAAACGAAAAACCGTCCAGACGAAGGACATTGGTTGGTGGAAAAAACTCAAATTTCAGCTAATAAAATCGATTTTTTGCAGATAAAGCTATCAAGAAGACGTGGGCCTTCGCTTTCCTGGAAGATGCTCTGGATGGGTGGCCGAAGTTGGAGCCAAAGAAGCGAAAAGTGAATGCGAATTCCGGTCAGGATGAGACGGTTGTAGAGGAGGAAACGATTATCGAGGAAGAAGAGGAGATCCACGTGGAAGAAGAAGAAGATGAAGAGCTTCCGGAGACCGTTCTCGAAATCGATGAAAATGAAGAAATCGCGAGAGATAAATTTGCCGAGCAATTTTGATTTTATATATTTTTGTATTTAGTTTTGATTTTTTTCTCTTTATTTGAATAAATTTACTTACATCAACGATTTATTCTTCTTCGTCTAGTCACTTTTTTTTCAGGGAAAATAAATTTTCAGGAAGGTCCTTCGGAATTAGAAATGGACAGCAATTTTTGATTTTTTTTTTCGCCAAAAATACGGTATCGGGTCTCGACGCGACAAATTTTTGAAAAATATGTGCGCCTTTAAAGAGTACTGTAGTTTCAAACTTTCGTCGCTGTTGAATTTTAATCGATTTTTAAAAAAGTTTTCTTTGATTTATAATTATGATATATTCATGAGTTAAAAATATATTTATTCATATTAATCCTGAAAATATGAAAAAATCAATAAAACTCCAAAGCAATAAAAGTTTGAATATACAGTACTATTTAAAGGCACACACCCTTTTGCATTTAACAAAAATGTATTTATTTATCGTGTTGAGACCGGTTTCGCGTGTAATTTGGAAATGACTCAATTTTTTTAAGTAAAAAATTTTTTTTTTAAGTAACGAAAATACTTTTAAAAAACATGCGAAATCATTTGAATTTACGGTTTTGCCGCAAATACCTAACGAGACCCAACAATTAGGGGCTTTTAACATTTGTTTCCGTTTTAAAAAAAATATTTTCATAGAACTTGCTTACTTTTCAAAATAGATGTAGGAAAATTCATAGGATGCGTACAATTTTGCCGATTAAAATTGAAATTCTGAAATTTCCAAAAAAAAAAGTGCAAAACGCAATTGCTGTTTTCCGGCAAATTCGGCAAATTGGCCAATTTCTGCCGATTTACCGGAAATTTTAAATTCCGTCAATTTGCCGATTGAAATTGAAATTCCGAAATTTCAAAAAAAAATGTGCAAAACCACAATTTGCCAAAAAATTTTGGCAATTTTTTTGTTGTTTTTCTGTCGAATTCGACAAATCTGCAATTTGCTGGTTTAGCGATTTGCCGGAAATTTTAATTCCGACATATTGCCAATTTGCCCCTGATCTACACACTACATACATGTTTGAAAAAAAAACATACCACACTACAAACTACACACACAATATACAACAATGTGTTCGTCAAAAATCATGTTATCCATTTGGTGAACAACGTTGATTTGTGTTTTATTGTTTTCTCCATTGATTTCTCCAATTCTGCTAATTTAGTAAATTCATGGATCATGACTGAAGTTTTGCTGAAATTTTCAAATGTTTTCACGATGTTCGATCTTTTTCTTTTTTGCAAGAGACGCATCCCAATATTTTGATTCTATCTACATCGTGCCTTATCACCACATTCTGAACACATTTCCTCTTCCCTTGCGTCCCTTAATACTACGAATTCTTTATTTGTTGTATAGTTTCCGAACAGTCTTTTCGTAGAACGTAGGAGACGCAGACGGCGAGAGAAGGAGCCAAATATTGACAAAGATCGCGGCTCTCTCCCACACAGTACTTTCTGCCATCCGAGAAATTTTTCCCTGCGTAAAGTGCTTTTTAAGTATTTTACGTTCTTTTTTCTTTCATTCTTTTTTTTGTTTCGCCTTTGTAGTAAGTAAGGCTTCCATGTAGGCGTTAAAGTACCTGCCTGCCTGACCTTAAGGCGACCTCCGCCTGCCTCTCCCTGCCTTATACTGAATCATACGTGTTTTTATCTCTAAGTTAGTTTTTCATAAAAACTAATAGAAATGAGAACTAGTATTTTAAAAAATTCAGTGTTTAAACACAGTTAGGTGAGCAAGTTTCAGTCAGCAAAAAAATTGCCACCGTGGGGGCTCGAACCCCGGTGTCAAAATTATAATTTCTTGAAAATCCCACTGCACCATTCCCGAAAAAGCTGGAAAATCGATAATTTGATAGTTTGAAATTGTGATAAGCTTTATCAAACCGTAAGAAAAATAATTACATTAAGGGTGGGCTTGAACCACGGTGTTGAGATTGTGAGACCCGGAAAATCCGACTGAGCCAAACCCAAAAAAGCTAGAAAATCGATAATTCGATATTTTGAATTTGTGATAAGCCTGATCACATCGGAAGAAAATTAATTGCATTAGGGTGGGTTCGAACCACGGTGTTGAGATTGTCAGACCTGGAGAATCCCACTGAGCCACACCTGAAAAGCTGGAAAATTCCCTTTTTTGCTCCTCGATAAGTTTGAGCAAACTCTAAAAAAAACTAATAGTACGAATTTGAGTTCAATCCCACTGAGCCATTCTTTGGAGAATTTTCTGCGCAAGTTTCCAAAAATCTAGAATAAACTTACTCGAACTTAGGTTAACTCAAAACCAAATGGACATTTTCAAATACAAACTAATCCGTATAATAATGTGAACATTGAACAAAAACGGTAAGTAATTCCTCCCGTAAAGTTGTCATCTCTGCGCCTCCACCGGCTCACAAACTCTTTTTCCCCTTTGTACTTTTCATATAGTTGGAGGGGAAAAAGAGAAAGGTGTACATAGTTGATGGGCGGTGCCTATTGCCATTCACTTGGCCACCTTGACGACTGGTTCGAGAGAGAAGCGTCTTTTTTGGGAAGAAGAGGCGAATTTACGGAATGCCCTCCCCCCTTTCTTAATGCTGCTACGGATAAATTCGTTTTATTATCGCCATCTTTTATGGGAATATCTAATTTTTCTTGGTACTAGTTTCATTACCGGATCTATGTATATCTTTTATATGAGACGCTAGGAATTTTTAATTTTTTTTTGGCTAACTTGGAAAAATTCAAATTTCTGTATTTGGATAACTAATAATGCAATCAAAAAGTTGCCAGCCTACGAAATATGGAAAATTTCATGCGCAATATTTTTTAGTAAAATTTTTTTAAAATAACTCATATAGCTTTAGAGTTATGACAGTTTTTTCAGAAACAAGTTTTTCGAAACCTTTGTACCTGTAGTGGTCGGCAAACAATTTTTCCGACAAGTCGGCAAACCGGCAAATTGCTGTAATTGAACATTTTTGCAAATTGCCGGAATTGAAAATTTTTGCAAATTGCCGGAATTGAAAATTTTTGCAAATTGGTGGAACTGAAAATTTTTGCAAATTGCCGGAATGGAAATTTTCGACAAATCGGAAAATCGGCAATTCCCGGAATATTTTGACAAATTGTTGTTTCGCACATTTTTTTTATTTCAGATTTTCAATTTTAATCGGCAAAATTGTATCCTATGAATGTTTCCGTCTTATGTATAAAAAATCCATCTAAAAACTTCCGGAAAATTGATATCCGGCAAACGGCAAACCGGCAAATTGCCGGAATCAAATATTTCCGACAAATCGACAAACCGGCAATTTGCCATTTTGCCGAATTTGCCAACAAAACTTCTTTTTTTTGAATTTTCTGCCTAACTCTATATCAATTCACAATTTCTCGCTAACATTAACACCCACGAACAAGCTACATGTTAATTTCTCGACCGCCATGCAAATTCACCTCCTAATTTCCATAACAATCACCTTTCGACCCACTTTCTCCAAATTTTTCTAATTTTTTTTCCGTGTTCACGCCACATCAACCTAGAGAAAAGTTTCAGAGGGGGGGGGAGGAGGACACGACCTTTTTTATTTGAACAGTTGTTATCACTTTTTATGTGCTTGTAACTGAAACTATATGGTGATAAATGTATAAAATGGGTAGAATAAATGGGCTGATAAGTACTAAAATCAATTTGTGGTTTCTGTTCGCAATTAGGTAGTTTCGTTGAAATTAATTTTGAAATGGCTTTTCCTTTCCTTAAAATTTTTTTCGGAAATCCGAAAAATTTGGATTGCAATTAATTTGAAATATTTTTTTATTAAAAAAAAACAGACATTTTTTCAAAACTAGAATTTTTTTGAATTTGTTCCATTTTTTAGAAATAGGCAACTTTTGTCTAGAAAAGTTGAAATTTATTAAAAATCAATTTTTGTGGAGTTTGAGTTTTTGTTTCAAGTTTTCGGAAAATATTTTCTTAATTTATTGGGAAATTAACACTGAAAAAATTTAAAACTAGAAAACCTCAAAAAAAAGAAAAATTTATAAAAGTTATTTAATTGAAAAATTCTAAAAACTGTTTCTAAAAAATTAAGATTGTGCAAAAATTATTAAAAACCAATTTTTTTGCACTTTCGGAATTTTTCTCCAATTTTCGAAAAATATTTTAATTTTGATCCGCATGTACTGTTTTTTAATTCATAAATTCAGGGAACTATTTCCAACAATTATAAATTTTTAGGTGCTTTTTGTAAAAAAATAAGCTTTAAAAAATTTATGAAAAAGCCCATTAAATTTTATGTAAATTATTTCTTGCAAATTTTGAAAAAAAAATATATTCAAAACTTTTTACGAAATATTTTAAAATAAAATTTATTTGCAAACCTTCCTCAAAAAATTTTCTTCGAAAAATATTTAAATTTTGATTTAAAATTATTTTACTACACAATAGTAAATATTTTAAAAATTTTCCTTTGTCTTAGTTCCTCAAAAAAATTCCCCAACAGGCATTACGTCACAAATTACCAAATCATGTATACTCCGCCCCGTTATCTTATCTCTTCACAAACTAACTATACCAGTATTTATTGTTGCAGTAGTAGAATGTCGGCCGAAGTGTCCGAACGATTCAAAGTTTGGACAGGAAACAATGAGACCATCATCTATTCCCCATTCGAGTACGATTCCACGTTGCTCATCGAGTCATGGTGGGACGATTTGACAATGCACACGTTTTTCAAAAATCACTGGTTTAAGTCGGTGTACTTATCAGCTGCTTATATTATTGCGACAAATTTATTACAGAGATATATGGAGTCACGGAAACCTAAAAGGTAGGGGTGTTTTTCTGCAAAATTTCAAAATTATGGTTTTAAGGCTAGTTATAGGCTCTTGAAATTGGTGGCCTAGGATTTTTAAATTTGGATTTCTAAGCCATCAAAAATTAAATACGCCGAATCTGGACATGAATCATTAATTAATTTTTAAAATTTTGAAAAAAACATTTTGGTCGAGTTTCGGCAAGATGATCCTTTAAAGTTGGTGGCCTGGAATTCTCAGATCTAGATTTTCTAGGCCATAAAAATTCAAATAGGTTTTAAATGTGCAAAACCATGACTCAAACCTAATAAAAAATTGATGGCCTAGGAATTTGGAAGTTGGAGTAATTAAAAACTTTTAAATCAAACATGGGAAACTTTATTTTGAATAATTTTTTCTATACTTTGTATTTTCAGCATGCGACCTCTTTTACTAGCATGGAACGGTTTTTTGGCAGTGTTCAGTATTATGGGTACATGGAGATTTGGAATCGAATTCTACGATGCTGTTTTCAGAAGGTAAGTATTTTTTTTTCGAAAAGTTCCTATTATAGAACGTAAAATATTCTACATTTTAGTAATTGACTACATTTGAATAGGATTCTCAAAAAAATTAAATTATGTCTTATTAAAGCCGTTTTATCTCTACAACACTTATAAAAAGTTGATCACTAACAAAATTATCAGTTTTAAATTTGCTATATTTTGGTATTAGTTACCAAACTTTTTATAACTTTTATTCTTTCTGATCTACGAGCGTGAGAAGTTTATTTATATTGAAATTCTCACGAAAAACCAGGTGATAGAAATCTCATTTTTATGGGAAACACTTTTATTTAAAAATTTCTGACAAAAAAGTTATGGGGGAAGCGGTGTTGTTCTGGATGACCTTTAACTGTAATTCAAATAAAAACTGTATAACTCTTATCAGTTTATGCTCAAATAGAAATGATTCATCAGTTCTGTAAACTAGAGAATTTTCGAAAAAATATCACGAAAAATATCGGGGCAAGCTAAAAAATGTATCAAATTCCAGAGGCTTCATCGATTCGATCTGCCTGGCTGTAAATCCACGTTCACCGTCCGCATTCTGGGCATGCATGTTCGCTCTATCGAAAATCGCCGAGTTTGGGGACACGATGTTCTTGGTGCTGAGGAAACGGCCGGTTATATTCCTTCACTGGTATCATCACGCTGTTGTTCTGATCCTTTCTTGGCATGCTGGTGAGTAAAAAAATTTTGTTTGAAAAAAGTTAGGCGACCAAATTGTTATTTTCAAGTATGGCCGGGCCATCTCACATTTTTTTACAATTCAAATTTAGATTTTCCTAGGCCATCAACTACAAACCTTTATAACTTTGCAGAAAACTATTATAATATTTTTGAAATCTACTAAAGCCAGTGTATTTATTATCGAGTTTTCTATAATTTGGGGTTTCCCCTCAAGGTTTTCTGAAATTTTGGGTTACTTGATCTTTGGCAGCCTAGAGATCCAAATGTGGGGTTTCCTAGGCCACCAACTTCAAGCTTGAATAACTCAAGAGAAAATGTAGTTTTTAGAATTTTGAAAAACGAATTTTTTTCCGAATTTTCTCTACGTTTTAATCTATGCTTTCTATCTTTTAAATTAATTGAACTTTGAGATTTCCTTCCTCATTCAATTTGTTGCGTACTAAGTCTGATCCTCGAATAGACTGGTTTCCCATCCTTATCCCACCACCACTCGTTCAATTTCTTTATTCATCATAATGTTCAGATTGAATAAGATAGTACGGCAACATGCAGAGAAATAGAGGGATTAGCAAAACCTTATGGCTTTTATCTAAGGATGCAAAGGGGTGTTGTAAAGAAAATGAACATAAGTGTATGTTCGGAGAAAGGCATATTCGATCAAAGTATACATATATAGAGACTTCCAGTTTATTGAAAAGAGTGTCTAGGAACGGCAGATGATTGGAACTTATTATTAATTAGAAATGGGTGGAAATTAAAGCGAAAGCTTTGGGGATTTGAAATATTAGTGTAGAGTTGCCGAATTTTCTGATATTTTTTTCAGTGGGGACTTCAAACTTTATGAAAATTTTCAAAAAAATATCTAGAACTCAAATGGAATTTCTAGTTTATTTGTACTCTAGTTTATTTGTTTTTTTCTAGTTTATTTGCAAGTTTGGCAAATCGGCAAATTGCCGAGTTGATGATTTGCCGGAAATTTAAATTTCGTTATTTTGCCGATTTGCCGATTTGCCGGAAATTTTCAATTTCGGCAGATTTACCGATTTGCCGGTTTGCCGGAAAAAATCGTTTCAAATGATTTTGCAATTTTTTTTGAGAAATGTCTCACTATTCTTACCATCCCGTAATCCATCTATCTATGACGACATAGACAGCATAAAAAGAAAAGGACTAGTATTTTGATTTCCTTAACATACACGCATAACGTAAGGGAAACAAGCAGAAGCCTTGGGGAAAGACAAACAAAATCAGGCGACAATGGTGACTGGTCAAATATCAAATAGAAACGTCTGTGAGGGGGGTCTGATGTAGGAAGAGCCAAAGAAACACTACAACGGTGTGTTGTAGTCCAGGGGACGGTTCTGGAACCGGAGGCATGAGAGCAGAAATGGATGTTCTTTTTTTGTCGACAAATTGGGCGAATCGGGAAATTGCCGGTTGCCGATTTGCTGGAAAAATTCTTTGCAGTCAACTCTGACATATACAAAATTGCTGGGTTACTGTAGGAAACTATTATATATAAACTGTGTTTGAGATCGTGCCAAGACCCACTCAGAGTAACAACGTGTGCCTTTAAAGTGGAGGAAATTACGATAGTAGGATTAATAATCAAAAACCACCAAAACATTTCGTTCTAGTGGATTCTTTTTTCAATGACTCTAGTTTAACAAGCTGATCCACCCACCTTATCATGTTTACATTGATCACCTATCTATCTGTTCTACATTCCAAAAATAAGTGATTTCTTGATTGAATTTTGATCTTGATCTTCGGGAGAATTGTCAAGCCTAGAAAGTTTGTAGTTTGAAATTGGGATTGCTTTCGAAATGCTAAAGAGTTTCAGTTTTTAGTAAGTCTCGAAAGATCAAGTTCAAAATATCCATAGCAACCGGGAAAGATGAGAAATTAGGCTACAAACTCCGGAAACAAACTCCGAAAAGTGTCGTAAAATATTAAAGGCGCCTAGAATGTTTAATTTAAAAAAAGCTAGGTGCGAAGGAAATGGAAAAAGACAAAAATAAAAGGGATTTTGAAATTTTCGAGCACGGAAGTGTACAAATAGTTATGAAAGTTTTAAGCTCTTGCTCAGAAAATCTCATTTTCTTGTGCGTTGTAAAGTAAATTTAAAGGCGAAATTCTTAATTAACGATTTCGGAGCAGCTCCACAAATATTTTGAAAAATCGACAAAACTAAGAATTTTTTTTTCAAATTTAAAGACTATTTTAAACTCCAGAAGCTAAAAATTCTAGTTTTTACTACAAAAAATCACATTTTTCGATGCTCTAAGAGCAAGGATAAATAGGATGAATCTAGGATAAATAACAAATTCTAGGGTTTGGCTCAAAAATCGTTTCAAATGATTTTTCAATTTTAAACCATTTTCAAAAAATGTTCTCATTTTTTTCAGCAATCGAACTCACAGCTCCAGGACGCTGGTTTATTTTTATGAACTATTTGGTGCATTCAATAATGTATACATACTACGCAATAACATCAATCGGCTATCGTCTTCCCAAAATCGTTTCAATGACTGTTACATTCCTTCAAACTCTTCAAATGCTCATTGGTGTCAGCATTTCTTGCATTGTGCTTTATTTGAAGCTTAATGGAGAGGTTTGTTGAAAAACTAGCTTTAATTTTTTCTACAAATTTTGACTGTCAATATTGTTTTAAAAATTATGAATTTTCAATTTTTCCAGATGTGCCAACAATCCTACGACAATCTGGCGTTGAGCTTCGGAATCTACGCCTCATTCCTGGTGCTATTCTCCAGTTTCTTCAACAATGCATATTTGGTAAAAAAGGACAAGAAACCCGATGTGAAGAAGGATTAATTTATTATTCATTTTTTTCAAAAAGCTACACTTCAAAATACGAGTCATCAGTTTTGTTTTTTTTTAATTATACATTCAGTTACTACTTTTAGTCTTGCACTTTTACAGCTTATATCTCGGTTCTCAAAAAAAGTTTCAACTAGAGAAGTATATAGAAAAAGAGATGACAAATATTTTGTCAGGTCAGTTGTTATTTTTTTGAAAAAAAAATACAAAAAATAACCCAGATATAAGCTTTCAAAGTTAACCATGAAAAATATTGTATTTTTCACGTTTATATGCTATGTAATAAAACATTCACTACAACAGGATGAATCAAATTATCAATTACAATACCACTGATAACCATTGACAGCGGGCAATAAAATTACTAGATAGTGCAGGTTTTCCTTCCGCATGATAGCATAACAAATTATTTTCCGACATTTTATAGCCGACTGAAATCGAACAAATTTAAAATATTTTAATTAGGTTTTGCTAGAGTATAAGAAATAACGAAAAAATAGAAAAAAAAAAAAAATAATAATAGTAAATGTTGTGAGATCTTGCACAACACCAAAATATCGATAGTTAGATTAATGTTGCCTGTATGACGGTGCACAGTGACCTAGAGTCTTCCCATTTACACTGTGGCTCTCCCCTCCCTGTTTAGGGTGCTAATGTGAGTGAGAAACATTTGTAGTGCCAACGGCAGGCTACTAAGCGGTTGGCCACTTTTAACTTTTAACTTTTCTTCTTAATATCCTCGTAAATAAATAATAACATTGTTATTAACAATTGCGAGATTAATAAAGATACAACATTAATTTTTTTTCCAAATCATTTTCCAAAAATTTTCAGCGAACATTATACGAAGCTTAGTCATTTTTTTGAAGGAATAATATTTTGAAAAATTTATTTTTGTTGTTTTGCTATAGTCTTCTGATTCTGTATAACGTTTTTTTTAACTTTTACAACTCTACAAATTTGAAATTTTTTTTACTAAAACAATGAAAAAGAGCACACGTTTTGCAATCTAGTTTTGTTAATTCTTTTTCAATTATTTGTTTTAGTATTCCAATTTGGTATAACATTAGTTTTAGACATTATAAACTTTTACTTTTTTTAAATTTTAGGCAAGCGTCAGGCCCATAAACCTCACTTGCTTTCCATGGATGCCCTAGTGAATTTTAAATTGTTTTTAAAAGTTTTAAAACTATATGAATTTATTGTTTCCAATCTTCCGTTTACTAAAATTAAAAAAAAACAGCGTTTCAAAATGATCAACTGTTTTTAATTGCTAAATTACTTTTACACAGAGAAAATTTAAATTGGCTCCGTACATATGAATTATTTCTTTTTTTGGAAAAAAATCCAGCTCACCAGTGGTGTGCTTCGAATTTCGAAATTTGCCGAGCTCGGCAAATTTGGCAAATTTTTTTGTTGGCAAAGTTGCCGACCTCAAACGGCAAATTTGGAAAATTTGCAGCACACCCCCGATGCTCACAGCTGAGTCAAATTTTCACTCAAAAATCAATACTTCCTGTTCTTATCAGCCTGCCCACCTCCTTCTCCCACTAGACACTACACATTTGTTTCTGGTACCCTCTCCAATCATTTCCTCCACACCCAAATTCCATTTTCAGTCAAATGCTTCCTCTGAGCTCCGTGGAGCTGACTGATATTAAAACAGACGATTTGGATATCAAATGGGATAATGTGCAACAATTTAAGCTTGGAGATGGAAGTTATGCCGACGTGTTTCATGTTTTTTATAAGGGCCATGTGAGTTTTTTATTGGGGTTTTGCTTTAAAGTAACCAAAAAATAACTGTAAAAAACTATAGATTTTTCTTCGAAACTTTTGATAATTTTTTTCATCAAATTAAAAGATTAAAGGACAAAATTAATTTTAAATTCCCGCTTTATTATTACCCCAATTCATTTCAATTTTTTTGAATTAACTTTATTCATCGCTGAAATTTTAAATATCATTTGTAAAATCTTAAGATATTTTTCCCAAGAAAAAATTGATAACTCCTGAAAAATTGACTAGGAATTCAAATTAAAAAAAAAAAACTAATAATAGTTTTTTCAGGACGCAGTTCTAAAACGTTCTATAAAAGAATACACGGATAAAGAAAGAGGTGAGTTGATTTGAAATTAAAAATATTTACTTACTTTGAAATATAAATAATACTGAAAAACCGGTCTAACTGAATTATCTATGTTGTAGATAATTTTTTTGCGGCTTAAGAAAAAATTTCAACTTTTTTTCGATTGTTCAAAATTTTCGGTTAAATTTTTTTTTTTGGGTAAATTGCCAAATTTCCAAAAAAAATTGTTTTTTTTTGAATAATTGCGAGCATAACTGTAGGATAGAATTTTTAAATACAAATTTTTATAACGAAAATAAAATATAAAATTAGTAGAAAAAAATCACCACTTTCTTAAACTGTATATCTAAAGAAAACTTGAAAATTTTTACAACAATATTTAAGATCCTAAGATTTATGCTATTCCAAATAATTTAGAAAACATTCGCCGAGAAGCTCGAGTTGTGGCTGCTCTGAACAACTGCGAGAATGTTGTCCGTATTTACGGAATCTGCGAGACCCTTCCCTTCCGTGGAATGATCATGGAATACTGCGCAGGACCGAATCTCTCGGAATTGGTATTTCAACTAGATGAGTGTAAAGTTAAATTCGAGACGCTTCGAATATTCAAATGGTGCCACGATTTAACGAGAACACTTTGCGAACTTAACGTGACATATTATCACGGCGATGTCAAGGCGAAGAATGTATTGGTGAAAGAGAGGCCGTGTTGTTGTGTTGAGGGGATTTATGAGAATGTTAAAATACGGAATACGGTAAGTGTACTGTAATAGCTTTAAGTATTTACTTTTCCAAAATTTTAACAAAAATTTGAGATGAATCAAAAAGCTCTGGATTTTGGCAAAAAAATTAGCGGGAAATCAAAATTTTAACTTTTCCCCAATAATTTCGGCAAAAAACTCAAGGTTTCTATGTATTTTTTTACTCTGTTATGACGCGAAGGTTATGAAAACCGAAAAATTCCTTTCCCGAAAAAAAACATTTCTGGCAAACGGCAAATTCTGCAATTGCCGAAGTTGAGAGTTTTCGGCAAACTGCAAAGTCGGCGAATTGCCGTTTTTCAAATGTTCAGCAAATTCGGCAAACTGGCAATTTCCAAAAATTGAAAACATTTTTTAAAAGAAAACGGGAAAAACATTTCAAAAAGGCACAGTTTGAAATGTTTCCGTCTTATAAAAAATCCTTTAAAAACTTCCGGCAAGTTGATATCCGGCACACGGCAAATCGACAAATTGCCAGAATAGAAAATTTCCGGCAAATCGGCAAACCGGCATGATCCTGAAAATGTAAATCGCCGGTAAATCGGCAAATCTGCAAATTTTTGGAATAGAACATTTTTGGCAAACTCGGCAAACCACCAATTTGCCGAAAATGAAAATCGCCAACAAATCGGCAAATCGGCAAATTGTCGGAATTCGGTTTTCCGATTTTTCCGAACTGCAGGTGCCGCCCACCCGTGGTGCAAACTGTAATTTTTTTCCTAAAAAGTTTGGCGGGAATTTGAAAGATACGATCTCTCAGAATTGCTATCATAGAAAAATAATTCAGACATATTCCCTATGTACCATCTGCAATGGGGTACACTTGGAGCATCTGTCCCTAAAAATTTGCGACTTCGGAATGTCTTACGAACACAAGGATAAACGATTATAGTATGTTTTTTTTCCTCGTTTTTAAAAAAATTAAAAAAATTTCAGCAACGGAGGAACCCGAGAATTCTCGGCTCCGGAAACCATCCGCGGAATTTATACCGAAAAATCTGAGGTCTACTCATTTGGACATCTCATGCTAGTTTTGGTGATTGGTGGACCGACTGAAGACGACTGTGCAGTGGGACAGAGAGCATTTTTGGTAAGCGATTGCCGCTGCCTACGTGCCTGCCTACCTTCTATTCTGAAAATTATTATTTTTCCGCACAAATAACTTGTTGAAACGTTTATGTGTACTTTGGCAAGGTAGGTAGAGGTAGGTAGACTAGGTAGGTAGGCTAGGTAGGTAGGCAGGTAGAGTAGGTAGACTAGGCAGGCAAGCAATTATTTTTTTGCAGAAAATGTACAATAACAAAAAGTATGATATGAGTGGGTGCAAGTCAAATTCGATTTGTGAGACTATTGAGTGGTGTCTTGTGAGTTTTTTTTTGGAATTCCGAGTTGCTAACTTTACCACCCCAATTAAATAAATTTTTTCAGAACAATACCCAAGAGAGCCGACCTACTTTTAAGCAGCTTCTATCAAAATTGAATAGTCGCCATACTCATTACTTAAGTCTACGTGGCACGGATACACGCCGATTAGAAGCGAATAATGAGCGCGAAGAGTTTTTGGATCATTACAGGATTCCGAGGTATTCTGGAATTTAGGCTTAGGCTTAGGCTTGGGCTTAGGCTTAGGCTTGGGCTTAGGCTTAGGCTTGGGCTTAGGCTTAGGCTTAGAATGGGCGGGGGAGGATGGGAAAACAAAGAAATTCCAGAAGAATTCAGAAAAAGGGAAAAAATGCACAAAAACCGTGAAAAAAATTAATAAAAATTCTGGGAAAAAATAAAAAAATATTAAAATTCAAAAAGTTGTAAAAATTGTATAGAACTTTCAAAATTTCCAGAAAAATATCAGTACACCGACGCACAACGACCACGTCGACTTGCATCTCCCTATCAGAAACTTCGGGCTCCAATCAGGATATCAGTGTGACGTCAGCAGCCTATTTGGGCGGACCAATTGTGAATCAAATGTTTATGTAAGTGTCTGTTTAGTACTGAAGATTGAACTGATTAAAATATTTGAAAATAATTAAAAATGTTCATTTGCAGCTTAAAAAAGTGGCGCGAAATTTGAGTTTAAATTTTTTAATATTTTTTAGCAAATACATTTTATTTAGAAAAAATACAAGAATTAAAATGTATCAAAGTTTCAAAGAATTAAAAAAAAACTGTACAGAATGGGAAAACGATTTGCCAATTTGCCGACAAAAAATTACCCCTGAATCTGCGTTTGAAGTGCATTGCATTTTTTAAAACAACTTTTTTAATTCGAAAAAAAATCAATAAATAATTTCAGAGCCGACACACCACTTGCGTCCCCTTCCGCATCCCGTAAATTTCGAAACGACGGATTCGAAAAAACAAACTACGTGGAAAATCAGCTGTACACAGGAGATGAGTGGGTGCCTAGGAAAAAGTGAAACGCACTACAATTTTTTTTTTGTAAACTAACTATTCCGAGATAGAAAAAAAAAATTTGAATTTTTTTAAATTTCAGAACACGTAAACCATTCTTAACCGGAGGTATTTCCCATCCTGGCTACAGTGTGATGCGGAAAAATTCTGTGTGGAAATTTTTTGTTCAAGCAAGGAATTCTATTCGTTCAAAAGTAAATCGATTTTTTTCTAAAACAGAATTTTACAAATAGTTATTTTCAGATAACAAAATTGGTGCGGAAAAGGAAATGATTGGATTTTTAAATTATTGTTAATGTGTTTTTTTGCATAATTTTTATTTTTCGACATCACTGGAAATTGAAATAAGGCAACTTTTTAGTGTTTGTAGATCAATTTTGAGTCCTCTAACTATAAAATTGACCATTTTAGAGGAGTTTCAAAATAGTGATTTTTTGCCATAAATTGTCATTTTTGCATTTTTTTTTTGGCAAAAAAAAACAATTTCTCTGAAAACGTTCGAAACCTTTGAAAATTGAAAAAGGGCAGTTTTGTTGTGTATGCAAATTAGTTTTGAGTCCTCTAACTTTAAAAATAACCATTTTAGAGAAGTTTCAAAATTGTGATTTTTTGCCATAAATTGTCATTTTTGCCACTTTATTATAGTTTTGATGGTTCAAGCTTAGATTTTCTGAATTCTCCATACATAAATTACCCGTTTTCAACAAAATTACACAACTTTTTATTTTTGCCCATATTTTTTTCAGCCATCTAATGACAGTCCTTTTTTTTTGGGCAAAAAAAATAATTTTTCTAAAAACGTTCGAAACCACTGGAAATTGAAAAAAAAAATCAATTTTTCAGGAATTGGAGATCAATTTGTGTCATCTAACTACAAAATTAACCATTTTAGAAAAGTTTCAAAATTGTGATTTTTTGCGATAAAATGCCATTTTTGCCACTTTTCAATTGTTTTTGATGGGTTAAACCTAAATTTTCTGAATTCAGCATACTCGAATCACCCGTTTTCATCAAAATTGGATAAGTTTTTATTTTTGCCCAAATTTTTTTTGGCCATCTAATGACTGTCCTTTTTTTGGGCAAAAAAAAATCTGAAAATGTTTGAAATCATTAAAAACTGAAAAAAAAAAACATTTTTTCAAGAATTGGAGATCAATTTGTGTCATCTGACTACAAAATTAGTCATATAAAAAGAAAAATGTAAAATTATTTTATTATTTAATAAAAAGAAAGTAATAAAAAAATGTTGGACAAAGTTTAATACAAAAACACACGGATTTGAAAAATTTTCCAAATAGAGGGTACAAAAAATGACATAGTCAAGAAAAAAAAAATCCAATTGGCAAGAGGAAAGTAACACTAAAATCTACCGTAATCTTGGTGAACAAAAACACGATAAAATCGATATTTATCGATTGATTTTTGAAAAAACAATGTGTGAGAAAATTGTGGAGGGGAAAGAATAGGACCCGGCAAGTAACAGAAAACATCGGAACGAGATCCGCGAGGATGAAAAAAACGAAAAAAAATCAATAAAATTTGGGACATTTTCAGACATATTCCTCTTCGGCAATACTGCAGCAAATGGTGAACGGCACCTGAATTCATAGGAAATTGTGCCGAAAAAAAAATCAAAAATGAATAGGGGAAGGGAAATTGATTTCGAGAGAAAAATCGATAATAGTTTTGAAAATTAAAATTTCTATCGATCTATTTTATTCCCCTTTAAAATCAATAATTCTCTCAAAAATAAATCTTTGATAAAACCGAGGGAAAATGACAAGAAAAAGGTGCACGAAAGCTATTCGGGGAAGTTCAAGAGAGGAAAATGAAACGAGAAAGAGCTTAGCAAAGAGGGAGAGAGATAGAGACGCAGACGGCCAGAGGGAATATTGATTTATTGATTTTTTAAAAGAGAGATAGACTGGCGGCTTGGCATCACTGAAAATATAATAGGGTTTTGTTGACATGCATGGACTTCGAATTTTCTTATAATTTTTTTTGTGAATTTTCAAAAAGAGTACTCTAGAGCACTAAAAAGGAAACTCGGCAAAAACGGGTGGAGTACAATAGAGCACATTTGCACAAAGAGCACAAACCTGACTAAGATCCGAGTCCAACGGAGAATCCCGTCGAGGGTCCGGACTATCACTTGTACTTGCACTTTCTTCTTCTATTACACCGTTTACTGCTGTTCCGCCTGGAATAATTTAAATTGAATTTTTGAGTTTGAAATATTTTTTACAAATAAAAAAGAGCTTTCATTTTTTAAAAATTGGAAAAAACAAATTGGAGAAAAAAAATTAAAAAAGTTTAAAATTAAAAAAAAGAAGTTTAAATTCAAGTGTTTTCAGGTCATAAATTTAGAAAAAAAAATTATTTTCAAAGCTGAAAATATTTTTAAAAAATTGTCTACTTTATACATTTTCAGAGTTAAAATTAGAGGACTTGTTTTTAAAAAAATTTGAAAAAAATTGAAATTTTCGAAAAATATAAACACTGTTCAGATATTGCTTATCTATGTAATTTATACAAAAATTATTTTTTTTCAAAATTCAAGAATTTTTAGGTCTGAAATTTATAGTTAGAAAAATATATTTTATTTGAACAGTTTTTGTCCTATTTCAGGCATTTTTAAATATGAATTTTGTGAAAAAAAAACCATTATTTTACCAAGTTTACAATTTTTTTTGCAATATGAAATTAGTTTGAACCCGTATTTTTAGTAATTCTAAAATAATTTTTTTTAAATTAAATTTTTTTTTTAATTAAAAAAAAGGGGGTCTCACCATTACACGTAATCTGGGCCTCATATGAGCCACCATTTTCAAGTTCAATTTGCTCTTTCCACTTTCGGTGGTTGTGCTCCATATTTATGATGAGCTCCGAGGTATCTAGGCCGGGCAGGATAGGTAGGAGGCCGCACTGAAAATTGGAAAATTTCGTGAACAAATACTTTTTATTTAAAAAAAATATTTTAAAAATTCACAAAAAAAATCACAAACCTCATTCATAGCTGTCGCCAACGGGCTCACAACATGTGCAATAAACGAGTCCTGAAGCTTGGCGACCTGTGCATCACCCCTATCCATATACGGAGTAATCGGCAGACCCCTCCGCCGCTCATCATCTCCCTGCTCGTAAAACTCCTCGCATATTCGGTCGGTCCATTGACGATGCAGGCCGTACGGCTTGGTCGGACTATTTATGTCAGCCATTTTGATGAGCAGCTTTCCAATCAATAATCGATCGGTTTCCACTTGAACATCGATCTCTGTGAGCCGTTCGGTGAACGTCATTATGATCTCGAAGTGCTGCTTGAGGTCTGTGGCCAGGATGTATTCCAGCACGAGGTAACGGAATCTGAAACTCAACTTTTTTTTACTTTTCCCCATATTGAGCCAAGAAAAGGGCGGCGCCTTATTCCTACCGTTTCATCTCGGCGGGATCCAAATTCTCGATGAAATGGTTTTCGGGCTTGTTGAGCAATTTCCAAGATTCTGCGGCGTGATGGTTCTCCAGCACACTTCGGTCGTTGTACAGGATTGCCTGGAAAATAACCTTTTTGTAAACCCGTAACATGTCGGCTGCATTCTCACAACAAATTTTTTGATAGCGCAGTGGACACTTTGCAGGCCGTAAAACTATCTTAATGAGGGGAACAACTCGTTATATAATTTTTTTAGCAGCCGACGTCTTACTGTTTACGAATTTTGCACGAAAGTTAAAAACGACGGTCATTAAAGAAGCAGCCGACATCTCACGGGCTATGTTCCACGCCGGGTTTGCGGCCGACACTTCACGGGAAACAAATGCTTATATATAGCAGCCGACACGCCACGGTTTTTTTATATTTCGATGCCAGTATTTCTAGCACCCGACATTAGACAGGCCCAAATCGCTCACCTTCTTATCCTCCACCTGAACCAAAAAGGCGTTCGTCCTGCCCGGATGATCATAATCATGCATCGCAGCCGCTGTGAACAACGCCATCAGCTCCAGTGTGCTCAGTTGTGACATAATTGACGAATGTTGATGGTGTGGGTGAGGCGGCGTGAGCACTGAATCCGGTGTCTTCGGCGTGAGGAACGTGCTCCGTACTGGGTGAGCTGAGAGGTAGTAGCATCCGTGGAGAACGTCTGCCGCGTGGATTCGGTTGTGGTCTGGAAAATAGAGTAATTGAGTGATTGAAGCAGTTTCAACAAGTATATCTCCACAGGAATAATAGCTATCAAAAAGCTATCAACTAACAAAATATAGCTCGTGAATTGTTCTATAGTTGACAATTTTTTGTAGCTTTTTAATCGGCAGAGATATCAAAGCTTCAAAAAAAACTTACACGGAATCTCCCAGTACCCCTTTTCTAGTGCGTGGAAAAAGTTGAAAAATTTGATAGGTGAAACCTTGAAAATTCGGAACAGCTCGGCTTGTTGGAATATGTTGTAGGTTAGCTAAAAAAAAACCAGGATTTTGGAGAATTTTTCTACAATTAAAATTTTAAAGCTGATCTTACCCTGCTCAAAATTGTCTGCGGATGCTTGCGAGACATCTGAAAAATGGGGAATGACCAGACGGCGGTTTCAGCCAAATCGGGATCTGTGTCAAGTTCACGTGTATCGTATCGTTGTCCGTCAATTGTGGTGACTACTGTATCCACATGGGTGCCAGATTCCTTCCGAGAAACACTGAT